>NW_027185764.1:776853-790447 GCF_028583685.1 Petaurus breviceps papuanus
TATTTGTAATCTCTATAGGCATTGTGAATATGGCATTGCTGATACATGAAGCATCTCTCAAAATAATGTCTTTAAATGCTTAAAATAAAATGCATAGGATCAAAAAAGAAATTAATTTTGTTGAAATAAAGATACAGATATTTTCCCATCCAAATTCATCAACCCATTGAAATCTACACACAAACCCCTTAAGGTTTCATGAGGCCCAGATAAAGAATCTGTTTCTTAAAAGGTTACCCCTGATAAGGTGCCTCCCATACAAATGCCAATTAAATAGAAAAAAAAAACACTCTTATGTCACTCTGCCTTTTACTTTTATCCTGTATCCCCCTATTTCAAATGTGTTTCTTGTAGACAGCATATTGTAGGACTATGGATTTTAATCCATTTTGCTATTCACCTCCATTTTATGGGAGAGTTCATCCCTTTCACACTCACAGTTATGATTACTATCTGTGACTTTCTCTTGATCCTATTGTCTCTCCTTTTTATGCTTTTATTTCTCCCTCCTCCCTTTCCCTCCTTAAGAGTTTTCCTTTTGACCACCATCGCATTCAATATTCTCTCCCTAGAAGCCCCCCTCCCTTTTCTTAACCTCTCCCGTTAATGCTTCTTCCCTCCCTTTAACTCCCTCCCCCACTTTTCTTTCCCCTTTCCCAGCCTACTGCCAGTAGGACACATTAGATTTTTATGCTTAACAAAGTATGTTATTCCCTCCTTGAACCAAATCTGATGAGAGTAAATCTCAAACAATGCTCCTCTCCCTCCCTTCTTTCCCTCTACTCTAATATGTTTTTCTGCCACTTCATGTGGCATAATTTACCCTTTTCTTCCTTCTCTATTCTTCTCCCATTACAATCCTTTTGCACCCCTTAATAAGGGTTTTTACCATCACTTTATTTAATTTATATACCCACACCCTCTATCTATGTATATCCCTTTTAAATATCGTGTTAACTATGCAATTCTCAACATTGACAGCTATAATCTTCCCATAGAGGTATGTAAACAGTTTATTCTTATTGAATAACAAGTTGTTTGTATGTGTATGTGTGTGTATATTTTCCCTGTTTACTGTTTATGTCTGTCTCGAGCCTTGTATTTGGAGATCAAATTTTTCCAAAATCTATTACCTCATGATATATCATATTCCAATCCTTCTGATCTTTTAATGTAGAAGGTGCTTGGTCCTATATGACCCTGACTGTAGTTCTACAACATTTGTATTGTTTCTTTCTGATTACTTGCAGTATTTTCTCCTTGAATTGATAATTTTGGAATTTTGCTACAATGTTTCTTGGAGTTTTCCATTTGGAATCTCTTTCAGGAGGTGTTTGTTGGATTCTTTCAATACCCTCTGGTTCTAGGACCTCAGGACAATTTTTCTTGATGATTTCTTAAAAGAAATGATTTCTTGTCCAGGTTATTTTTTTTTCATCCTGGCTTTCTGGTAGGCCAATAACTTTTAGATTGTCTCTCCTAGATCTCTTTTCCAGGTTGTTTGTTTTTCCAATGAGGTTTTTACATTTTCTTCTAATTTTTCATTCTTTAGGTTTTATTTGACTTGTTCTTGATGCCTCATAGAGTTATTAGCTTGAATTTGACTAATTCTAATTTTCCTGTTTGTTTATGAAGCTCCTTTTCCATTTGTTCAGATTGTGCTTTTAAGGAGTTATTTTCTCCAGTTAGATTTTGAATGTCCTTTTACATTTCAAAAATTTTACTTTTTAAGGATTTGTTTTCTTCAGTGATTTTTTTTTCCATTTTGGAAATAGTATAATAAAATTATACTATTTTATAATTACTATAATACTATTTCACTATTAAAAATAAAAAATAATAAAGTAATAAAAAATAAAAAAATAATTAAAAAACTGGTCAATTTATCTTCTACCTCTCTAATTTGGCTATTAAAATCCTTCTTGAGCTCTTCCAAGAATGCTCTTTGGGCTTGAGATCAGTTCATATTCCCTTTTGAATTTTCAGATGTGGGTATAGGGTCAATGCTATCCTCTTCTGAATTTGAATCTTTTTGCTCACCATAAAAGGATTCTAAAGTTTTTGTTTTTCCAATATGTTTATTGCCCATTATGATTTCCTATTTCCTGGTTTTTAAAGTGGATCACTGATTCTGGGGTACAGAGGGTTCTGACCCATGCTTCTTATGCTGGGAGTTAGGGACCTGGTAATTGGCTTTGTGTTCTGTCATCTCTAAGCACCTGGACTGAGGCCAAGGCCAAGACTTTCAATGTTTCCCTAGGGTTACACTGAAGCTCACAGTGTGAGGTGTGGGGGAGAGGTGATATGGTCTCTTCAGGAATTCACGTCTATGCCCCTGGATTAGAGCTCAACAAGGCTCAGCTGCTGGTGGCTGGGGCCACTCTGATGTCTGCTGATTCCCCTGATTGTGTCAAGGCACACCTGGGGTTCAGGTGTTGGCACTTATTGCCTCCACCCCTCTGTGGTTCAATATCTCCTCCTGGTCTGGCTGAGATGGGATTTGTTGGGACACCTCCTGCCCTGCACTTTATCCTCAGCACAGCCACAGCCATGCTCTTCCTCCAGGACTCCCAAGCCTGTCTCTGGTCCCACTATTTCAGTGTTTTACACTGAGGCAATATTCTCTGGGTTTTCAGAGTCAGAGGGGGTTGGGAGCAGCTTCACTTTATTCCACTATCTTGGCTCCTGGAAGTTCAGGTGGGTGATTTTTAAACATCCAGACTGTAGGCTAATAGCACCAGGAGTAGCTGCTGCCACTGTCACACAATGCACTTGCCTCTTACCTAGCTCTAACAGACCATTGTCCTGTGGTGAAAAGTGTGGGAAATGCCCCTGTGGTGGGTGATTTAGTTCACCTCTGCTCAGTATGGCTCCACTATGGTTGGGTATGTGCTGGTACAGTGCTCAATTGCTCCTGAGCTTTCACCACCCATTGCAACAAACCCTACCCACCCAAACTTTCCTGCACTAGAAATCTTCCACACCCTTTCTCCCAGGGAATTCTACCACTCTAAAAATTTGTTCAGATACACTTTTTAAAGGTTACTGAAGGAATTCATGGGCAAGTTCAGGTGAGTTCCAGCTTTCACTCTGCCATCTTGGTTCTGCACCACCCCCCCACCCCACATATCACTGTGAATATTACTATCAAGTGAGACCTAAACAGGAAGATGGAAGCTAGTCAAATATATTTGTGATTGTCATGGAAGAGATGAATCATAGTGTCTAATTTAAAGTGGGTTTCCCTACAGTGATATTTGCTAGGAACTCCTACTTGTGGATGGTATTGTGCTGATTGATTCAAGCCCTAGAACATGACTGATGAAATCCTTAATCTCTCAAAAGAGTTTGATTTAACAGTTGACGGGGGGGGGGAAAAGGGTGGGAGGTGGGCAAGTGAATTAAGAACACCTATTGTCTAGGATATAATATACAGGCTAACCTCTATATCTTGTACCTAAATCTCAATGTGTTCATCAATATAGTTTTCATATACATATATGCATAAATATGTATATATCTTGTATTTTCCTTCCTTCCTTCCTTCCTTCCTTCCTTCCTTCCTTCCTTCCTTCCTTTCTCCTGTTTACCTAATCTTGAACTGACAATGAAATAATTTATTCAATAGAAGTGTAATATACTTCATTGCCTTTTAAAAATGAAAAGCTTCTTTAAATGATCATATATCCCTCCTTAACACAAAGACCAGTCTTTTAAAAACAAGTATTATGCTGGTGGGTAGCTACAAGTTGAGGAACACTGCCATTACCAAAAGAATTGAAGGTCATACAACACATAATAGACACATGATGGTTTTCTACAGCACATTGCAAACAAGGACAAAGAAAAAGTAGCAGAAAGGATTTCATCAAAGCTATGTGTCATCAGAAAAGAAGATTAATGAGTGGTCAGGCTAAAGTAAGTGATAAATTGTGGGGTTCTACTGGTATGCTTGTGATGTCAAAAGAACTTGAAGAAATTTGATAGCAAAATAAGTTACTCTCTGTAGCGAATTATGGGAAGACATGAAAAAGAGTGAAATGGACAGATATGTATGGGTTGCCATCTGTGTAAAATGTTCATGTTGATAAGACCATAGAGCTGCTGGATTATGGGTTTATTGTAATAATCATCTGTATTTTTGACTCTGAAGTATTCTAAAATATTACATATACACCTGTAGCAGCAAGCACCCCAGCATCCCCAGGGTGGCTGCCAACACAGGTTCTTGGATCTGCTTTGTTAAAGGAAAGCAACTCAAAATGGGTTAACAAGCTTACTTTAATCAGTCAAATATGCATCGTTTACCTAGTTCAGGGGAAAAAGGTCAGCACCCCAAACTTTCAAGTGTAAAGACAGAATTATCAAGACAGAGAAACAGATCAAGTAGACAGGTTTCCAAACTGTCCAACTATTACATCCATACCAAATCAACATCTGGGTTTTTCAAAGCCGGGGGGCTTTCAACAATGGCTTCCCAGAGTCTCATCTGATCAAATCACAGAAAACTTCTCAAAGTGAGACCCAAAGCAAAGCCTCACATCAGGGATTATATAGCCTTCTTCTGGGTCAGAGAATGTAACCACCCTCTTGACCCACTGCCCAATCACACAGCATCAAGGTGTGGGCATTCCTGAAAACCAAGCCTCCTACCACAGGCTCCATGTGACCACATTCAGCCTAATAAAGAGGAAGAGTATATTTTCAAATCAAGGAAGATTCTCAGAGTCTCTTAAGCCTATCAAAAAATCTAGGGGCAGGGAAGATCTTTAAATTTGCATTTCCATTACAACACCTTGACTGTACAAATTGATTAGAAACTCCTTGATGATGTTTACAGGGATACTAATTTGTATCTCTCATATTGTCTCATGCAGTACTTCACAAATTGCTTTCTAGCTATGTATTTATTCTGTGTGTATTATTAAAGTTTGACCATGTTTAGTATATGTCTTTTTCCATTAATGTTCTCTCTGTTAGACTGTGTAAGAAACAAGAACAATGATTCTTAGTTTCTCAGTTTTATAACTTTACTGTTTGATTCTGTGACACTTACCACTACCTCCCTAAAAATGCTGCAATGAATTTTTGATTTTAAAATTATATTAAGATTTCCTCAATCTAGGACCCCTCCTTAAGAGTACTATCAGAATATATCCAGTTTTTACTCATAGTGTAACCTAAACATTATATCATAAACAAGATTCTACTGTAATAGTATATTGAAAGAGCATTACGGTACAGAGCACACATTAAATTTTTTTTCTTTATTAATTTGTTTGTTTACTTTTAGTTTATAAGATTCAGTTCCAAAAATCCTTGAGTTTCAAATTTTCTCTCCCTTCTCCCCTTCCCCCCATGATGGCATACAATCAAGTATAGGATCTGCAAATACTTTCACATTAGACATTAGTCAGGTTATAAAGAAGGATTGTATCAGATGGAATGAAGAATGGGAAAGATGAAACAAAACCAAACAAGAAAAAGAAAAAGATCAGGCACTTTGCTTTAATCTGGATACAAACTCAGTTCTTTCTAGTTCTTTCTCTGGATGTAGACATCTCTCTACATCATGAGTCTTTTGGGGTTGTCTTATAAGCCTGCATTGCTGAGAAGAGTCCAGTCTATCAAAGTTGGTTGTCAAATGTATGTTGTGTCTGTAATTGTGTACAAATTTCTCCTGGTTCTACTCTTCTCACTCAGCATCAGTTCGTATAAGCCTCTCCAGGTAAATATAAAGTCCATCTGCTCCTTGTTTCTTATAGCACAATATATTCCATTATATTCATATAGCACAACTTGTTCAGTCATTCCCCAATTGATGGGCACCCCCTTAATTTCCAATTCTTTGCCACCACAAAAAGAGCTGCTATAAATATTTTTGTACATATGGGTCTTCATCCCAATTCTATCTCTTTGGGATACAATCCTAGAAGTGGTATTGCTGGGTCAAAGGGTATGAAATTATTTATAGCCCTTTGGGCATAATTCCAGATTGCTCTCCAGAATGGTTGGATCACAACTCCACCAGCAATGCATTAGTGTTCCAATTTGTTCACATCCTCTCCAGCATTTGTCATTTTCCTGTTTTGTCATCTTAGACAATTGGACTGGTGAGACAAAGCACACATTTGACCTAGAACAATTCATAAAACTTCCCAACTGATAACTATTTAAGTTGGAAATAAGTAAGCTTAGTTAGCTGAACTGCAAAGTGATCTGACTTTGCATTAGAGGATTGTAGGTTGAATTGATCAGTCATGACCTCTGCTGATATATCTAACTAACTTCAGACCCCTAGAAAAAGCCAGAACCCACATCTAATCCTTTAGCAGGACTCTAGGGTCTAGGCTGCACAAGTACCTTGCTCTCTGCCCTTTTACCTGACACACCCCTCCTTTAACTTTTTTACTCTTATCCCAGGAAACAAAAATTAATATTGTCATGGTTACTAGAAGGGTATGACAATCTATAACCATAGGGATACACTCACAATACAGTTGAATGCAAAGACCAAAGTGGGCCACCAAAGCTGATCACTTATTGTATTCCTTCAGAGCAATATAAAGACCTTGGAGGCAAGGACTGTCTGTGTTTTTTTTTTTTATCAGCATCTCTAACACCTACAACTGTGCCTGCCCCATAGTATATTATTAATAAATACTTGGTTGAGGTTAGCAATTATTTTACTAAACCAACAGAAGAGAAAATATTACAGAGGACATTTTAAGATCCATTTTGAAGGATGAAACTCTAAGGAAGGGGATGCCTTCCTTTATTCCTTTGCTTTTAAAGAGGAAATAAAAAAGCAATCCACAGCCTCTTCTATTAATGCCTGATTCTATTAAGGTGGTATACATCTTGTAATTCTTAATTAATTTGTGGCAACCACCTCCCAGTCTCCACAGTCATGTTCATCTGCAAATAGCAGTATGATCTTTTTTTTTCTGTTATAATAAAAAAAAAATATGAGTCATAAGTCTTTTCTGGGGGTGTGGTTATTATCAGATAATCACACCCTTGGGGGGTTAAAAACACTTATCTCTGGATCATGACTCCGAATGCCCCAGGGGTGTGATTATCTCAGGAAACTCACACTCTCTGTCATGCCTAATTGCTTAATTATTATAGCACTGAGTTCACACTGGTATACAGGAGCTACAGTTGTGTCAGCATTTCCATTATAAATCCTTATTTCTAAGAGTTTATAACTTAACCATGAAATCTGCATTGGACTGAAAGTTAGCACAAAATGTTCTAGTTTGGGAAGCTTATTGCCCTTGGAAACACACACACACACACACACACACAGATAGAGAGATCTGTACAGATCTACCTATATATACACAAGCACACACAAATATATACACTTATATACATTAAATTATATTAATTGTTAAAATGATATGCACATATAAATCATACATATAAGTATGATTTTTCTTCAAATAAAATGAATAGGCAAAAAGAGGCTGCTAATTAATTGTCTTTAAGTTATGCTTCCTCTTTATACTTTTGGGAAAATAACAATTCTATCTACATGTATATATAAAGATATAAGTACAATTTCAAAGGAGAGGTTGGACAGTCCCCTTGATGATATTCTATAATTTATACTTTATATAGTGGTGGGAGTAATGTGCCTATCACCTAGGGAATGACTGAACAAATTATAAATGGAATACAATACTGTTATCCTCTAAGAAATGATGTATGTACACATTAATAGCAACATTGTAAAGTCAACTTTGAAAGTCTTGAGAACTTTAAAAAATATAATGAAAAACTATGATGCCAGAGGACTCGTGATGAAGTTACCTATTTTTTGAAGAGAGGTAATGGACACAGGGTACAGACTGAGACAGTTATTTTTTTCTTCTTGGACATGGCCAATATGGAAAATTGTTTTATTTTTACTATATATATTTATTTCATTTCTTTTATTTTTCAAGTGGAGTGTTAGACAAAAACTAAAAGTTATACAAAATAGATTTTTTTTTTTGCCTTTTGGAGGGCAATTGGGGTTAAGTAACTTGCCCAAGGTTACACAGCTATTTTTTTTTTTTGTGTGTGTGTGGGTTTTAAGTGTCTGAGGCCGGAACTGAACTCAGGTCATCCTAACTCTGGGGCTGGCCCTTTATTCACTGCACCACCTAGCTGCCCCTAAAGAATGAATGAATTTAAATTATTATTATTTTTAATTTTTTTTTTTTGCTTTTGGAAGGCAATTGGGGTTAAGTTACTTGCCCAAGGTCACACAGCTAGTTTTTGTGTTAAGTTTCTGAGGCTGGATTTGAAATCAGGTCCTCCTGACTTCAGGGCCAGTGATCTATCCATTGTCCCACCTAGCCACCCCTAAAATAGATTTTTAAACTAAGAATATATATTTAAAAAAAGAAATTCCTTTAGGCTACTGAGAGATTAGATGTCTCACTGATGATCACATAACCAGTATATATCAGAGGCAAAATTAGAAGGTGGATCTGCCAGGTTTGAAGGCTAATGCTCTATCCACTATAATGTCTCTCAGATAGGCAAAGGATACTCAATAGCATGCATCTTTACTTAACCTTAGTTGGCACTTAGAAATATCATATCGTAGAAACTCAATGATCAAAGAAAATATTTGAATGGTTTTCAAGAGGTAAGAATTTCATTCAAAGAAACCCAAAGACTAGTAGGTCATTCAACAAGCAAAATGAAGAGTTTGCAAATAGAAGAATTACATTTTAAACATGCTAATGTGTTTAAAGTAAATTTACATAAAAATGAAGGCTCAAGAAAGGCATGTTTTTATTTGGTTAGGGCTAGATAATGCCATGTTGTATTGGATGGAAGATTCTTTCATTTTAAAAAATCTTAAAAAAAAACAAATCAGCAGAGACTTTTAAAAAGTAGATTTTAAAAAAAATTGCTGAAAAAATTGATATGTATGACATTAGATGGGTTCTGAATGTGAATGTTAGAGAATATACTATTTTAAAACATCTAATAGTACCATTGCATACATTATATGCTAGTACACTAAGTAATTCTAAAGAAATGGGAAAAGGAAAAATAATAAATACATATATGCTTAGCACATTAGAAAGTAATTAATAAAAGAAATGGGAAAATATACAGAATAGAATGGAGATAAAGTAAAGTGTTTGAATAATGAATGAGTCATAGATCAAGTTATAGAAATAAATTTTTATTTTAAAATTAAATAAAATAATAATGAAGAGACAACTTAAAAATATGTTATATTATAAAGCTCAACAAGCTTTTAAGTGAAATTTATATGTCAGCAAATTTACATTAGGAAACTAGTAAAAGAAGATTAATGCAGTTGCCCCAGCAATAATCTCTTCTCTTTCCAAATATCAATATCTCCTCATGTACAGGATCCTCTCCTGTTGTCTACAAACATGCTAAAAACTTTTGTATCCTAAAACAAAGCAAACAATAACAATTTACTTTACCCCACAATTTTTTCAAGCTCTCCCTCCATACTTCTTTTGTCAACTAAACTCTTCCACTTACACACCCTTTTGTCCCAGTCTATCATTTAATTGAAATTGCTCTTTCCAAAATCCTGATGCTTTCTCAATTGCCAAGAATGATGACCATATCTCAATCTTCCTCATTCTTAATTTCTCTAGAGTATTTCATATTTTTATATAACTTTGTCTTCCTGGATACAACCTCTTTCCTTGCTTTTCTAGACTCTGTTATCTTTTGTTCTCATTCCAACTCTCAAGTTGCTCCTTAAAATCTCTTTTGTTGTATTATCATTCCTGCATCAACCACAATTTGTGTGTCTGTGAGCACACATGCATATGTATGTGAATGCCTGGGACCTCTTCTCTTGAATCTACATTCTCTGTTTTAGGTACTATTTATTCAGCAATGAACTTTTGAAAATAACTACAAGATCTATGCATCCAATTCCAGTGTAATTCTGGAGCCAATTCCCAATTTTCAGCACATTCTCATTTTATTAAAAAAAGCAAACAAACCCTCTATATGTTGTTTTAAATTTAGACACTTTATTTTCCTGAATAAAAGTGGATAGATGGTGACTGCATTATTTCTGAGGTGGTTTGCTATTATTATGACTTTCTACTTGCTTCAGTTGTTTTCTAACTTCCCTATTTTCCAATTGAATATTATATTGAGTTCAGGCACTAATGTTCTTTTCTTTAAAAAGGAAAAAAAAAACAGAACAACAAAAATACAGCTATCACAATGATCAATGTATACCTCCATTCCCATATACAAATGTTGATTTCTTTATGTTCCACTTATTGTTGAGACATCTTGCTTTGCTAGATAAAAGTGCAGTAAATGCAAGTGGGATTCTTGATTGTCTTAAGGTTCTGATATAGCTTAACTATGTTTTAATTTTGTTGGTACATAAACATGTGCTTCACAGTGTTTTAACTTTGATGGTCCATACTTAGAGCAGTAAGCAATCCATCTGGCTATACAGTAGGAATGATGCAAGCAAACCACAAAGTAAGTACTTTGGGTGATTTTTTCCTTCTTGTTATTTTACATCTAGTATTTTGAATTTTAGAGTAACTTCCACCTGGGTGGTTTACAGTGATTATATACATGTGTTGGTAGCACAGACGACATGGTTACCAGAAATGGGTGAACAGTGGGTGAAAACATCTGGTGTTTGGGGAGTGTTGAAATCAAGATGGTTCATTAAAAAAAAAGGAATGACAACTAACAGTTGTTAAATGGAATGACAGAGAGTGCATGAGCTTGTTTGTAGTTTCAGTTTTGTTAATGTTTTGTGAGAAGTGATAAAAAAAAGAGGAGAAATGAAGGATAATATGATATGAAAAGTTACCATTTAGTGATTTTATAATTAGACGATCTCAGTAAAGAAATCAAGAGGATATGAACCCCAACTCCAGAGCTCAATAAGATTTTAGGGATATGCTATGTAATATTTATTGATAACTATGCAAGTGAAATCTGAATATGATTGATATTTCTTTCAGAAGAAAATGTTCCCAAACAGCCTTCCAAAAACATAAATCTCACCATATTCATCCCTGCTTAAGAACATTCAACAGTTCTCTATTGCCACCAGGATAAAATACAAACTTCTCATTTTGGCATTTAAAGGCCATCCTAATCCCGTATCCCATTTTAAAGCTTATTTCATATCATGTGCTTTCCCATGCTCTACATTCCAGCCAAAGTGGACTACATGCTGTCCTCTTGACTTACCATCCCATCTTCTGCTTGCATCCCTTGGCATAGTCTATCTCTGGTGACTGGAGTGTGCACCCTAATCATATTATTATTATAAGGCTCAGCTTGTGTGTCACCTCTTATACATCAAATTTTGATCTCCCTAGTTGTTAGGGCTCCTTCACTCCTAAATTTGTCAAATAAAAGCTTACTAGCTTTTATGCTTAATGATGATGATGATGATAAACTCAGTAACTGTGCTGTGAGTAGGTAGGTACTATTACTTTCCTTACTTTAGAGATGAGGAAACAGAAGCTGAGAGGTTAAATGACTTGTGCAGCCACAGATAATAAATGTCTGAGGCTAGATTTGAACTCCAGTCTTCCTAACATCAAATCTGCTATTCTATTCACTACCATTACCTAACTATATAGTAGCAGGTAAGCTCCTTGAGGGGCAGGTAGGTACCTCAATGGATAGAGCCCTGGGCTTGGAGAGAGGAAGACATGTTCCTGACCTCAAATCTGGCTTCAGACACTTACTAGCTGTGTGACTTTGTGAAAGTCATTTAACTATGTTTGCCTCAGTTTCCTCATCTGTAAAATGAACTGGTGGAGGAAATGGCAAACCACTCCAGTATCTTTGCCAAGAACAGACCAAATGGGGTCATGAAGAATATGACACTACTGAACAACAGCAATTCCAACAAAAGTTCTTGAAAATAAGCATTACTTCTATTTTTTCCATTAGTCTTTATAGCATGGTGCCTTTTAAACAGTATGCATTTAATGCTTTTTGGATTGGATTATTTCCAGAGAAACAATAGTCTGAGGATTTGGTCATACAAGGTTATATTCAATAAATTATTCTCAATGGGTGCTACTATCATAGAGGGAGCAGAGGTAGGATTAAAAACTGCTTTGTGTTACAGCTGAATTATTCTTGTGTGTGTGTGTGTGTGTTACTATTAAGTAAAAAAGTTATCCTTCAACTTTTCATCCATTTCTAACACAGATATCTTCAATGAAATCGAAATTCCTGAGGCAGTCACAAACAATTTACAAAAGAAATCTAGGAGATAGGAGGCAGAAAAGGGCTACAATCATGAATATCTCCTTTGCCTTCTTTGAAATTCCTATTAAGTACTCTCTCCACTGGTGCAGATCATGAAGCATTTTTTATTTTACTAACACATCCAAAATTTCATATTTAATATTTTGAAGTTCAAAGCTTTACTAACATTGAAAGTTAAAATTTCCCACAGAGCATCTCTCTATATTTTATGAAATGTCAAGTTTCCCTAACAATACAGTTTGGGAAATGCTGAATCAAGTTCTCTTTTCTCTTCTCATTGTAGGGACAGATAAAACTAAGCCCAGAGAAGTGAAAAGATTCACACGATGGCAAAAAAGATATTTTTTTAGCCGCTCTCAGATGAACCCTTGACTAGTAGTCAAGTGCTCTTTGCAAAGCATCATATACACACGCCCATGTATGTATACATACATGCATGTACATATACACAGGTATATGTAATATGTGCATGTATATGCTAATACAAGCATACATATATGATGCCATACAAAAATGCGCTTAAATAATGTATATATACACATGTATGTACACGTGCATGTGCATCACATACACAAATGCACACCTGTGCATGCCTGTATGTGAATCTGCATGTGCATGCATATACATACATGTACATACATACACACATGCATGCATGCATATATATTTCCCAAAGATAGGTGGTCATAAGGTCAGGGTTTGTCCTTGCTTTTGATAGTGTTTTTTTTAATATGCTCTCCATATTCCATTAGTACATTTGCTTCTTTTGGCCTTCACAGAACCTGACGCCTCCCTGCACCAGGTACTCCGTGGAACCTGATGCCTCCCTACACCAGGTGCTCCGCGGAGCCTGACGCCTTCCCCTCTTACTCTTCATAGTCCTTTTTTTGTGTTGTCTTCCCCGTTATATTGTAATACCCTTGATGTCATGGAATGACTTTCTTTTTCTTATTTGTATCCCCAGTGCTTAGCACAGTTCCTGGCACATAGTAGGTATTTAATACATTTTTGGAACATGCTATTAAATGTAATGTTATAGCACTAATTTGTTTTTATATGCATATGTGCATATATCTTCATATATGTTTCCCCTCAGGAAAACTTGAAAAAATAATAAATAAGATATGCATGAGTAAGTTTTTTCTGAATGTAGGGAAATCATCTGTATCTTTTCTTTTTATTCCCAGGCTTCTTTCCGAAGGAAAGCCAGAAAGTTAACATGGTGGTGGTGGTAGTGGTGTAGTAAAGGAGATAAAGAAAAATTTAAAAAAAAATCACACAACTAAACAAACACCTATGCCTGTCTTCTGCTATCTTCTTTTTTTTT
>NW_027185764.1:795447-892247 GCF_028583685.1 Petaurus breviceps papuanus
GGGACAAAATATGAAATTCAAGGAATTGTGGAATTGAATCCTGTAAACTAAAAGGAAACAAACAAATTAATAAATTAAAAAAAAGGAAAAAAGTGCAAGTCATGTCATCTTTGTCTTCTTTGAAAATGAAGAACAAACACAATCTTGTCACCACTGGGCAAGAGACAAGAGAGGTATTTCCCCCTTTACTAGAAAAGCATTTTTGGTTTAAAAGCCTCTTCTTTTAGTAAACCAATCCATCTTGCCCATTGGTACAAAGTTTATTTTCAGTTAGTTCTACCACTTGTAGTCCAATGGGAAACTTTTGAAGGTAAGTGGCTAGAGACAAGTGAATGAATAATATCTGTAGCTTTAGAGGTAAAGTTATTGTTGTACTTGTCTCTTCATATATAATTGAGCCATTCAACCCTCAGACTTTTCTTAGAGTAGGGAATATCTATTTGCTACTGAAAGCTCTTTCTATTTACATTTTAGTGTCTCTGTCCTTTAACTCCCCCAAATTTTAAATTTTGCTAAAGTGTCATTGAAGCACTACCCCTTATACTTCATATTTTAAAAATTAGATTAATACTCTAAAATCTGTAAAGACTGTTTAGGCAAGTTTGCCTGGATTAAAGAAAAAAAAAACTAGATATATAATCAGAAGATGTGGACTCATAATCTAGTTCTGCTACTTTTGACTTGTGTAACCTTAAGCAAGTAACTCTATCTTTCAGTGTCTCATTTTTCTCTACTATAAAACTAGGGACTTAAAAGCCACTTCCAGTTTCAAACCCTTGAATCCTAGAGATTCTGTTCCTATGTGCCAAAATGTTATCTTACTAGAGTAAAACAGAGGACACTGAACTGGGAATTGGGACATCTGGGTGCAAATTTCACTGTGCCCACTATTCTCATGTGACCTTAGGAAAGTAACAACTTTTCTGAGTCCCATTTTCCTTTTTGTGAAAATTGTTCTATTGATTCAACATTGGGTTATTAGAAAGCTCGATGAACATATTTACCATTTAGGTTATTCATAACTTTATATCTTTCTGTGATTGGTGTTGAATTATTGATCACATTAATCTATTTTCATTTAGATTAAAAACTCACACATAAAGTAGCCAGAGAATAGCTTTGTTATCTCTATTATGTGACTTTGTCAAGTCAACAATTAAACTGGGAGTAGAAGACCAAATTTCAGATTCTAGTGAGAAGTTTGAACCACTTGACCACATATGCTTCTGTTCCAATTTTGAAGCTCGGCCAATTCAAATGAAAATGTCCCAGTTCACTAATCACCCTCCAGAAACAACTGCCCAAGAAATGAGAGAACATATGTTGGTGACTGATGGTTTCTTATCTTGCTTCGAATGCATATTAAAAAAAAATAATTTATGGGTGGCAATTACAATGATTCCACCCATTATTTCCAGAACAGCTTCCTATCCACTAAGTATGAGAAACTTAATTGCTTACTTTATCAAAATTACGTGTCACCAATACTGAGCTAATCTCCCTTTGTATACCCACTTGTTAGACAGTTTGCAGGTTTGATGTGTTCTGAGTGTAGATTGTGCAATCAAATAAAACTAATTTACATTTTAAATGCACTTCTTGCTTATTATAATTTCCTCCATGTTAGTAGTACCGTATTTACTAATGGCTGCTGTACCACATGCAGTACAGAAGTTACTGACGGTTATGAATATTTAACACATTGGTAACTTCTTCAGAAGATGAAGAAACATGTCTTTTTCTTGTTTAACATATCACATACAAGGCTATGGATCTGTGTAAATTTTATCTTTAGAAATTTAAAATATTGATCATTTACTTAAGTAATGATTTTCAATATATATTTTGAAATTTTAAAATCATAGTTTTCACACCTGAAAGGTTTGTCAAGAAATCATATGGTTTAATCTCTGTACCTTTAGAGCATAAAAATATTATCATCCCCATTTTACAGAGGAGAAAACTGAAAGTTGGGCGACTAAATTACTGCACAAAATCATATAGCTAGTAGGTGGCCTAAAGAAAAATTGATCCCGGATTTCCATTTCTAGGAATTCATTCTATTACACTAGACTTCAATTTCTGATAGATATGTTTTGAGTTTGATATTGACATATAATAGCTCCATTTTACTGCAGCTATATTACTGGTGAAAAGATGAAAAGTACAAAAGAAGACATAGGTCCTGTATTTATTCTAAATTAACAACAAATTCTAAATGAAGAATTCTGAGAGCGTCAAGCTGCTTAATATTTTCAATTGTGTGACTTTATATAAAATGGAAACTTTGGTTAACATAAATATGCCCCCTTTGTCATTGATCCACCATGATCCTCCAGGGTTCTTTGTTTCTGTTGATAATTTTTTTTTTAGTAGAATGGAACAATTTTCAATTACTCAGGCTTCTTTTAATCAATGTTATTCTTTAATCAATCCAATGCTAAAACTAAGGCTTACAGTCTTTATAAAGAAAATAATAAACAGTCTGAGAATTCATGGTTCTGACACTGATTTCCTGCATGATTTTTGGTAAGTCAATTCTTTTTCTTTTTCTTTTTGCTTTTTTGGAGGGGGAAGGCAGGGCAATTGGGGTTAAGTGACTTGCTCAAGGTCACCTGGCTAGTTTTGTGTTAAGTGTGGAAACCTATGCCTGGCTTTGGAGCCAGAAGTCCAGAATTCAAATTTCTATACTCTCGTTAATTAGTTGTGTAAACACAGTTAACTTATTTAAACTCATGAGGCTTCATCCATGGAATGACATTGGCACAGATGGTCACTAAGGTTCCTTCAAATTTGAAATCTAGGATTTTATTTACCCTTTTTTATAAACTATTTTTTTGAGCCAGAAGATAACTTAGAAACCTAGTTTCACAAAACAATTCAACTAGTTACCTGCTAATATAATAATTAGACACCTAGGTGTTGTAATGGATAAAATTTTCTGGATTCAAGAAGACTCATATTCGGCCTCAGATATTTCCTAGCCATGTGATACTGGACACATCCCTTAACTTCTATTTCCTCACCTGTAAAATGGGTATTTTACTTACCTCCCAGATTTGTTATAAGGATCAGATCGGAGAATAATTTATAAAGTCCTTAGCACAGAGCCTGGCACATAGGAAGTGCTATACAAGTGTTAGCTATTATTATTATTATTAATGTGCATCTAGTTTATGGAATTGGAAGAATGCTGGGCCTGGAGTTAGAAAGATTCATCTTCCTGCGTTCAAGTTTGGCCTCAGATGCTTATGAGCTATGAGACCCTGGGCAAGTCACTTAACCCTGTTTCCTTCAGTTTTCTCATCTTTAAAGTGAGCTGGAGAAAAACATGGCAAACCACGGCAGCATCTTTGCCAAGAAAAACCTAAATAGGATCCTGAAGAGTTGGACACAAGTGAAATAACTGAGCAACAACAATAGCATTATTATTGCTTTTGGGAGGGCAATTGGGGTTAAGTGACTTGCCCAAGGTCACACCGTTCGTTTTTGTGGTGTGTCTGAGGCTGGATTTGAACTCAGGTCCCCCTGACTCCAGGGTCAGTGCTCTACTCACTGCACCACCTAGCTGCCCCCATAACAGCATTATTAATAATAATTTTCCTAATATGTTACCATTTCCAAAAACCAAGATATTTCCAAATATCCTAAGTTTTATTGCTTTGTGATCAAGATAGCCAGATTATTAATATATTCATGTATAAAATATATAAGCATTAATATATATTATATATTAATATAATATAAAATATATATATATATATATATAATATATTTCACACTTCTACAGAGCTTTAGGGTTTGCAAAGGACATTCCTCACAACACCTCTGAAGTAACTAATGCAATTATTGTTTTTTTCATGTTTCAGGTAATGAAACAAGCAATGAGAAGCTTGAGTTCACATAGCCAGTAAGTGTGAGCCCTGGGCCTAGAACTCAGGTCTTCTGATTTTATCCTCAGGGTGTTCACATAGCATCTCATGCTTCCTCCTCCAGAAGTGCAAGTTTTCATTCTCATATTTTGGGATGACGTGCACGCTACTTATTCTAAACACCACAAATACAGGAGAAAAGAAAGAAGGAACTACTAAATAAATGCTTTTTCAATATATAACATAAATATATTGGTGGTGATGATAACATAGTTATATAAAAACACAAGCCTTATTAGAACCAATAAAAAAGGCCAGAAAGTGTGAAAACTCCCTTTACATTTCAAATGACACATCAATAGCAAGTCATGAGTAAATCACTCCTCTCTGCTCAGGCTTGGGGGGGAAATAAAACTGAACTCTTAAATACCTGTGGGATTAAGTCCAACAACCTTCCCAAAGGTGAGACCTGATTAGGCATAGTAAAGACACCATTTTCACTTTCTTGCAATCTTTATAAAATCTTTCTAATGAAAAGGGCCAGCCCACAGGATTTTTTTTGAAGTTTTTGAAAGATGCTTGCAATTTGCTTAGCTGATTGATGAAACCAAGTTAGCTTTATGTTAAAAAAATAAATTGTTCTTTTGGCATCTAAATTATTTGGGTTAATATCTTAATCTACAGACACAATACAGATTTACTGTTCAAGGCATTCAACAAGCTCTATAAAATTTGATTCTAAATTAAAGAGGAGGGAACCTACTGAAGGCTTCAGCTATTCCTTTTCTAGCTCTGAAGCAGACATCTGTGGATATGTAAAAGGGTGTTCTACTCATTTGCTTCTGAAAATCAAAGAACTCTTTGTGTTTCACCATTTCAATGCCATAGACTGAGGGAAAATTGACTTTAGTTTTGGCTCAAAAATACCTGGTTGAGATATTGGGGAATTTGTATCACTGTAGTGCCAGGTCCCTCCTTCTCTCTCCACACCTCCACTGCATCTCTCCCAGTCCTGTTTAGCATCAAGAGCTCCTGCCCATACTTAGTTATCACAGCCCCCAACCTATTATCCTGTTATCCATTTTCTGTTCTTCTTCTAACTGGTGGCTATCCAGTTCCTTCCTAATTTGACTCCTGATGTAGTTGGAGGCTTTTTTTTTTTGGCCTTAGAAATGTAATTTCTTTTTTTTTTTATCTATGACTATATTCTCCTACCTTCTTCATAGTCCTAGAAACAGTTTGAATTTCTGAGAGGTGCTATATAAATGAAATTTGTTATTTAAATAAAACAAGTAATTGCTTGCCTTTTTCTCTAATAATGGAAAGTGCATTGTGGATGATCTAGTAGAGGGAATAGCAATGGTTTAAATAATTTTACTTTTTAAAAAGTTTACTTCATATTAAAGGCATTGCTACTATGCTGTGTAAACAAAATCAAATGATTTAGGGAAAGGGAATAAAATTGCAGAAAAATGAGAATAATAGAAATATAACAGAAAAATAGAAAATCTGTGATAATTCACATTTTTTTTTGTGCTTGTCCAGGTAGAACATGCAATCATTATCCCCCCCCCAAATTATGTATTTATTTTTACTTTTCATCATTCATTTCCACAAGTTTTTGAGTCCCAAATCTTCTCCCCATCTCTCCCCTACCCCCTCCCACCAAGATGGCAAAAATACTGATTATCCTTTTCCCCAGTCTGCCCTCACGTCTATCCCTCTTCCCCCATACTTTCTTGTAGGGCAAGATGGATTTCTTTTTTTTTTTTTAAGCAATCGGGTTAAGTAACTTGCTCAAGGTTAATGGCCAGTTATTTCTGGGTGTGGTGCTAAGTATCTGAGCCCAGATTTGATCCCCAGGTCATCCCGACACTGGAGCCAGTGCTCTTACTCACTGAGCCACCTGGCCACCCTGCAAGATGGCTTTCTATACCCCATTTCCTCTGTATTTTATTTCCTGGTTGTGTGGAAAAACATTTTTTTAAACACTAAAAAAAACCCTTTGTGTTCTAGATTCTCTCCCTTTTTCCCTTCTCACCTACCCCTATTGAGAAGACAAGCAATTCAGTATAGGTTATACATGTGTAGTAATGCAAAACATTTCCATAGTAGTCATATTTTGAAAGACTAACTATGTTTCCCTGCATCTTATCTCATCCCCCATTTATTCTATTTTCTTCTTTGACCCTGTCCCTTTTCCTCTGTTTTCAGAATGGAGGGCTCTCTGTCCCAAATGTCTGGGGTTTTGCACAGCTATTGTCAGAACTTCTTCCAGGCACCTGCCTCAGAACTGTAAGGAGGCCTTACTCTCCACAGCTGCCACAAGCTTTGCCATGTGAATGCTCCTTGTCACCCCAGGACCGCCACCAAGACTGTGACCCAGATCCAAGCAAGGGCAAAGCAAGAGAATGCTGCCTCAGCACCAGCAAAGAGATCTTTGCAATCACCTTTGATCAGTCACTTGATCCCCCCACCATCTATGGGTCTGGATCTCCGGAAGTAGCCACTTCCATCACTGCCATTGAGCCTTCCCCAGTTCTGCTGCCCTGGGGCTGAGCCCAGACTCTTCTTTCACCCAGGTCTGGCAGAGTTTTTCCACTGAACTTTGGCTTTGGCATTTGTGGGTTGAGAAGTCTGGAAACTGCCACAACTGTCTGTGATTCAATTCCCTGAGACCTGATCCATCTTGGTCTGTGCTTGCATGGCCCTTGGGGGACTGTGCTCCACTCCCAGCTTAGTGTGCTAGACCATTCCTGTCAGCCTGCCAGGATGTCTTCAGTTGGAGATGTGTTTCTGTCTCTCATTGTGTGGGTTCTGTAGCTCTACATTTTTTTAGTGTCAGTTTTTTTATAGGTTTTGGAGGTGACTGGGGGACAAGCTCAAGAAAGTTCTTGCTTTTACTCTACCATATTGGCTCCACTCCCCTCATGCAATTATTATCATCCCATTTTGTAAATTAAGAAATTGAGTATAAGAATGATGGGTTGATATGCCCAAGGACACATAGATAGACAACTCTCAGAGGATCATAGATTCAGAACTAAGAAAGAGATTCAGTACATTTAGTGCCACACTTTCATTGACAGATGAGGAAACTGATAGAGAGAATAAAGTCATGCTATTAAGTGGAAGAACCAGGATTTGAACCATGTTCTCTGACTATGTTGTCTCTCCTCAATTTCTTCTTACCAGGTTTTTCTTCATCCTGGTAACCTTATTCTATATTGTCTTTAACTTATCAAAAATAACATGACATATACAATGGGAAACAGTATTCTCCATTTGGCCTGGTTAAAAGTATAAATATAAGGGCGGCTAGGTGGCACAGTGAATAGAGCACTGGCCCTGGAGTCAGGAGGACCTCAGACTTCAAATTCGGCCTCAGACACTTAATATTAGCCATGTGACCTTGGGCAAGTCACTTAGCCCCAAATTCCCTGCCCTTCCCCCTCCAAAAAAAAGAAATAAAAGTATAATCATAGAAAGACTACCATCTCCATAATTTTTCTTTACTTTGTTTGGCTGTCTTACTGAGGTCTTCAGAAAATTTCTCTGTCTCCTCTTCTGAATTTAAAATAGACACAAAAGTTGAGTTCAGTGTAGGTAGACATATTCATGTATATTCATCTTAGAGTCTGTCCAAATGTCTTACTACATTGATGTGGGAAATTCTCAGTGTGGAAAAGTCCTTCCACTGACAAATTATGAGATTCATTTAGGATCTTGCACAGTCCAGGTTTGATGTAATTGCTACAATGTCATCAGCAAATAGATGCACCAGGAGAACATAACCATTGGCAGGGAATTTTTTTTTTTTACTTAAACTCTACTTGCACACTCAAAGATGACATTAACAGTGGCCTCTGTTTTTCTTGTTTTATAGTTCTATTATTGTTATTCATATAGAGTGTGATTGAAAAAGTTATATCTGCACTTTATCTTTCAAGGAATGTTGTACGTTTTTGACAAATGCTTGGGAAACTGTTGCAAAGAAGCCTTCAATACATTATACTTATGTTTTTTAAAGTCGACAAATAATCTGTACAGAGTATAAGGTAACAGAGATGAGGAGTTACTTACATTCTTTTTACTTGCAATCTCAGTGCTTAGCATAGTGCCTAATACACAGTAAATACCTCACAATTACTAACTAGTTGACGGTGGAATCTTGTATTCTCTGATTTTTTTTAAGCTAATTGTCTGATGTCAAAAATGTAGTCTTCTATGGAACATCATTAGATCATATCTCATCAAGGATAGCTGAATAGATTATTTTAATTGAATAAAATATAAATGTGACAGTAAGCTATGGATAGTTATGCTGCTGTTGATGTTTTCAAATTTTTCTTTGCAATATTGAGTCTTAACTTTTCCCCTACATCTTTATTATCTTCTTCAATATTTCCTTTAGGTACCTTAAAATAACTCCAAGCTCTTGAAATTTTATTTCTTTCAAAATACGTCTTTTCAACATATATTTCCTCAACTATTTTTATGGTTTTTTCTTTGTTCAGTGGCATTTCCATTCACTCAAGACTATGTTAGAATCCATAAGTGATATTTCTTGTGTCCTTAATGGTGAAAAAAAGATTGGGTTTTTTTGTGTGTTTCTGCTACTGCTGCTGTTGTTTTTGACACATCTAGTCTATTTCTATATACATATTCCATTTTATTCTTATCATTAAAAACTTTTAGAATGACTTTCCATATTTTTTGCTTACATCATAAGCTTTCCTTAAATTTTCCTCCTTCCTCTATCTTAGTCCCTAACACTGTTTCTGGCTATTTTTTGAAGTAACATTGCTTATAATCTTTCACATTTTCCTCTTGAAGATGTAAGAAAAAGTTTATATTTTAAAGTAAAGTCTTTCTGGCTTCTATGTTTTCATATATATTTTTAGATTTGGAATATAGATTATATACCGTGTTTCCCCAATAATAAGACCTATCCGGAAAATAAGCCCTCCCCTTACTGTGTAAAATTCCTCTGAAATAAGCCCTCCCCCGAAAATAAGCCCTATTGAGATTGCTACTGTAGTGAAGGTGATCCTCTGTGCTACACGGTACCCTCTGTATGCACCGTCCCCCCCCCCCTGTAAAATGCATGTCGCGCTCCGAGCTGCATCCAATCAGAGCTGCAGCAGTGAGCACATCATCCTGTTCTTCCCCAGTGATTTGCTTATTGAATAAAGGTACATTTTTTCCTTCACATTTACCTGTTTATTAAAATTGCTGTCAATGTTCATTAAAATAAGCCCTCCCCTGAAAATAAGCCCTCTGGTGTTTTTCTGTCCAAAAAAATTTAATAAGACGGTGTCTTCTTATTGGGGAAACATGGTATTTACTGATTAAGGGAGTTTTTAGGCTCTCTTGTTCATGATGTTTTTTAACAATTAATTTATTTTAGCCACATGTCCATATGAAATTATTAAATTCAATGTTAATGTCCTTTCCTCTATTCTTTTTTTTTTACTTTTATTGGCATCAAAAACTTTTTTCAATAGATCAGATTGGAGCTATTCTAATTACACATCATATCTTCCTTCATCTTTATTATTCCTTCTAGTTTTGTATAAATTTTAATCTTTGCTGTACTAAGTTGATGGTTTAACTGCATACAGAATTCAGCTTGAGGTCTAAACCCACACTAGTAATTTTTTAAATAATTGGACAAATGTAACTACATTTTTTTCTGACTTTATCTTTTAGTAATTGACTTGTTAAGTGCACTCTGATTTTTTTGAGTAATGTATGATTTATATGTACATATATGCATATCAAAGTAGATGTTTTAGTTACTTTTTTCCTGCAAATTTCAAATTACTTTCCAGAATGACTTACATGCAAATGTGTTTTGCATGACTACACATGTATAACTTATGTCAAATTGCTTATCTTTTCAATGAGGGGAGGGGGGAGAGGGAGGAATTTTGGAAGTAAAAATTTAAAAAAAGAATGTTGAAATTGTTTTTACATGTCATTTGGAAAATGAAACATTAAATAAGATTTAAAATGTGTTGACCTTTAACATTCAGTTTGTATATCCATTTTGAGCTTATTATGGCCATATAGTATATAATATTGGTCTAAACTTAAGTTCTCTAACATCTTTTTATTAAATTTTTCCAGCAGTTATTTTCAAATACAGAGTTCTTCTTGGGGTGGCTAGGTGGCACAGTGAATAGAGAGCACTGGCTCTAGAGTCAGGAGGATCTGAGTTCAAATCTAGTTTCAGACACTTAACACTTGCTAGTTGTGTGACCTTGGGGAAGTCACTTCACCCAAATTGCCCTACATTTCCCTCAGCAAAAAAAAAGAGTTCTTTTCAAAAGTAATTTGTACTACAAATTTGTTAAATACTAGTTCATTGAATTCAATTGTTTCTGTTTGTTCCTTTTCTAGTGTGCTTTATATAGATAGATAGATAGATATGGATATAGATATAGATACAGATATGTGTATATTAGACATAGATGTGGGTGTACATATACATGGAGATGCATGCACAGATATGTATGTATGTATATATGCTTGTCAAAAATTTCTGGCAATTTGTAGTTTATAGTGTAATTTTAAGTCTGCAAGTATTTCTCTTTAATTCCTACTTTTTACTTTTTCCACTTAGATTTTAGATCCCCTACCTAAATTGATTTTTAAATTTATTACTTGTTCCATTCCATAAAATAGCCTCTTAGGACTTTTATTTGTACAGCATTGAATCTCTAAATTAATCTTGTTATTATCTTAATCTTAATTACATTGTGATGGACTGGCTATACGCATCAGACATCCATATAGTCATTTCTTTAAGGAGTGTTTGACAATTGTATCAATAAATGTCTTGGTAACTTAAAGCCCAAGATATTTTGTGTATTTTTCAATTCTTTAAATGATACTTTCCTGACTGTTATTCGATCCTACATTTATTATTGACATAAGGAAATGCTGTTGATTTTGACAGCTGCATTTGTTTTCTGATTTTCATTTCAAAAATATTAGTGAGCAATGCAATATGAAATGACCAAATGTACCATGAAATGATTTTTCTTGTTCTTATGGAAGGTGAAGGGAAAGGGGAAGGGGAATGGGAAGGGAAAGGGGAAGGGGAATGGGAGGGGAAAGAGGAAGGGGAATGGGAAGGGAAAGGGGAAGGGGAAGGGGAAGGGGAAGAAATAAACATTTACATAGCACCCATTATATACAAGGCACTGTGCTAAGCACTTTTTACAAATACCTCATTTGAACATGACAACAACTTTGAGAGGTAGGTGTCATTATTATCCCGATTTTATAGGAAAAAAAAAACTGAAGCAATCAGATGTTAACTTATTATCCAGGGGTTACACAGTAAATTAGTGTCTTTAGCCCAGATTTGAACTCAGGTCTTCCTGAATTCAGAGCTAACATTGTGCCATCCATTGTGCCACTAGTTGCCTCTAAGTAAGTGATAAAAACAGCTCTGGCATATTTATTTGTCTTTTCCAAGAGAACTTGTGAGCCATCCTGCTATTTACATGCAAAATCCTTTTACCTTTTAGTGTCACTTACAGAGAAAATATCAAGATTAATAAGATTTGTTTCTTCCACTCATTGGCCATAGGAAAATTATTTCAAAATAAGGCATCAATAATGAAGTTAATGTTCATACTGGAAATTCTGATGCTTAGGACTCTCTTTTACCCATTCCAGATATTTTATCTTCACCTCTACAGAAGAATAAAACAGCAACAAAGTACTGGTGCATTTTATTTAATTTTTGTTTAATGGGTTGCTGTGACTGAAGATTTCAACAACATAAAATAGCCAGCTTGTTAATGAAGAGATTCTCCATAGATAGCTAGAATAATCCTTGGAAAACAGACAGCCTATTTTCAGTATTATGATTGAAGTCTTTCAAGAATACTAGAATTTGGTGGAGCTTATTCTCCAACATCATCTTCTTTGGAAACCCTGAGTCATTTTCATTCCATGAGTGAAAAAGTGTGTAGAAATTCAGAATAGAAAGGGAAAAAAAAGAGTCAATTGGAAACCACATTTGATTGTATTGACATTCAATTAAATTAAGCCAACTTTTAGAAAATATCTGCTGTATGCTAGATGTTCAAGATTTATTTAAAAAAAATAGGAACAGCTAGGTGGTGCAGTGAGTAGAGTACCAGTCCTGGAGTCATAAGGACTTGAGTTTAAATCCAGCCTCAGACATTTGCACTTACTAGCTGTGGGACCTCAGGCAAGTCACTTAACGCTGATTGCCTTACTTTATCCCCTCCAAAAAGAAAAACAGACTAATAATTTTTTTAAATGGGACAGTTAGATGGCACAGTGAATAGAGAACTGGCTTTGAAGTCAGGAGGACCTGAGTTCAAATCATGTTTCAGACACTTGACACATTTAATAGCTGTGTGACTTTGGGCAAGTCACTTATCCCCAATTGCATTGCCTTCCACCTCCAAAAAATAAAGTAATCCTTGCGTAAATCCTTGAATTTATCTTTACTTGGGAGGAAACAACATTAAATCAAGCCTCTAAGTGGATACTGGAGCAACAGAACCTACAAAAAAGACAGGGTGAAACAATTTTCCAGGCTAAAATAAATTTGAAGGACTTTAATAAAGATCTGTCTCACACAGGTAAAAGATGAGCACAACCCAGCACATATGGGTGAGCCAGTGGGAGTCTCTTAG
Organism: Petaurus breviceps papuanus; assembly: GCF_028583685.1. NCBI lineage: Eukaryota > Metazoa > Chordata > Mammalia > Diprotodontia > Petauridae > Petaurus > Petaurus breviceps. The sequence continues at coordinate 808,007 of NW_027185764.1, forward strand.
TCACAACACAGATAAGCACCCGAGATCCCTTCTCTTTGCTCAGCAAGCCAATGGCACAACACACCAGCCATGAGGGTGCCAGGCCCAGTACAGAAGGCAAATTGTCAGCCCCAGAACCAAGCAACAAAGGTGTGACTAGACCAGGCTTCCATAACACAGTAAGGAAGCCCCCAGCACTTGAGTCCCTAGTGCATAAAACCAGGTACCAGGCCCCTGGCTACCAGGATAAGAAGCTTGGGGTGGTGCCCCCTGTGCCCCAGAAGCAGAGCTCAACTTTAAAAGCCACAGAGTAGGCAAAAAATGAGCAAGAAACAAAAAACCTACTATGGTGACAGTGAATATCAAAACACAAACTCAGAAGAGCACAACATTGTCAATATGCAAAACTTCTAAAGGGCACATGAATTGGTCTCAAGTCCAGAAAGCCTTCTTGAAAGAGCTCAGAAGGGATTTAAAAAGTCAAATAAGAGAGGCAGAAGAAAAATTTTGAAAAAAAAAGAGAGGTATGCAAAAGAGAGTCAGCATCTTGGAAAAGGAAGGACAGAAATTGACTGAAGAAAACAATTACATAAAAAAATATAGTTGGGCAAAGGATGGAAAATCCACTGAAGAAAACAATTCCTTTAAAAGTAGATTTGGCCAAATGGAAAAGGAAGTACAAAAACTAAATGAAGAAAAGCATTCCTTAAAAATTAGAATTGGGCACATGGGAGTTAATGATTCTATGAGACATCAAGAATCAGTCAAATAAAATCAAAAGAATGAAAAATAGAAAAAATGTAAACTACTTCATAGGAGAAAAAAAAACTTACCTGGATAATAGATAAAGGAGAGATTATTTAGAATAATTGAACTACTTGAAAACCATGATAGAAAAAAAAAGTCTGGAGACCATCTTTCAAAAAATTATCAAGGTAAACTTCCTGGATAGCCAAGAACCAGAAGGTAGAATTGTCAATGAAAGAATTCACTGATTATCTCCTGAAAGAATCTACAAAATGAAAACTCCAAAGAGTATTTTAGCCAAATTCCAGAATATAAGGTCATGGAGAAAATTCTGCAAGCAGCCAGAAAGAAGCAATTTAAATATTAAGGGAACACAGTCAGGATTACACAGGATTTAGCAACCCCAAAATTGAAGGATCAGAGGGCTTGGAATATGATATTATGGAAGGCATAGGAGCTTGGATTACAAAAAATAATCAGTTTCACAGCAAAATTGAGCATAATCTTTCAGGAGAAAAGATGAATCTTCGATGAGACCGAGAACATTCAAGTTTTCCTAATAAAAATTCTGGAGCCAAACAGAAATTTTGATGTTCAAATCTAAGACTAAAGAGTAGCATAAAAAGTAAAGCATGAAAGAAAAAAAACATGCTATTCAATAAGATTAAATTATTTCCATCCCTATATTAGAAGATAATAATTATAACTCTTGAGACTATTGGTATTAGGGCAGTTTGAAGGGAGATACATAGAGAGTGTGGGTATAAGTTGACTCTGATGAGATAATATAAAAATAAGGTATAAAATAATGATTTTACTGGGAGAGGAGGAAAACAGGACATAGAATAAGATGAATTATATCAGGTGAGGGGCAAAAGACCAACTACAGTAGATGGAAAGAATGGAGGGGGGTGAACATAGTTTTAACTTAACTCATCAGATTTGCCTCAAATTGGGAAAAAACATACACACTCAGTTGGGTACAGAAATTTACCTTATAATATAGGAGGGGAAAGGGGAAAGAAAAGAGATGGGGTCTGATAGAGGGGAAAGCAGATTGAAGGAGGTGGTGGTCAGAAGCAAAACAATAGTGAGGAGGGCCAGTGTAAAAGGACAGAGAAAAGTATAATACACAGTTAGTAATGATAGCTTTGAATGTGAATGGGATGTAGTCTCCAATGAAATGGAACTGGATAGCAGAGTGGATTAAAACCAGAATTCTACAATATGTTGTTTACAAGAAACACATTTGAAACAGAGAGACATATGCAGAGGAAAGATAAAAGACTGGAGGAAAATAAATCATGCTTCAGCTGAAGTATAAAACAAAAAACAACAAAGCAAACAGGCATAGCAATCCTAATCTCAGACAAAGCAAAAATAGAAATAGATATAACTAAAGGAAATAAGGGAGAAAGCTACATTTTGCTGAAAGGTACCATAGAAAATAAGGCAATATCAATACTAAACATATATGCATCAGGTGGTATTGCATTCAAATTCTTAGATAAGTTATATGAATTACAGGAAGAAATAGAGAGCAAAACTATACTAATGGGGGACCTCTACCTCCACATTTCAGAACTAGATAAATCTAACCACAAAATAAATAAGAAGGGAATAGAATTTTGGAAATGTTAGATATGAGAGATCTCTGCAGAAAAGTGAATGGGGAAAGAAAGAAACATACCTTTTTCTCAATAATCTCAATTGACTATGTGCTAGGACACAAACACCTCACAATCCAATGCAGAAAGTTAGGAATATTAAATGCATCCTTTTCAGTTGATGAGGCAATACAAATTATGTGTAATAAAAGGCCCTGGAAAGATAGGCTAAAAATTAATTGGAAACTAAATAATCTAATCCTAAAAATTAGTAGGTCAAATTATAAATCACAGAAACAATCAATAATTTCACCAAAGAGAAAGATAATAATAAAACAACATACTAAAATTTATGGAATGTAGCCAAAACAGTTCTTAGGTAAAAATTTACATTTCTAAATGCTTACATGAATAAAATAGATAAAGAGGAGAGCAATGAATGAATGGGGCATTGCAACTAAAGAAGTTAGAAAAATAACAAATTTTTAAAACCCCAATGAAATACTTAATTAGAAATTCTGAAAATCTAAAGATAGATTAAAAAACCTGAAAGAAGGAAAACTAGTGAACTAACAAATAAAAATAAGAATTGGATTTAGGAAAATCCCAACATAGTAGATAAATCTTTTTTTTTTAATTTAATGTTTTTAAAGGAAAAAGAAAATCAAATTACTAGTATCAGAAATGAAAATAATGAATTCACCACCAATGAAGAGGAAATTAAAGTGATAATTAGGAGCCATTTTGCCCAATTGTTTGCCAATAAATCTGACATTTTAAGTGAAATGGATGACTATTTGCAAAAAATATAAATTTCCCCAAATAATCAAAAATAAAATAAAATGAAATAAAATACTCAAATAGCCCCATTTTGAGAATAAGAAGTTGAACAAGTCATCAATGAACTCTCTAAGAAAAAATCTCCAGGGTCAGATGGATATACAAGTGAATTCTACCAAGCATCTAAATAACAGTTAATTCCAGTACTATATAAATTATTTGGAAAAATAGGTGAAGAGGGATCTCTGCTAAATTCTTTTTAAGACATATATGTGATGCTGACACCTAAAGCAGGAAGAGCCAAAGTGGAGAAAGAAAATGACAGACCAATTTCCTTAATGAATATTTATTCAAAAATTTTAACTAAAATATTAGCAAAGAGATTACAGCAATTTGTCATGAGTATACCACATGATCAGGTGCGATTTATATCCAGAATGTAGGGATAGATCTATATTAAGAAACTGTCAGTATAATTAACCATATCAATAACAAAACCAAGAGAAATCATGATTATTTTGATGAATGGAGAAAAAACCTTTTGACAATATGGAGCACCTTATGAAAATTACTGGAGAGCATGGGAATAAATGTGTGTGTGTTTGTGTGTATTACTATAGTAATCTAGTGTTTGACAATCTGAAAGACTCTTTCTGGGTTAATAACTCACTATTTGACAAAAACTGCTGGGAAAACTAGAAAATGGTATGGCAGAAACTAGGCATAGATCAACATCTCACACCATATAACAAGATAAGGTAGAAATGGATAAATTATTTGCATAAGGGGTGATACCATAAGTGAATTAGGAGAGCAAGAAGATCTGTGGAGAATGGAAGAATTTATAAAAAAAAAAAGAGAGAGAGAATATTATGAAATGCAAAATGGATAATTTTGATTACACTAAATTAAAAAGATTTTTGCATAAGCAAAACCAATGCAAACAAGATTATAAGGAAAGCAGAAAGCTGGGTAACAATTTTTACAGCCAGTGCCTCTGAGAAAGGTCTCATTTAAAAATATATCTAGAGAGAAAACTGAGTCAAATTTATAAGAATTCAAGTCATTCCTCAATTGATAAATGGTCAAAGGTAGGAATAAGCCTCTTTCAGATGAAGAAATTAAAGGTATCTATAATCACATGAATTCTTTTTTTCCAAAATCACTTGATTAGAGAAATGAAAATAAAAGCAAATCTGAGGTACCACCTCACACCTCTTTGATTGGCTAATATGACAGAAAAGGAAAATGATACATATTAGAGATGTGATAAAATGTTGACACTAATGCATTGTTGGTGTAGTAGGGAACTGATCCAAGAGTGGATTACCAGCAGCTGTGGTGTTTTCCAGAATAATCAATCCATAAATTCCAAAAAAAAGGTGAAAGTTCAGGGTGGACTTTGTGGGAATATGGAGTCTTGGGAGTGTGGTCTGGCCTCTGCACCATAGAAGGAAAAGCAGCTGAGACCTGGCAGCCATGCAGCTGCCATGGTGTGGCTGCTTCAGAGTTCCTGGCCTGCAGATTGTAGCAGGACCAAGCAACCATTTTGAGGGTTAAGCTCTCTTGCTTTAACCTTCCTGTATCTGGATGCTGTCTAGGGTGGAGGTCCTGGGGTACATGACCAGTGTGCCAGAGCCAGTGGAGGCTTCTGAGAGGACACTCAAGTAATAGCTCCTGTAGCTGAGAAAACTCCAGTGATTTGAGACAAAGCTCTCCTCTCTGGAAGCAGAGTTCTATTGTTGCAAAAAGCTCAAAAGTAGAGTAATTGAGTGGCAACATGAGCAAGCAAAGGAAGCAAAACAAGCACAGCAATCCAACTTTGTATTCCTTTTTTGGAGGAAAAAGGGATCAAAGCATGGAAGAGGAGGAAGACAACAAAGTCAGAATTCCTGTACCAAAATCTTCCAAGAAAAAATATGAACTGTTTACAGGACATAGAGGAGCTTAAACAGGATTTTGAAAAACAAATAAGAGGAGTAGACAAAAAAATGGGAAGAGAAAAGAGAATGATGCAAGAATATCATGAAAAGCTAGTCAACAACCTGAAGGAAGAAAATAACACCTTAAAAAATAGACTAATGCAAATGCAAAAGAGGCTCAAAAAGCCAATGAGGAGAATGCCTTTAAAAGATGAATTTGCTAGATGGAAAAAGAATCCCAAAAGCTCACTGAAGAGAATCAGTCCTTCATAATTAGATTGGAGCAAATGGAAGCTAGAGACTTTATGAGAAATCAAGATAGTATTAAACAGATCCAAAAGAATGAAAAAATAGAAGGCAATGTGAAATATCTCATGGGAAAAACCACTGACCTGGAAAATAGATTCAGGAGAAATAATTTAAAAATTATAGGACTACCTGAAAGCCATGATCGAAAAAAGAAGAACCTAGAGATCATCCTTCAAGAAATTCTCAAGGAAAATTGCCCTGATGTTTTAGAACAAGAGGGCAAAAAACGGTTGAAAGAATCCACCGATCACCCCCTGAAAAAGATCCCCAAAAGAAAACTCCTAGGAATATTATAGCCAGGTTCCTGAGTTCCCAGATCAAGGAGAAAATATAACAAGCATCCAAGAAGAAACAATTTGAATATTGTGGAAACACAACTCACAGCATCTGGCAGCTTCTACATTGAGGAATTGAATGGCTTGGAATATAATATTCCACAGCTCAAAAGGAGCTAGGATTAAAACCAAGGATCACCTACCCAGCAAAACTGAGTATAAGGTTTCAGGGGAAAATATGGTCATTCAATGAAATAGAGAACTTTCAAGCATTCTTGATTAGAAAAGCAGAGCTGAATAGAAAATTTGATGTTCAGATAGAAGAAGTAAGAGAAGTATGTATAGGTAAACAGGGAAAAGAAATCATGAGAAACTTATCAAAGTCGAACTATTTACATTCCTGCATGGAAAAACATTAATTTTAACTTATGAAACTTTTCTCAGTATGAGAATAGTTGAAGGGAATATAAATATATATGTGTGTGCATGTATATATATATATATACACACAGACTATATATGTCTATATGTGAGGGTATATGTGTGTATGAATACATATGTGAGTGTGTATATATATATATATGTGTGTGTGTGTGTACAGGTATACATAGACAGAGGGCACATGACCAATTGAATAGGAAGGGATGATACATAAAAAGTGAAATTGAGAGGTGAGAGAGAAATGTAATGAGAGGAAATGGGGAGAGACTGAATGGGGTAAATTATCACATATAAAAGAGGCAAGGGAAAATTGTTACAATGGAGGGGAAGAACAGGAAGGCAAAAGGGAATGGGTCAACCTCACTCTCATTGAATTTGGCTTAGGGAGGGAATGACATACACACTAAATAGGGTATCTCATCCTACAGGATAGTAGGGGGGAAGGGAAGTAAAGGGGGTATGATGGAAGGGAGGGCAGATTGGGGGGGGGAGTTGGTTGCACACTCTTTTGAAATGGGACAAGGTCAAAGTAGAGATTAGTACAAGTGGGAGTTGGGATAGGACAGAGGGAAATATAGTCAATCTTTCACAATATATCCACTATGGAAATGTTTTGTGTAGCTACACATGTACAACCTATATTGAATTGCTTATCTTCCCAGTAAGGATGGGTTAGGAGGGAGGAAGGGAAAGAATCTGGAATTCAAAATTTTAAAATCAAATGTTTAAAAAAATATCATCATCTTGATCATCATCACCATCATCATCATCATCATTATTACATGCAAATGGGAAATAAGATATATAAGCACTGGGGTTTAGAGATCCATGTTGCCCTACTGGAATGTCAAAGGGGAGATGAGGGAGAATATAGGAGAAAGCTGGTTGGAGGTGGGAGTATACAGTGGGATCACTGTTTTGGGATGTGGGTAGGGGGAAGACGGGAAGAAAATTGGAATTTAAAATCTTGTGGAAATGAATAATGTAAACTAAAAATAAACAAAATTTAATAAAAAAGTAAATAATAAAATTCCTCAATTGCCCTCCAAAAAGCAAAAAAAAAAAGAAATAATAAAATTTAATTTAAAAATATAACAAAAAAAACCCCAACACTTTCCCCCTGAAACCAAAATGACTTTTATTATGGAGAACTCACACAGGACAAGTGGTTAGAATAAGCAATACAATGACACTCTTAAAGTTTCTCTCAAGAACTTTGGAATTGTTTGTGTGACATGGGAGATACTGGCACAGGACTGTTTAGCATGGCATGCTGACATCAGAGAAGATGCTGTGCTTTATGAGCAAAGCAGAAGTGAAGTAACTCAAAGGAAACACAGGATGCACAAATTTTGAGAATTCACCCCAAATTTTTACAGGGACTATTTGTTCTTGACCTGTGGTAGAGCATTCTGAGCTCATATTGGTATGATCAACAACAATTGGACACATCAAAACTTAATGTTAGCATAGTTATATTATTTTGGTCCTCTTCAAGAATGAAGGACAACAACCAACCAAACAATTTGGAAATATGTTTAAAATCATTTTATATGTATCATTTACATGATATTGCTTGCTTGCTTTTTTTTAAGCAATTGGGGTTAAGTAATTTGCTCAAGGTTACACAGCCAGTTATTTATGGGTGTGGTGCTAAGTATCAGAGCCCGAATTCAATCCCAGGTCATCCCGACTCTGGGGCCAGTGCGCTTACTTATTGAGCCACCTGGCTTCCCCAGATTGCTTGCTTTCTTAGGGAGAGTAGTGGGGAGAGATAGAGAGAGAAAATTGATAATCAATTCTTATAAAAATGAATGATAAATAATATCTTTAAATCTATTTGGAAGTAAAGGAAATACTATTAAGGGGAAAAAGTGAATGTTGAAAACTAAAAAATATGGTTATAATTGATTGATTATTGATTGAATGGGACTTGTATACTATAATTTGTTATATCAATATGAAAAACTTTCCTTTACTTGTAATCAGAAAAAATAAAATACTATTTAAAAAGAAATTGCTCTCTTCAAAGTTACCAAAGATATTTTAATTGTCAAATACATCTAATCACTTTTTCTAAAAATAAAATTACTTTGGTAGCTGTTTGGAATTTAGATTACATAAAGGAGGGAATTGAAGCAAGAGCATCATTTAGGAGACTGTTTAATGGGGAGGAATACAAAACAGTCCTATATGAAACTAAGGTTACAGACTTGAATTACTGGGGAATAAGGATATCTTGGTCTTAAAAAAGGAAGTTTAGAGGAAGGGTTGACTTGTTGGAAAAACTGATGATTTCTGTTTGGACATCTAGCTATCATTTAAATATATAATTCATTAGTCTAATGTGTAGATTTAGCAATCATCTTTGAGATTTTATTGGGTTGGATCAATGAATAGTATATTATTTTGGAAGGACATATCTAATTTAAAATGAAGAGATTAGATAAAATGAGGGAAAAGGAAGACGACATATTAAGAAAATAGATTTCATTGAGGTTACCCAGGAAGTAATGTTCTGTGGGACTGAGAAATATGATGGTGAACATTTGGTTGATGGTCAAGTGACAGTGATAGAGAAATACCATTGTCATTATCTTATATTACAGATGGTCTCAACAAGAAATGGAAACACTAATTTTGGTAAACAAATTAGAAACCTTGGCATATGGAATCATACTGTAGTTATCGAGGGTTTTAACTAACTGTACATCTTTTGGAGCTAACTTTCTGCTGAAATAAGAGTAGCTGAGAAATTGTTCTTTCATAGAAAACAATTTCAATATTCAAGGAATAAGAAGAGATCGATAGGACTCTTCCTATGATTTTGATCAAAAAAGAGGAACTGGCTGCAGAGGGGAAAACACAGAACCTTGGTAGAAAAGGAAAATTTCTTTAGAATTTGTGTTAATTGAGAACAAGAAGACTAAGCATAGGCTAAAATATAACTAGAGTTTTGGAAAAGTTGCTTTCAAATAAAAAATGAGTTTTGTCATAAAAGATGACTTGGCTTGGTGACTAAAATACTACATGTTATCCCTAGAGAAATGAACTACTCTCAATAATTGCTTCTTAACATCACCAATATCAAGAATCATAAGGAAGAAGGTAGATAGCTGACTGAACAGTCATATGACTGACTACACAGGGAACTAATTTACCAAGTAAGATTTTTTAAAAATGAGAAAAGTATACAGTATGGAAGAAAAGAAAAACAGCTGGTAACAATTACCAGATAGTTCCGTAATGTTATAAAAATATTCTCAGGGTATTGGGAGCTCTAAGACTCAGAATGAGCTGAGGTCAGCTATAGATGTTACAGGAAACAAAACAGTTGTCAAACTTTGGAGGGAGATGCTATTATTATCCCTATTTTTAAAGATGAGGAAACTGAGGTAAGTAGAATTTTGGAGGCTTACTTAGGATCACATTATTAGTGAGTCTTTAAGGTCATGTGATCTTGAATTTTCATGAATCCACTTCACTGTGCCACCTATCTGCCCATATGTTTGTCTACCCTTGGATTTATCAATAAAATGCAAGATTTTACAGGTTGCAAATAACACAAATGTTGGGTGGATAGCTAATGCATTGGATAACTGAGCCAGATGAAGGAATATCTTAGTACAATGCTACACAGACCAAATCAAAGAAGATTAATTCAATAGTAATGTATGTAATAGTCTACCATTGCAATTAAATAAAATCAGTTTCATAATAACAATAACTTACAATTATAAAATTCTTTCAGGTTTTCAGTGATGGTACAAGTGATAGAGAAAAGGCTTTGAAGGGATAAAATTCTGATTCTTAAATATACTTACTGTGGAGCCTTGGGCAAATCCCTCAACATCTTTTTGCTTTAGGCAACTCTCAAAGGCTATAAGTTGTACAGAAGATGCCAATATGCATTGGCAGAGGGAATTTGATTATGTCTGAGTTTCCTGTATCATGGATATGTTAGGTCCAATTCCTATTCCTTTACCTTAAAAACTTTCAATGTATTTTCTTCATGATAATACTGCAATATAATTTCCTCCATTTTAAAAACAGTGGAGCAAAGAGTTTACTCTTGGTTACAGAGACAGTAAATGTCAGAAGTGGGACTAGAATTCAACACACTTTAGAGTTTATCATATTAGCATTGTAGGAGAACCATGAATTGACCTAAGTTGGTTCAAAATATATTTGAAGGTTTTAATAGATTATAAGTCAATAGTATATGACAAATGAAAAAAATAATGCTATTTTTAGCTACATAAAGAAAGGTAATGTGATCTACAAATGAGAAGTCATAGTTACACTGTTTTCCTGTTGGTTAGATAATATATGAAATAACGTGTCCAGTATTAGGTACTACGTTTTAGGAAGAAATAGATAAACTGGAGTGAACTTGAACAAATTGTTCAGAGGGTTTGATATGCATAGGTAAGTCAGTCAATTTGTCAACTAGCATTTATTAAGTGCAGATTATGTTCCAAATACTGTGCTAAAGCACCAATAATGCAAAGAAAGGCCAATAGCAATTATTTCCTGTTCTAGAGGGCCTCACCATCTAACAGAGGAGAAAGCATGCAAGTAACTGCTACAAAGAAGATATGTGTGATTGTCCTTGAGCCAAGATGGAAGAGTAAGTAGGAAGACACTTTTACTATCTTTTAACTGATCTTGAAAAAAAAAACAGAAAAGACTATCCCAGGAAAAATCCTGGAACAGTAGAACCAGCAGAAAGGGGATGTAAGGTAGTCTTTTAGCTCAGGAATTAACAGGAAAGGCCCTTCTTGCTGTGACTGAAGAGAACCAGTACAGGGCAGAAGGTTTCCAGGCAACCCAGTAGCAAACCCCACCTCTGAAAACCAGCAGGAAATCCTTAGCCCTAAAGAGGTGGAACTGGTGAGCACCAGCACCAGGACCCCTGTGGATTTTCCCACAGCCAAAGTAACCTCCAGATACCAGTGTAGAGAACTACCACTTGTATTATGGATGGGTATCCACCAGCAACTGAATATACCCATGTCCTAGGACAGCGCTTGGGGAAGAGAACATATCCAGCAGCCAGACCACCCTTCATCTACACATTACCCTGTGAGCTTCAGTGTAACCCCCAGGAAACACAGAAAGATCTTACCTGGCCTCAGCACACACCAGCCAGCTCCAGTTTAGCACCAGATAAGCTACTGCATTATACACCTTCCAGCTGCTTGAACCGGAGGCTCCAGCATGCAAAGCCAGTTACCAAGTCCCTAGCCCCTAGCACAAGAAGCATGGGACAGAGCCACTTATGCCCCAGAAGCAGAGATCCACTTTAAGAGACAGGAAAAAAGCAAAAACAATGAAGAGGAAGCAACTTAGAAAAGCAAAGACCATACATTCTTACTATTGGGCCAAAGAATATCAAAATACAAATTCAGAAGATGACAGCATTGTCACTATACCCACATCTGAAACCTCAAAGGGGAATGTGAACTGGTCTCAAGTCCAAAAATCCTTCTTGGAAGAGCTCAAGAAGGATTTAAAAAGTCAAATTAGAAAGGTAGAAGAAAAATTGAACAATTCCATTAAAATTCAATTGACAAAATGAAAAAAATTCACTGAAGAAAATAACTCCTTTAAAAGCAAAATTGTCCAAATGGAAAAGGAGGTACAAAAGCTAAGTGAAGAAAACAATTCACTGGGTGGCTAGGTGGTGCAGTGAATAGAGCACTGGACCTGGAGTCAGGAGCACCTGAGTTCAAACCCAGCCTCAGACACTTAATGCTTACTAGTCATGTGACTTTGGGCAAGTCACTTAAACCCAATTGCCCTGCCTCCAAAAAGGAAAAAAAAAAGATAAAAAAATAAAAAAAAAGAAATTAATTCTTTAAAAATTAGAATTGGGCAAGTAGAAACTAATGATTCTATGAGGCATCAAGAACCAGTCAAACAAAATTAAAGGAATGAAAAATTGAAGAAAACACAAAATATCAAATTGGAAAAACAACTGACGTGGAAAATTGATGCAGGGGTGATAACTAAGGGATTGGCCTACCAGAAATCCATGATGAAAAAAGGAACTTGGATAGCATCTTAAAATAAATCATCAAGGAAAACTGCCTTGACATCCCAGAACTAGAGGGTAAAATAGTTGCCAAAGGAATCTACCAATTACCCCGTGAATGAGATCTCAAATTGAAAATGCCAAGGAATATTGTACACAAATTCCAGAATTATCAGATGGAGAAAATACTGCAAGCAGCCAGAAAGAAAAAGAAAACTTAAATATCATGGAACCATAGTCAGGATTATGCAGGACCTTGCAACTTCTACATTAAAAAAATTAAGGGACTTGGAATATGATATTCTCTGAGGCAAAGGAGTTTGGATTACAACCAAGGATCAACTATCCAGACAAATAATATTTTCAGGGGAGGAGACGGATGTTCAATGAAATAGGGAACTCCAGACCTTTCTGATGAAAAGATCAGGGCTCAATGGAAAATTGGGATCTTCAAAAACAAGACTCAAGAGAGTCATAAAAACATAAATAAGAAAGAAAAATATTATTCAATAAGGGCAAACTGTTTACATTCCTACATGGAAAGATGTGAATCTTGAGAATTGTATCTTTATTACAGCATTGAAAGGGATATACATAGATAAAGGTTGTGGGTATAAATTAACTGATGTGATGATAAAACGCCTAATTAAGGAGTAAAAAAGGTTTGTAATGGGAGAAGAGAAATGGAGTGGGGGCAGAAAAAGGTAAATTATATCATATGAAGAGGTACAAAAACATATTATAGTAGAGGGAAAGAAGAGAGGGAGATGAGCATTGCTTTAACTTTACTCTCAACAGATTTGGTTCAAGGAGGGAATAGCACACACTCAGGAAAAGAAATTTAACTTGCCCTACGTGTAGTAGGAGGGGAAAGGGAAAAGAAAAAGGAGCAGATAGTAAGAAGGGAGCGAAGAAGAATTAAGGGAAAAGGGAGTGGGGCTGATAGAAGGGAAGGCAGATTGAGGAAGGCAGCAGTCAAAAGTAAAACCCTTGAGGAGGGTAAGAGAGAAGGGAGAAATAAAACCATAAACAGAGCGGGGAATAAGATGTAGAGGAAGACTACTAATGGGTGACCTCAACCTCCCCCTCATTGAACTTGATGAATGTTACCTAAAAATAAACAAGAAGGATGTCAAGGAGGTGAACAGAATTTTAGAAAAGGTAGATATGGTAGACCACTGGAGAAAACTGAATGGGGATAGGAGGATATATACCTTTCTTCCCAGCAGTACGTGGCACCCAAATTAAAATTGACCATATATAAGGGCATAAAAACCTCACAAATCAAAGCAGAAAGGCAGAAATATTAAATACATCCTTTAAAGATCATGGTACAAAAAAATTATATTTAGTAAAGGGTCATTGAAAGATAAACTAATGATTAATTGTAAACTAAATAATCTAATCCTAGACAATGAGTAGGTCAAACAACAACTCATAGAAACAATCAGTTACTTCATTCAAGAGAAGGACAATATTGAGAAAGCATACCTAAGCTTATGGGATGCAGTGAAAGTGGTTCTTAGGAGAAGTTGTTTATCTCTGCATGCTTACATGAATAAAATAGAGAAAGAGGAAATCAATGAATTGGAAATGCAACTGAAAAAGTTAGAAAAAGAACAAATTAAAAATACTCAATTAAATACCAAATTAGAAATACTGAAAGCAAAAGGAGAGATTAATATAAATAAAATTAAGAAAACTGTTGAACTAATAAATAAAACTAAGTGTTGTTTTATGAAAAAAAACAATAAAATAGAAAAATCTTTGGTTTATTTGACTAAAAAAAGAAAGAAGAAAACCAAATTACCAGTATCAAACATGAAAAATGTAAATTCATCACCAATGAAGAAGATACTAAAACAATAATTAGAAACTATTTAGCCTCACTGTATACCAAAAAAAAAAAAGAACAAACCTAGGGAAATGGATGAATATTTACACAAATATAAATTTCCAGATTAACAGAAGAAGAAGCAAAATACTTAAATAACCTCCTCTAACACAAAGAAATCGAATGAGGCATCAATGAACCCCCTAGGAAAAAATCCTCAGGGCTAGATGGATTTATAAATGAATACTATCAAACATTTAAAGAACAAATAACTCCAATACTATATAGACTATTTGGGAACACTGTAGAAGAAGGAGCCCTACCAAATTCTTTTTATGATACAAATATTTTACTGATACTGAAACAGGGAAAAGTCAAAACTGAGAAATAAAATTATAGACAAATTTCCCTAATTAAAATAGATGTAATTTTTAAAATTAAATTTTATGTTTATTTTTAGTTTACATCATTCATTTCCACAAGATTTTGAGTTACAAATTTTCTCTCCATCTTTCCCCTACCCACCACTCCAAAATAATGATCCCACTGTATACCCCCTCCCCCAATCCGCTATCTCCTCTATCCTACAACATCCCTCTTCCAACTTTCTGGTAGGGCAAGATAGATCTCCACACCCTAGTGCCTATATATCTTATTGTAAGGTTACATGCAAAAATAACAATAATAGTGATAATAATATTTCAACATTTGATTTTATAACTTTGAATTCCAGATTCTTTCTCTTCCTCCCTTGTCACCCACCCTTACTGGAAAATAAGCAATTCAACATAGGTTGTGCATGGGTAGTTATACAAAACATTTCCATAGTGGATATATTGTGAAAGACTGACTACATTTGCCTCCATCCTATCCCACCCCCAACTTGTTCCATTCTTTATTTTGATCCTGTCCCTTTTCAAAAGTGGGTGCTTGAAATTTCCCTTCCCCCAGCCTGCCCTCCCTTCCATAATCTCCCCTCTCATCCCCTTCACCACTACTCTCCTGTAGGGTGAGATACTTTATTTAGTGTGTATGTCTTTCCCTCCCTAGGCCAAATTCAAAGAGAATAAGGTTGACTCATTCCCTTTTTCCTTCCTGTTCTTCCCCTCCATTGTAACTGTTATCCCTTGCCCCTTGTATGTGAGATAATTTACCCCATTCTGTCTCTCCCCATCTCCTCTCATTATATTCCTCTCTCACCTCTCAATTTCACGTTTAAAATATTATCCTTTCCTATTGAAATGATCCTGTGATATCTGTCTATGTATATCTGTACATATACATATACACACACTCACATATGAATTTGTACACACATATATCCTCCTATATAGACATATATATGTATGTATACATAGTAAGAAAAGTTTAACTTACTGAGAAAAGTTTCCTAAGTTACAATGATCATTTTTCTGCATAGGCTTGTAGATAGTTCAACTTTGATAAATTCCTTATGATTTCTTTTCCCTGTTTACCTTCTCATGCTTTTCTTGCTTCTTGTATTTGAATGTCAAATTTTCTATTTGACTCTGGTTTTATCATCAAGAATGCTTGAAAATCCCCCATTTCATTGAATGCCCATATTTTCCCCTGAAACATTATACTCAGTTTTGCTGGGTAGGTGATCCTTGGTTTTAATCCTAGCTCCTTTTGACCTCCAGAATATCATATTCCAAGCCCTTCAATCCCTTAATGTAGATGCTGCTAGATCCTGTGTTATCCTGATTTTGTTTACACAATATTCAAATTGTTTCTTCATAGCTGCTTGTAATGTTTTCTCCTTCATCTTGGAACTCCAGAACCTGGCTATAATATTCCTAGGAGTTTGTTTTGCGGGGTGGGGAAGGTTTCTTTTTCAGGAGGTACTTGGTGGATTCTTTCAACCTCTATTTTGCCCTCTGGTTATAAAACATCAGGGCAATTTTCCTTGAGAATTTCTTGAAGGATGATCTCTAGGTTCTTTTTTTGATCATGGATTTCAGGTAGTCCAATAATTTTCAAATTATCTGTCTTGGATCTATTTTCCAAGTCTGGTTTTTCCTGTGAGATATTTCACATTGCCTTCTATTTTTTCATTTGTTTGGATATGTTGAATAGTATCTTGATTTCTCATAAAGTCATTAGATTCCATTTTCTCCAATCTAATTCTGAAGTAATTATTCTATTCAGTGAGCTTATGATATTTTTCTCCACCTGGCAAATTCAGCTTTTTAAGGCATTCTTCTCCTCCTTGGCTTTTTGGGCCTCTTTTGCCATTTGAATAAATCTATTTTTTCAGGTGTTATTTTCTTCAGTCAGGTTGTTGACTCTCTTTTCATGATTTTCTTGCATCATTCTCATTTGTCCTCCCAATTGTTCCTCCACTTCTCTTACTTGATTTTCAAAATCCTTCTTGAGCTCCTCCATGTCCTATGACCAATCCATATTTTTTCTTGGAAGCTTTTGGTGCATGACTTCTAACTTCATTGTCTTCCTCCCAATCCATGCTTTGATAAATTTTGTCCCCCAAAAAGGAATCTAAAGTTGGATTGCTGTGTTTGCTTTGCTTCCTTTGCTTGCTCATGGTGCCACACAATTATTTGACTTTTGAGCTCTTTGCCAGAGTAAAACTCTGCTTCTAGAAGGAAGACTTTTGTCCCAAATCACTGGGATTTTTGCAGTTGTTGGAGCTACTAGGAGGGTGCCATCTCTGCAGCTCCCACAAACTCTACTCACTGGTCACACACCTCAGGACCACCACCCAAGACTATGATCGAGATCCAGGCAGGGTAAAGCAAGAGTGATTACCCTCTGAATGTTCCCTTGGTCCCCCTATGATCTGCAGGCCATGAGCTTTGAAGGAACCACATGGAGGTAGCGTTAGGGCCCCTGCACCTCTGCCACTTATAGCTCCAGGGGCAGTGGCTGGACCTGCTCCTGAAGCCCTCCCTCCCCCTGAATTCCAAAAATCTCTACACTGACCTTTTACTTTTTCTTTGGCATTTATGTGTTCATAATTCACCCATAATAGCTGGAAACCACCACAGAGGCTGTGATCCAATCTCCCAAAGTCAGCTGTAGCTGCTGCTTTTCTGGGCCACCCTGGAGCTAAACCTGAAGGCTCATGTGGGGCTGGGTTTGGCTTCCAGTGTGCTGTGATGAACCCTTCCTATCTACTTTCCAGGCTGTCTTCAGAAGGAGATTTGTTTCTCTCTGTTACTTTCTGGGTTCTGTACCTCTAAAATTTATTTAGAGTAATATTTTATAGGTATTTGAGGTGGTTATTGGGGGAACTCAAGGAATTTTCCTGCTTCTATACCACCATGTTGGCTCTACCCTAGACACAAAATATTAAATAAATATTAGCAAAAAAGTTAGAGCCACTTTTCATGAGAATAATGCTCTATGATCAGGTAGCATTTATTCTGGGAAAGCAGAACTGGTTCAATATTAGGAAAATTATCAACATAATTGATCATATCAACAAAAAATCTAATAGAAACCACATGATAATTTTAATAGATGCAGAAAAAGCTTTTGAAAAAATACAACAACCATTCCCATTAAAAACACTAACGAGCATAGGAATAATTTGATCCTTCCTTAAAATAAAAAGTAGCATCTACCTGAAAACATCAGCAAGAAGTATATATTATAGAGAGGCAGGCCTGGAAGGCACGGCCCGCAGATGCAGAGGCAGGCCCAGAAGAGGCCTGATCAACTCAGAGGGCAAGTTGTCCCACCAACCACAAGGGCCACTACCAGGCCTATCACCAAAGGGCTCAGACTGGAAAGAGCAAGGTAAGAACCAAATGCAGGGGCCCCTGTCCCAGACAGCAAATACTCCTGGGGCCAGAAATGAAAAAAAAAAAAAGCCCCCATCAAGACCTCCAAACAGGAAGATGGCAGAGTGAACCCTGCCTGCTTCACCTCCCCCCCTGAAAACATAGTGACTATGCCCCCAGGCAAAACCTCTACAGTAAAGGCTTGGCATCCCTGGAGGAAGGGTGTGGCTAGGGCCTTGCCTCGAAATGGGTAGAAAGCAGACTACAAAGACTGTGGAGTCCTACTATCCTCAGAGGGAGGAACCAAACTCAGAGGGAGACAATGTGGACTCCACACCCACAGCTGAAACATCAACAGGGAATGGGTCCCAAGCACAGAAAGCTCTCCTACATGAGATCAAAAGGAACTTTGAAAACCAAATGAGAGAGATAGAAGACAAAATGAATAATTCTCTCAAAACCAAAACTGCAGAATTAGAAAAGCATTATGAAGAAAACATCTCTCTAAAAAGAAAAGTATACTATATGGACAAGGAGCTCCAAAAATTAACCAAGGAAAATGATTTCTAAAAACTAGCTCAGGTTACAACCAAGGATCACATACCCAGTGAGACTGAGCATATTCTTCCAGGCAAAGAGATGGTCATTTAATGATATAACAGAGTTCCAGACCTTCCTGATGAAAAAGCCAGAACTCAATGGAAAATTCAACTTCCAATTCCGAGATGCAACAGTGACCTAGAAAGGTAAAGAAGGAAAACACACACACACACACACACACACACACACACACACACACACACACACACACACCCTGCTATTTGACAAGAGCAAACTGGTTATAGACAAGTAGAGGGTATGAGTATAAAATACACAAAATGATGATTAAAAATGAATCTCATTAAGGGCTACAAAGGGGCTGCAATGGAAGAAGAGGAATGAATGAAGTAGAAAAGGGTAAATTATGCCATACAAAGAGGCATAAAAACAGTATAGCAGAGGAAAAGAAGGGAGGGAGAAGAGAATCATATGCGTTTTCCCTCATTGATTCTGGTGCAAGGAGGAAATAACAACCAGTTAAACATAGGACTCTAAGGAGAAGAAATGCAAAAAGTATCATTTTAGAGGGAAAGAGGGGAGGGAGAGGAGCTTCGCATGAGATTTGTTCCTGTCACTCTTGGTGCGAAGAAGAAATAACATACTTCATTAAGTATAAAAATATCTTACAGGCAGTAGGAGGGAGAAAGGACTATGAAGTGGGAGGTGGTTAGTAGGGAGGGAAGAAGTAAGGGGAAAGAGGAGGAAAATGGAGGGGGGCTGATAAGGGAATACTGAGGGAGGCAGTGGTCAGAAGGAAAACTATTAAGGGGGGAAGGGAGAAGGGGGAATAATGTGAGCATTAACAGGGGAGGGAATAGGATGGAGGGAAAGAAACAGATAAAAATCATAACTGTAAATGTGAATGGAATGAACTCTCCCATAAAACAGAGATGGATAGCAGAATGGATTAGAAAT
The DNA here is from genome assembly GCF_028583685.1 of Petaurus breviceps papuanus. Lineage (NCBI taxonomy): Eukaryota > Metazoa > Chordata > Mammalia > Diprotodontia > Petauridae > Petaurus > Petaurus breviceps. The sequence continues at coordinate 827,217 of NW_027185764.1, forward strand.
CATAATCCTACAATATGCTGTTTACAAGAAACACATCTGAAACAGAGGGATACACACATGGTAAAGGTAAAAAGGCTAGAGTAAAATATATCATGCCTCAGCTAAAGTAAAAAAAGCAGGGGTAGCAATCCTTATCTCAGATAAAGCAAAAGCAAAAATTGACCTAATTAAAAGAGATATGAAAGGAAACTATATCCTGTTAAAAGGCACCATCAAGAATGAAGCAATATCATTACTTAACATATATGCACCAAGTGGTATAGCATCCTAATTCCCAGAGGAGAAGGTAAAGAAATTAGAGGAAGAAATAAATAAATAGCAAAACTATACTAGTGGGAGACCTTAATCTCCCCTTCTCTGAACTTGATAAATCCAACCTCAAAATAAAAAAGAAAGAAGTTAAGGAGTTGAACAGAATTTTAGAGAGGATAGGTATGATAGATCTGTGGAGAAAACTGAATGGGGATAAAAAGGAATATACTTTTTTCTCAGCAGTTCATGGCATATACTCAAAAATAGACTACATTCTAAAAATCTCACAGTTCTATACAGTAAGGCAGAAATGTTAAATGCATCCTCCTCAGATCATGATGCAATAAAAATTACATGCAATAAAGGGCCATGGAAAGACAAACTAAAAACAAATTGGAAATTAAAAAATTTAATCCTAAAGAATGAGTGGGTCAAACAAGAAATTATAGAAACAATCAGTAATTTCATTCAAGAGAATCATGATAATGAAACAACATACCAAAATTTGTGGGATGCATTAAAGGAAGTTCTTAGGGGAAGTTTTATAGCCCTTCATGCAGACATGATTAAATTAGTGAAAAGGGAGGCCAACGAATTGGGCATGTGATTGAAAAACCTAGAAAAAGAACAAATTCAAAATCCCCAATTAAATACTAAATTAGAAATATTGAAAACCAAAGGAGAGATTAATAAAATTGAAATGAAGAAAACTATTGAATTAATAAATAAAACTAAGAGCTAGTTTTATGAAAAAACCAACAAAATTGATAGATCCTTAGTCAATATGATAAAAATGAAAGAAGAAAACCAAATTATGAGTATCAAAAATGATAAGGGTGAATCTACCTCCAATGAAGAGGAAATCAAACAATAATTAGGAATTATTGTTCCCAATTTTATGTAAATAAATTTGACAATCTTAAGGAAATGGATAAATATTTACAAAAATACAAGTTGCCCAGATTAACTGAAGAGGAAATAAATTACTTAAATAACCTCATCTAAAAAAAAATCTCCAGGGCCAGATGGATTTACTAGTGAATTCTATCAAACATTTAAAGAACAATTGATTCCAATACTCTATGAACTATTTGAGAAAATTAGTGAAGAAGGAGTCCTATCAAATTCTTTTTACAACACACACATATAGTACTCATACCTCATTCAGGAAGAAATAAAACAGGGAAAGAAAATTATAGACCAATCTCCCTCATGAATATAGATGCAAAAATTCTAAATAAAATACTAGCTAAAAGACTACAGCAACTTATCTCAAGAATTATAAACTTTGATCAGGTAAGATTTATTCCAGGAATGCAAGGATGGTTTAATATTAGGAAAACCATCAGTATAATTGATCAAATCAACAATAAAACTAGCAGAAACCACATGATCCTCTCATTAGATGCAGGAAAGGCTTTTGACAAAATACAACATCAATTACTCTTAAAGACATTAGAAAGTATAGGAATAAATGGAGCCTTTCTTAAAATAATAGGTAGCGTCTATTTAAAGCCATCAGCAAGTATTATATGTAATGGGGAGAAGCTAGAAGCATTTCCCATAAGATCAGGGGTGAAACAAGGGTGTCCAATATCACCCCTCTTATTCAATCTGGTCCTAGAAATGTGAGCAGTAGCAATTAGAGAAGAAAAAGAAATCAAAGGAATCAAATTAGGCAAAGAAGAGAGCAAGCTATCACTCTTTGCAGATGATATGATGATATACTTAGAGAATCCTAGAGAATCAAGTAAAAAAACTACTTGAGATAATAAAAAAAAATTGGCAAAGTTACAGGATATAAAATAAACACACAGAAATCCTCGGCATTCCTATATATTTCCAATGAAATTCAACAGCAAGAGATAGAAAGAGAAATCCCATTTAAAGTTACTGTAGACATAAAATATTTGGGAATCTACCTGCCAAAACAAACGCAGGACCTATATGAACACAACTACAAAACACTTTTCACACAAATAAAGTCAGACCTAACTAATTGGAAAAATATCAATTGCTCGTGGCTGGGTTTGAATGGGTTGCTATATTACAAAGCAGTAAGTATCAAAATAATCAGGTACTGAATAAAAAATAAGTGATGGATTGATCAAATAGATTAGGTACACAATACACAATAGTAACTTATCACAGTAATCTAGTGTTTGAAAAAAACAACAATTCAACATTTTGGAACAAGAAATCATAATTGAAAAAAATGCTGAGAAAACTTGAAATGGTTTGGCATCAGTATAGACAGGGGAAGCTGGGTGGCACAGTAAATAGAGCACAAGCCTTGGAGTCAGGAGAACCTACATTCAAACTTTTCACCTCTGTACCTCATCTATAAAATGAACTGAACAGGGAAATGGCAAACCACTTCTGTATTTTTGCCCAGAAAACCCAAAATGGATTCATGGAGTCAGACAGGAGTGAAAGCACTCAACAACAACAATAGTTATAAACCAACATCTCATACTGTTTACTAAGATAAGGTCAAAATGGATATATGATACATATATAGGATGATACCTTAATCATATTAGGACAGTGTAACATATTTTCTCTCTTAATTTATAAATTAAGGGAAGAATTCAGGACCACACAGGAGATTGCATTACATGATGTAAAATGGATAATTTTGATTAAATCAAATTAAAAAAAAGTTTTACAGAAACAAAAACCAATGCAGACAAGATAAGAAGGAAAGCAGAAAATGTTGGAAAAATTACAGCATGTTTGTCAGATAAGGTCCTCATTTCTCAAATAAAACTGAATCAAATTTATAAGAATAGATTCAAAGATATGAATAGGCAGTTTTCAAATGAAGAAACCACATCTACCTAAAGCCACATGAAAAAGAATGCCCAAAATATCTGTTGACTTCAGACATGCAAATTACAACACTTCTGAGCTATCACCCCACAACTATTTGATTGACTAATATGACAGAAAAGCAAAATTACTAATATTGAAAGGAATATGGGACACTAAAGAACTGTTGGTGGAGTTGTGAATTGATCCAACCATTCTGGAGAGCAATTTGGAAATTTGCCTAAAGGTGCCTTCCTATATGTGCATACCCTTTGATCCAAAAATATAACTACTAGGTCTGTGTCTTAAAGAAATAAAAAAGGAAAAAGGAAAGGACTTGCATGTACAACAATATGTTTAACAGTTCTTTTTGTGGTGGGAAAGAATTAGAAGTTGGAGTGATGACCGCCAACCAGAGAATTGTTAAACAAGTGACTGCAATGGATTACTATTGTGCTATAAGAAAGGACAAACATGATGTTTTCAGGAAAAAAAAAAAAACAAAACTTAGAAAGGTTTACATGAATCGATGCACAGTGAAGTTAGCAGAATAAGAAGAACATTGTAGACAGTAACAATAAAACTACATGATGATCAACTGAGAGTGGCTTTACTATTCTCAGTAGAACAATGATCCAAGAGAATTCTGGAAGATTTATGATGAAAAATGCTATTCACCTTCAGAGAAAGAACTGATGGAGTCTGAATGCATGTCAAAGCATACTTTTCCCCTACTTTACATTCCTTTTTTTTTTTTTGCCTGTGTTGTCTTTCACAGCATGACTAATGTGAAAATGTTTTGCATGACTGCACATGTACAACCTGTATCAAATTACTTACCTTTTCAGTGAAGATGAAGGGGAAGTATGATAAAGGGAGAGAATTGGAAACTAATTAAAAATGTAAAAAAAATCATTTTACATGCAATTGAAAAATATTTTAAAAAGAAACAATAAAGTAAAACATTACTTGAACTTAAGAAACAGGAAGGCATTCAAATTAAGCAGTTATGGGAAATATTTATTTCTGCTTTGCAGTCCCCCCAATTTTTACCAAATGATATATATTTTATCCCAAACAAATCTTTACACTTGTCATACACAAGATTTCTATATTCATTTGCAGCTATAAATAGCATGTATACTCTGCTCCACTGATACACCTTTCTATTTCTTAACCAGTATCAGATAACTTTGATAATTGTTACTTTATAATATAGTTTAAGATATGGACCTGCTAAATCTCCATCCTTTACAATTTTTATTAGTTCCTTTGATATTCTTGACTTTTTGTTCTTCCAAATAAATTTTGTTAGTATTATCTTTTTCTAATTCAGTAAAGGTTTTTTTTTTGGTAATTTAATTGTGAGGGAATTGAATATAAAAATCAGTGGAGGTAAACTTGTCATTTTATCAGAATTCTGCCTTCCAATTAGTAATTAATATTTCCAATAATTTAAATCTGATTTTAATTGTATAAAGTTTTATATAATTTTGTTCATATCATTCCTGTGTTTTATTTGGCAGGTATACTCCCAGATATTTTTTTACTATTTAGAGTAGTTTTAAATGGGGTTTCTCTTACTACCTCTTCTTGCAGGTATTTTTTGTGTAGGAATGTTGATGATTTATGTGAATTACTTTATATTCTGCTACTTTGCTAAGGTTATTGTTTCAATTAACTTTTTAATTGAGTCTTTGAGATTTTCTAAATATATCATCATATCTTCTTCAAAAAGAGGTAGTATTTTTTACATCATTCCCTATTCTGATTCCTTCTATTTCTTTTTTTCTTCTCTTATTGGTATTACTAGGAATTTCAATACAGTATTGAGTAATATTGGTGATAATGAGTATTTTTGTTTCACATCTGATCTTAGTGGGAAGGCTTCTACTTTATCCCCATTACAAATAACAGAAGGTGATGGGATTTTAGCTGAAACTTGAAAGTAATTAAGGAGATTAATTAGATAAGGGGGGAGAGTGTTCTAGGGATTGTTGGTGGTGGGGGGATAGACAATGAAAATAATCAAAGTGTGTTTGAAAAACATCAAAGAGACCAGTGTCATTGTAATCACAGAAGATGTAGAAGGGAATAAGGTGTCAAATAAATTGGAAATGTAGAAAGTGGTCAGATTATGAAGAACTTTCAAAGCCTAGTAGGGGACTTTATATTTGATCCTGAAGGTAATAGGGAGACATGAGAGATGATAGAATGTGGGAGGTGGTGGTGTATGATTAGGCATGTTATAGAAAAGCCAATTTGGCAACTGAGGGTGGATTAAAGTGAGGAGACTCTTGAGGCTAGATAACCAGCCACAACAGGTTATTGCAATAGTCTGGGTATAAAGTGATGGAGGTGAGCACAAGGGTGGTGGCAATGTCACAAGAGAGAAGTAGTCATATATGAGTGGAAACAATAAGAATTTCCCAGTAGGGGAGAGGTCATATACCTGGGTGACTGGAAGGATGGAAGTAACTTTGACAATATTAGGAGACAATTTTGGGGAAAAGATATCTTCAGTTCTAGACATTAGAAGTTTAAGATATGCACAATATATCAGGTTTGAGCTGTCTAAAAGACAAGTTGAGATGCAAACCTGGAGGTCAAAATAGGTTAAGACTGAACAAATAGATCTGAGAACCATCTGCATAGAGATGATAATTAAAAGAATGGGAGCTGATGAGGTCACTAAGCAAAATAGTAGAAGGAGGAGAGCAAAGGGCCTCAACACACTGCCTTGGGAGGCTCCCTCAGTTAGTGGGTATAAGATGGATGAAGATCCAAGAAATGAGATAAAGAAGCAATCAGCTAGAGGGAGAATGAAGAGAGAGCAGTGTCACAGAAACCTAGAGAGATGACAATATCAAAAAGGGGATGACAGTGTCAAAGGCTACAGAAAGGTTAAAGGTTAAAAAGCCAATAGATTGTTCAATTCAGAGATCATTAGTAACTTTGGAGAGAGTGATTTCAGTTGAATAATGAGTTTGGAAGTCAGATTGCAAGGAGTTAAAAGCAGGGATGAGGAAGAATAATAAGAATTTACTAAGCACTTAATATGTACCAGATAAACTAAGTGTTTTACAAATATTTATGTTATTTGATCCTTGTAACAACCATTGGAAATAAGTGCTATTATTTTCCCCATTTAAGTTTAGTAAACTGAAGCTAACAGAAATTAAATCATTTGCTCACACAGCAAGTAATTTTCTGAGGCTGAATGTGAATGCCTCCTAACTGACTCAAGCACGAGAATAAAGGATGTAGTGACATCTTAGATGAACTTTTCAAGGAATTTAACCCTCATAGAGAGGAGAGATATAATTTAGCTAACATGGATGGCTGGATTAAATGAGAAGTTTTTGAGAATGGAGGAGACATAGACATATTTGTAGGTATTAGGGATACAACCTGAACATAGGGAGCAATTGAAAATTAGAGAGCAGGATAATAGAGGAGAGACTGATAGGAATAAAAGAACTGAGAAGGAGGTAAAAGGAATCTTCTGGTATTTAAAATACTATCTCCAAAGGGCATGACTAGGAGTCATGTTTGGAAGTTGTAGAGAGAAAAAAATTAACATTAATTTAAAGAAGCAAGTTAAGGCAGAAATTTTCTAGCAATGAGAGCTAACTAATAATAAAATTTTCTACCTTACCATTTGGTAAATTCCTTCTCACTGGAGATGTTCATGTAGAGGCTAAAGGACTCATCATAAAGGATGGCAGAAGAAATTTGTGTATAGGTATGGATTCAACTACATGGCCCCTCAGAGCTCTTATCTACTCTGAGAATTTGGAAGTATATGGAATAGAAATAAAACAACAACAACAACAACCCAGAAATCTAACTTCAGAGCTTCCTTCCTTCCTTCCTTCTTCCTTCCTTTCTCCCTCCCTTTATCTCCCTTTCTTTCTTTCTTTCTTTCTTTCTTTCTTTCTTTCTTTCTTTCTTTCTTTCTTCCTTCCTTCCTTCCTTCCTTCCTTCCTTCCTTCCTTCCTTCCTTCCTTTCTTTCTTTCTTTCTTTCTTTCTTTCTTTCTTTCTTTCTTTCTTTCTTTCTTTCTTTCTTTCTTTCTTTCTTTCTTCCTTTCTTTCTTCCTTTCTTTCTTTCTTCCTTTCTTCCTTTCATCATTTCATCTGCCATATATTTCTTTAAATATAGGGAAAAGTTGAGACCCAGAGATCTGAATGACTTATTGAGAGTCACCAGGCTCTAATTTGAGTCAAATTAGAGGCAGGGACATGACTATAGCCCAAACCTCTTGGTTCCTAGGCTAATGTTGCTCCCATGTTGTTCCTTGGTACATTTCTTCCTGATGTCCCCTGATGAAATGGTAGCTGCAAGTAGAGCAACATAGAGTTGAGATGGAAGATATAGTTCTATTCCATCCATAGTCATAACTGTTTTTTTTTTTCCTTCCCAGACACCCTATTTTTTTTCTTTAAAACCAGAAGTATTGACAAAGTATTGACATGTAACAGTTCCCCCCCACACACACAAACGTGTATACACACATAAACTCAGCATTAAATAAGTAAGGAAAAGGCCAACTTGAAACATATTTACGAAATATAATAAAAAGTAATTGAATATTTAAAAATGAAGACCATTTCATGACTGGTCAACAATGTTTTTAAATTTAAATTTATTTATTTACTTTTAGTTCACAACATTCAGTTCCATAGTCCCTTGAGTTCCAAATTATCTCTCTCTTCCTGACCCCCGAATCTCCCTGTCACAGTGGCATGTAATCAAATATATGTTCTACAAATACCTTCGTGTTGAACATTGGCTATGTTGTAAAGAATGATAATAATTAATGGGATGAACAATGAGAAAGAAGGGGCAAAACAAAACAAAACACAAATGAGAGAGAACAAATAGTTTGCTTCAATCTGTATTCAGACTCTGTAGTTCATTCTCTGGATGTGGATATTCCTTTCCATCATGAGTCTTTTGTAGTTGTCTTTTAACCTTGTATTGCAGAGAGGAGCCCAGTCTATCAAAGTTAGTAGTCACACATACACTGTGTCTGTAATTGTGTACAAAGTTCTCCTGGTTCTGTTCTCATTTAGCGTCAGTGTATACAAGTCACTCCAGGTTATTATGAAATCTGTCTGTTGCTCATTTCTTATTAGGACAATAGTATCCCATTACATCCATATACCACAACTTGTTTAAGCATTCCCCAATTGGTGGGCATCTCCTTGATTTCCAATTCTTTGCGACCACAAATAGAGCTGCTGTAAATATTTTTGTACATGTGGCCCTTTCCCCACTACAATGATTTCTTTGGGATACAGCCCCAGAAGTGGCATTGCTGGGTCAGAGGGTATGCACATTTTTATAGTCCTTTGGGCACAGTTCCAGATTGCTCTCCAGAATGGTTGGATCAGTTCACAACTCCACCAATAACGCATTAGTGTTCCAATTTTTTCACATCCTCTCCAGCATTTATCAATTTCCTGTTTTGTCATGTTAGCCAATCTGACTGGTGAGGTGTGGTACCTCAGAGTTGTTTTGATTTGAATTTCTCTAATCAATAGTGATTAGAGTGTTTTTTCATATGTGTATAGATATCTTTAATTTCCTCCTCTGAAAACTCTTCATATCCTTTGGCCATTTAGCAATTGGGGAATGACTTTTTTTTTTAAAATAGATTTGACTTAATTCTCTGTATATTTTAGAAATGAGGCTTTTATCAGAAACACTGGTCATAAAAATTCTTTTCCAATTTTCCACTTTCCTCCTAATCTTGGTTACATTGACTTTATTTGTCCAAAAACTTTTCAATTTAATATAATCAAAATTATCCATTTTGCATTTAAAATGCTATCTAACTCCTGTTTGGTCATAAAACCTTCCCTTCTCCATAAATCTGACAGGTAAACTATTTCTTGTTCTCCCAGATTGCTTGCAGTATCAGCCTTTATACTTAGGTCATGCATCCATTTCGACTTGATTTTGGTATATGGTGTAAGATATTGATCTATAGCAAATTTCTGCCAAACTATTTTCCAGTTTTCCCAGCAGTTTTTGTCAGATACTGAGTTCTTATCGCAGAAGCTGGAGTCTTTGTGTTGATCAAACAGTAGATCACTATACTCATTGGTTGTTGTGTCTTGTGTGCTTAATCTATTCCACTGATCCACTACTCTAGTCCTCAGCCAGTACCAAGTAGTTTTGATTATTGCTGCTTTATAATAAGGCCACAATCCCTAGCATTTCTTTTCATTAATTCCCTTAATATTCTGGAACTTTTGTTCTTCCAGATGGATTTTATTACCATTTTTTCTAACTCTATAAAATGATTTTTTGGTAGATTGATTGGCATGTCACTAAATATGCATAAACAGTAATGAAATTTAAAGATCCCCTGTATTGCCTTGGTTGAATGCTAAAACCTAGAGCTTGTGAATCCCTCTTGTGGGATGGACTTGTTGACTTGAAAAGAGAGGGCTGAACTGGGAGGAGCTGGTGACATGGATTTAGAGAGGCACAAGCAGAGAGAGAGAGGCAGAAGAATTTTTTGGAAGGCAGAGAGATGGAAAGGATTGCTGAGGGACAGTTCAAGCTGCACAGAGCTTCCAAGGACTGAGGAGACATAGCTGTGATGCCAGTACTTTGTCTGTTTTGATGTTGTTTTGCCAGAATCGTCCATTGGTGAAGGACAATGCTGTTGTTGCAGATGTCCTGGAACCTTGCTGTTGGTTCAGAAGCCCTGAAGAAGGATTTTCCTGTTGTATGTTTACAGAAATCCTGGAAGAGGGTTTTGCTGATGTTTTCAGGTGTCCTAGGACTGTTCTGCAGACAGAGAATGAATTAATGAGGACATGGGCAATGTAACTTATGGCCTTGTTAAGCTTTGTCTCCCCAGGAACCCAGATTGCTGAGAACTTGCCTTGGATCAAGATGAAGAAAAGACCTCTCTTTGGGTATTAAATGCTGTGACAATATTTCAATCTTGTTGTTACTCTGGGTTAAAAGGCTTATTCAGTTGTGCTCCAGGGGTAGGGAAGTTTTGACATTTTTTTTTGTGTGTGTGTGCTCTGTGACTGACCAAATGAATGGACTTTGTTTGGGATTGTAAACTAATCTCCTTTTGAGAAGAGGGACTTTGTGATTGACTAAATGAATGTATTGTCCAGGGTGGAGTAGTACTTGGAAGAGGGACTTTGTGATTGACTAAATGAATGTACTGCCCAGGGGTGAAGTAGTACTTGGTTGAATTACACTTGGTGAATGCTGTATTTTGAATTATGCTATATTTTGATTTTCTCTGTTCTTAATTTGCCACTGAATAAAATGGAGAGGAGCTATGTGGGTATTTTGAACCTTGGGAAGTTGCCTTTGCTTGGCATTACAATATGTAAATTAATTAAGGTAATATTGTCATTTTTATTATATTAGCTGGACCTAGCCAAGAGTAACTGTTGTTTTTCCATTCATTTAGATCTGACTTTATTTGTGTATGGTCAACACTTTTAATATGTTGTTCTAAATTAAATAAGAAATAACAATAAAATATCTTCATATAAAATCTAGTCTTGATCCTTAAAATTCTGTCAGAATGAAGGTTAGAATTTTCACAAAATAGGGCACCTATTTAAGATCATTGATCAATTTCCTCATCTTTGAAATTAGGAGGCTAGGCTACATGATATTTAAGATTCCTTCTAATTCTATGAACCTATGATTCTATGAATCTCCTGTTAGAGTTTTAATCCTACTTCTGACTTTTAATTAACATGTTTTTGTGATTTCCAAGCAATCGTGTATATAGGAAGTCATAAATAAATGCATCTCACTTGTGTGAATAAAAAATATGCTTATTTTCCTGCTTAGGTAAAAAAGGTCTTTTTCTTTATGACCTGAATTCATGTTCAATAGCATAAGAAAGATTATTGTCCACATTCTGCTGTTTATTGAGTAGTTTAAATAACAGTTTGACAATTGATTAAAATAGAGAGGATACATTTTTAATATTGTCAGTTTGTGTGTGTATGTATTTGATCAAAATAATAAGCTTTTGGCATTTAAGAAACATAGTGCTAGTTTATAAGTGGAAGATGGCCAGATACAAATTTAGAAAATCTAGCTCTGGTCCTGACTAAAGTACAAACTTTACTGGATATTCTATCTTGAACAAATCACATCACTTTTTATGAAGTTCTATTACCTCCTCTCAAAATTGAAAAAATATTTTGTGCTCCAAATAGCAGTGTGGACAAACCTCTAAAAACATTATTTTGCCATTTAAATATGCATGCTATATAACTCAAGAAACATGATATTTGATAGAGCTGCAATTTCTTCAGTTTACAATAGATATTCCTTCGAATGGAGATCACAACTTTACATCTGACAAGATTCTTCATTTTTCCTATGTATATTCTGTAGAGGATCTATTCAATGTACCCTCAAGGATTTCCTTCTTTATTATGATGTGTGTGTATGTGTGTTTGTGTGTGTGTGTTGGAGATATAAATGTGTCTCTCAGGCTATTTTTCATTCTTGATACATGGATTTTTTTACATCCTTTTCAAATGATTTACATTCTTAATATATCTGTTATGCTTTCTTTCTTCATTCAACACTTACTAAGCAATTACAGTATATCAGACACTATGCTCATAGCAGAGAAACTTAAAAAAAATTAAATAGTTCCCTCATTCTTGGAATTTACAGATCTACAAGGAGATAAACCAAAAACATAGATAAATTCAACCCAAAATTATATTAGTGTATCAGAGTAATGTAGAATAAAGTGCTTATAAATTACTTTTGGTAAGATATTTTAGCCTGCTTTCATCTCCCATGATGATCCATTGCCCTCTGGTTATTTGTCACTTGAATTCTAAGATCATGCTGTTCCATTACTCACAATCACTCAGTATCATTGAAAGAACATTTGGTATTGAAGAGATAAGGAAGGCTTTCATTTACCAAGATAGAATTAGTTAAAAGATAAGACAAAAAGTTATCTTCCCAGCCATCTTCTAACCATGCTGCCTATATTTTGGCTCTTCATTGCACCTTACCAGAAGGTGGACTTCAGTCCCTGACATTCTGGAGATCCTATAAAGTGAATTTTAATTTATCTTTCATGGAACCAGTTCACCATGCCATTTTCAGGGTCATTTCTAAACCATGAAATTATGCATATATCCTGCTGTTTTTGTTGTGCTGTCCAATTCTAGTGCTTCTTTGAGTCCAATTCTATGAAAATGTAAGCTCCCTGAAGGCAGTGACTGACTTGCTTTTGTATTTGTATACTCATTGCTAATCACAGTATTTGGTTACCAAACAGTTAAGAAACGCCTTTTTATCAATTAATTTAATTTAAAAATAATGCCAAACTACTAATAATGCTCCTAAACATTAAGGAAAATACAAGTCAAAACAATTCTGAGATTTCACTCCATACCCAGGAATTTTGTAAGATTAACAAAAGGGAGGGATACTCCATATTGGAGATGTTGCATTGAATTAGTCCAGTAGCTCTGGAAAGTAATTTAGAATCATGTGAAGAAATAACTAGAATGTGTGTACATTTTTTTTTGCCTTTTAGAGGGCAATTGGGGTTAAGTAACTTGCCCAATATCACACAGCTAGTTTTTTTTTTGTGTGGGTGTTAAGTGTCTGAGGATGGAACCGAACTTGAATCCTCCTGACTCCGGGGCCAGTGCTTTACTCACTGTGCCACCTACCCTCCCCAAATGTGTGTACATTTTGAGTCAGAAATTCCATTGCAAAGGATATATCCCAAGGAGGACAATGAAAAAAAAAAGAAATATGTATACATAGATCTATATATGTACATATATACATGTAACATGAAAATATTTATAGTAACATTTAATATAGAATATTTCTAGCAACAAAAATATAGTATATTTGTAGCAATATTTTTTGTAGTAGCAGAAAACTAAAAATGAAAGTTAAGAAATGATGGAACAAATTGTGATATATAAATGGAACAGAATATTAGTGTATTGTGAGAAATGATGAATTTGGTGAATACAGAGAAGCATAGAAGCATTTATATTAACTGGTGCAAAGTAAACAGAGCCATGAATATAGGTAACACAATGGATACAATAATATAAATATACAAATAACAAAAGCAAATAAAGCAGATTTGAATTTTGTAGCATTATAATCAACATATTTCATCTCAAAGTCAATCAATAAGCATAATATTGCGCTAAGTACTATGGATGCAAAGAAATGCAAAAGACCCCTTGTTTTTGAGGAATTTACAGTCTAATGGAGAGACAAGCTGTAAACAACTATGTAGAAACAGGAAATGAACAGGATAATTTGATATAATTAAGAGAAAAGGTTCATGAATTAAGAATTTTTTGGAAAGGCTTCTCAGGGGTCATTTTAATAGCCATTATATGATGAAGGACTAAATGACAGTTTGCAGTTGCCCATTCTTCATATCATGTCATAAAGGATACAGTTTCAAATTCTTGGAAAAGCTCACTTATGTGCGAATCAAAGTGAAAGTCAACAAGAACTTTTGAATCAAGTATTTGGGAAATTGAGACAAAGGTATATGCGTTGCATTTGGAATAATATATATAGGAATATAGGAAATAAATATAATATATTTTAGATCTATACCTGAGACTGACTCCATTGGCCATTCATTCCAACCCCTTCATTTTACAGATGATGAAACTGAGACTCTTGGAAGTAAATGTCCTGCCCAAGGTCACACAGAAAATGTCAAAAAAAAAAAAAAAAAGGTGATGGGGTCAGGTCCTCTGACTCTGGAGCATAAACTGCTTTACTTTGGGCCATGGAAAATTGTCCACTTACATTTAGCTATAGCAAAATTAAAAAACAAAAACAAAAAAAAAAAACCAAGTCTCCCTCCAAACCCCTCCAAAAATCCTCACCAGAAAGTCAGAATGATTCCTATTTTTTTTTATTGTAAAATGGTAAGTAGTTTAAGTATGTGGATTACATTCTGGAAGCTCTTCCCCTTTCATTTCAGGAGGCAATTAGGTAGAGTGGAATGAACACTGGGGATCTGCAGAGAGAGTTTAAAATTTTTGTTCTGACACTTCCTATCTTTAGGACCTTAAGCATATCACCTAATCATTTTGAATCTGTTTTTTACCCATAGAATGGGGATAGTAAAAATACTTGGATATCTACCTCAAGGACTTGTTAGGGAAATGGTTGATAAACTTTAGAGCATTATATGAGGTTTTTTTTTTTACATGAATGCCTGAAGAAATGTTTAATATCAGATCTCTCAAAACCAAGGCCATCAGACATCCACCAAGATGAGCTTTTTAAAGGTCATAGGTTAGACTAACATTGTTATGGCAATTCTTAACATCTCAGAGGACCAAAATGCTTTTTCTCCTTTAAGTGAATATTTTCAGAGAAAAGAGAAAAGATTCCATTAGGAGTTAGGTAGTGTTTCTTTCTATGGTTGTGGCTTTTTATTTTCTCTCACTCTTTCTTCTTCCTCCCTCCCAAATAACATTTTTCTTTCTAGCCTTTGGGTCTGTAATAAACATCTTAAACATTAGGAACACAGTAGTTTGGCATGGCAATACAAAACCGATTTCCTAATTTTTTTTCTTGTCTAGGAGGCTCATTGTCAATGCAGAGAAGACACCTTTCAGAATATTTGTCCCTTTCTAAATAACAGGATTATATGTTTGGCTTATATTTACCTTAATATCTATTTGTTGTCCTTAGGTAATTTTTAAATAAGCAATTTGCTCCATTTGTGTGTATTTTTATTTCTATAGTTCTTAATAACACAGCATTTGTAAGATAATTGTTTCCTCATGGATGAAGAAGGATGGGATTTGAGGCATGGAGTTCTGAAGTTTATTTCAATAAAACTTGATTTTTCCCACTCCCCAGATAAACATAATAAACTTGAAATAATTTGTTGATAAATGTTTCAGATATCAAATAATCTCCTTTTTTGCTTCCAGATAGATCTATAACAATAGCTACACGTAGACATATTTGAATTTCTTCCTCTCCCTCTTGATCCTAGATTAACTTTAAGTGATTAGGAAATTATATTTTATATCTGAACATTGACTAAATTATTGTTTGACTAAATATTATTATCTAGATAAAGTGGGGGATGTGTGTGTAGAAAGAAGCAAAAGAAAGATAAAACTTGACTATTTCTTTCCCATTCATTTTGTAGACCTTGCAGTATCTATATTCGATTTCTATCAATAAATTTCTTACTTAATAAGTATTTCTTACATGTTTACTGTGTACTTAACAGAAAGAAAAATTTTGAAATTTGTCAGGTCAACATCTGGTATTAGTGTCTCTGAATTAATACACACATGTATATATGTACAATTATGTGCAATTTCAATTCTGCTACTAACTAGTTTTGTGAACTTAAATAAGTCACAGCCTATTTAGGGCTCATGAGGGATATGAAGAATTCAGATACACAAATATGGGAAGAAATGGAGCCTCCCCTCAAGGGGCTCATATGTAACAGGGAGACAACTGTAAATAAAGATGGAAAGCAACTTTAGAAGGGAAGACACCAGCAGCCAGGGGACCTAGAAGGGCCTCTTATTGAAAGTGGCATTTGAGATGCATCGTGAAGGAAGTGAAGGATTCTAAGAGGAAGAGGAAGACCACTCCAGATATGGTAGGTAGCCAGTGCAAAGACATGAGAATAAGGAGGTGTGTGTGAGGGCAGCAATGAGTCAGTATGTTCTGAGCATGTATTGCATTGAGGGGAGTAAAGTGCAAAAAGACTGGGAAGAGGCCAGCTTGTGAAGGCAGTGTCCCAAATGACCGTAAATCTTAGTTTATCTATCTACAAGCAAATATGGGTGCTCAAAAACAGAAAAGTATTTGAGAAAAATGAGCAAAAGATTATAATTTTAAATTGTAAATGCCTCAAATCATATAAAGCACAAGATAATTAAATCAATGCAATTATTAAGGAATGAAACTAAATACCTAATTTCAAAAATTATTAATTTTAAGAGAGAAAGAATGGTTTAGATAGTAAAAAAATTAATAAATGAAAATCATTAAGGGAAAAAAAGGATACGATTAGATAAAAACATATGCAGATAAGACAGAATCGGGAACAGTGAAGGTAGAGGAACATAACTGACCATCATAGTCCAAACTCTAATCTCCTTACAAGTGAACTAGATCTTGGATTAGACCTGCAATTCTACTGTGTTGCTCTAGTGATCTTGGGGCAGTGAGATGGCAGATGAAGCACTGACCCTGGAGTCAGGAAGTTTGTTCAATCATTTTTCAGTCAAGTTTGACTCTTTGTGATTCCATTTGAGGTGTCAGAAAGACCCTAGTTCAAATCTGTCCTCAGGCACTTACTAGCTCTGTGACCTTGGACAAGTCACTTTCCCTACTTACCTCAGTTTCCTTATTTATAAATTGAGCTGGAGAAAGAAAGAACAAACCAATTCAGTATCTTTGCCAAGAAAACTCCAAATGGGGTCATGAATAGTAGGACACAACAGAAACAAATGAACAACAAAATAGGAGGTTTATGCTGATGAACTAACAATAGGCCCTTTTCTACAGCTGATAGCTGTAGGGAGTTGGCTAGAACAATGAAAGGTTAAATGATATGCCCAGGATCACACAGCTAGTATATGGAAGAAGTGGAATTTTAATATATATTCTGGGCTCCAATGTCAGTGACCTATATACTTCACAACATTGCCTTTAAAAGTAAATCTTTGTGTTTAATCTGAAGGAATTACTGAGTGATGGGATACATAAAAGGTGAAAGAGTAAGTAGTTGATTTAGGGAAATTAGATGATGCACTCCTGATTAATTAATGAGTGAAATGTGAAGGGATGGTAATTCACATAGGAGGGTTTCCATAATAAGTTGGAAGAGGCAATAAAAATGAGAAATTGACTCTTGGGTATTAAAACAAGAATTCTCACCCCAGTAGGAGCCATGGGGTCCTGTTGAAAGTAATTTTCCCGGAAAAGAGACATATGGTATAGGAAACTGAAGAAATCATATAGAATTTAATATGGGGGAGGATATTGTACCCACTCTGACAGTGTGATGTTTCACCATTTGAAGCATTACAGTTCAGGAGAAGAAATTTGTGAGATCCTATGAGAAGGAGCTATCTATGTGGGGATCTTAGTTGTGGAACAGGTAGGTGGTTCAGTGGATAAGGTGCTAGCTAGGTCTGGCATCAGGAAGACTCATCTTTATGAGTACAAGTCTTCCTTTAGACATTTACTAGCTGTTTAACCCTAAGCAGGTCACTTAATGCTGTTTGATTTAGTTTACTCATCTAAAAAGTAAACTAGAGAAGGAAATGTCAAACTACTCCCATATATTTGCCAAGAAAACCCAGAAGTCATGTCAAAAAGAGTCAGACACTACTAAAAATGCCTAAACAATGACAATAATGAGGCAGTTGTCTCCTAGAATGAGATGTTATATCCATTGGAAAGGAGGTTTAGTAAGATGAGGCCAGGAGAAGCTACACAGGGTTTTTGAGCAAAGGTAATTTCTGCCTCCCAGGGCCACTTTAGTCAAAAGTTGTTTCATTCACAAATTGATCCTTCCAAGAGTGAGATATGATAGAGTAAAGAGATTAAATGGAAAATATCTATAAAGGTGATAACATATGTATCAGAGAGGCTAGTCAGTGAAGGTCATGTACATCAGAAGCTCTAACCCCAAGAAATACACAGAGAAACTAAAGAAGTAATAAAGATGGCTATGAAGCACAGAATAACATTTCAGAATAGATAAAAAGAAAAGAAAAGGAGAGAAAAAGGAAAGAAAATGTCTTTATAAAAGTCACAGTAGAAGAAATGTTTTTGAACTAACCCATTGGGGGGGAGGGGGAAGAAAAAGAACCCAAAGAACAATCAATAAATTAACAAACAAATAAATAAGCAGATGGATGACTAAATAAGCAAAAATAAAGCAAAGGTAGAAAAAGAATCAATAGTTTAAGTAACAGTAAAATCTTAAAGCTATAGAGTGGGCAATAAAGGGTAGTCAAGGAGAAGTAGACAACAAATTCTTGTTGAACTTTTGAAATTGAAATAGTGTTTTATCAAAATAGGTTTTTGGGAATACAATTGCAGTTTTATAATCATCTTTTAAATGAGGAAAACGATAACATATTAAAAAGTAAGGCTAAAAAATAAAACTGAGAAAAACAAACATTCAAAATTTAAATATCTGCTAATTTCCCTTGATTCCCTCAGAGCTCAGCTTGAATACTACTTTTTTTTTCAAGGAGGAATTTCCCGGGTCTCTTCCCCCAGCTTCCTGTGCCTTCCCCTCACTTGATTGCTCTCATATTATCTGTTTGCATGTCATATGAACATAGTTATTTTTATTTTGTTTTCTCCATTGGAATATTGGGACTGCTGTTGCTATTGTTGCCTTTTTTCTGTGTTATATATTCCCAGGGCACTTAATAAGATTCTTTTTTATTGATTCTCTAAATAATTTGAGGAAACCAAAGAGTGATAGAACAGATAAGAAAACAAAACTTTACAGGCTGTAATATGCAAAAAATTCATCTTTAAAATAAAGATACATACAAATCAAACTCAGAAGTTATAATAAAATTTACTCTGTATTAGGTGAATTCTCACAAGCAGAAGCTTTATTTATGCTATTAGCAAAAGTAAATTAAAAATTCATTATGTCAATAGATTTAATTTAAAAATTACCTTATGCTTAAAGGAAACAGACAGCGAATTAATATTGCTATCAACCATATTTGTACTATAAAGTGTATCATCTAATTTCACAAAGGAAAAGCTGACTAATCTGCATATAGGCGTCCATATCAATATATCTATATATACACACATACACATATACTGCCTAAACACACAATATTAAAAAGAGACTATGTGGTTCTTTATTGATTCAAAGTTGAAAGAATTTAAGAGGAGGACAGGAAAAGAGGAATATAATATATAACTCAAAAAAAGCTGGAGAATTTAGCATTAAAAATGACATTTTTTGAATGAGAACATTAAAGCATATAGATACTTATTAGTACTATATGGCACCTTTAAAAATGAACCATGAAATAGGGCACAGAGAACCTATATATGAATATTAAAAAGCTGATATAATGAATATATTTTATTGAGCATAATAAAATATAACTAATTATTAATAAAATGAATCCAAGCAAAAGACTCAGAGCTGAATTTAAAAATAGCATCATCATAAACAATGACTGGATCTTAGAAGTAAATACTATGGGAGAAATAGCAAAATGATGACCCATCATGGAAAAATATTTGGAATGAAATTATTCTTCAGAGGAAAAATCATATCTAGGCTAAGCTTGAAGAAAAGAGAAAAAGAGAACTGATGTAAAATATGTAATTTTTAAACATTAGAAAAGCAACAAATATGGGGTGGCCAGGTGGCACAGTGAGTAAGAGCGCCGGCCCTGGAGTTGGGAGGACCCGGGGTTGGTTCCAGCCTCAGATACTTAACACCCACACAAAATAACTGGCTATATAACCTTGGGCAAGTTACTTAACCCCAATTGCTTTAAAAAAAATTAAAAAAAAAGAAAAGCAACAAATAAACCTGAATAAGTAAAATGATGACATTTTGAAAATTAGAATAAAATAAATTTGAAAGAAAAAATCAAATAGAATTTATTAACAAAATTATAAGCTGATTCTTTTAGAAGACTAACAATAACTTTAGACAAAATATAAAAGATCCATAAAACAGAGAAAGAGGAAACCCAAATAGTAAAATATGAAATTGCCGCAGAGGAGAAATTAGAATAACTATCAAACCACACTATTGCCAGTTCTATATAACACTACTAAGAAGTAAAAAAAGATGGAGAATTACCTAAAAAACCCAAATTTACAGAATATAATATAAACATCTTAAATAATCCAATGTCTATTAAAGAAATTTAAATTGCTTTGAAGGAAATCAAAGGAAGATAAAAATTAAAAAAAAAAGAATGATCCTGGTAGATTTATGAGATACATCTATCAAAATTTTAAAGAATTGGTAAATACAATATACAAATTATTCTTAAATATTTAGCTGTAAAACACTTCAAAATTCTTTTAATATAACAAATATAATCCTAAAAATCATTGCAAGTTAAAGGAAAGAAAGAGAACTATAGACCAATATAACTTTTTGTATGAATTCCAAAGAAAAGCTCTATATATCAGAGTTTGATATTTTCACGTGTTATCATCTACTTCTGTTCCACAATGGATCTTAAATTTCCACTTATTTGGGCCCTGAGTTTGGAATAAAAAACATACATAGAAAATTCAGCTCAAAATTTTAAAGTAAAATCCTGTCACATAAAAATCTACAGTATTTTATCTAAAGCATTCATTATGGTAAAGTTGATTTATGCCAGAGATGCAAGTAGGACTCACATTTGGAAATCAATTAGCATAATTAATCATATTCTAAAATCTACAAGTACAGAATTATATTAATAGAAGAAAAAGGGATATATTTTTTTTCCAAAGGGGAAAATACTTGTGGTTGTGCTTTGTCCTTCATTCTCAAAGAGGACCATGAAATCTAGGAGATGATGTGACTTACAATCAAATTTGATTTGAGGGAGGAAGGGCTGTGCAAAGTCATCAATCTTACTTTCTCTTCCAGGGCCATCTGGGTCTAGTGTCCAGATATCCATGAGAAGGACTGGAGATTGCCCAGGATGCAGTGGGAGACCTTGACCTTTTTAAGCTAAAGTTTTTTCAGGTTCTCACTTTGAGTGAGGTAATGCCCATTCAGTGAATAGGCCTTTTAAAGAAGTGAGTCAAGGGATGATCTCTTTATTAAAAGAAAACAAAATCAAACTGTGAGGGGAAGACCCTCAGGGTTGCTGGGCAAAAGAGAAATGATTACTTTTTACATTCACTTTGAGGCAGGAAGGCCCCCAAAATAACCATTAAGTGGTGCTTGGGCAGGACAGGGACTGAATGTTTTCCAATGAGATCCAGGGTGAATTGGCTTTAAGGCTTGGTCTTTGAGAAAGAAATTTAAGTCAGTGAACCCCAAGTTAACCAGGTAGGTTTGAGACATCAAATTTTACCTTTCTTTTGGGCAGAACACTCTCAGGTAAGGGGAGATAATGGGAGGGGAAGGAAGTGAAAAAGAGATGAGGAGAAGCTCTACAGAACTGACCAGTGTGTTCCCCAATAGCTCAGACTACTTGCAGGTTGTGGTTTGTTAGCATTTCCATAAATAAAGGAGTAAAACAAGGTTCCTTCTTTTGCTAATGTCATTTACATAGTTTCAGAAGTGTGAGCATTGTAATAAGGGAAGAGAAAGAAATTAAGGGCATAAAGATAGATATAAAGAAAGAAAACTATTCCTTTTTGTTGATGGTTTACTTAGAAAAATTTAGTTGATCATAAAAGAAATTGAGACAAATAATAGCATTAGTCAAATTATGAGGTAGAAAATAAATCTATAAAAATAATCTCTATGGATTTTGAAAAAAAATAGGATAGAAAATTAGAAGAGGAAATCTTATTAAAAATAATTTTAAAATATCTGGGAGTCAATCTAACAAGATCATTTCATTTTGTATATAGAAACAATTAAGACGTATGTCTAAAAGAGTTGAAAAAAAAACTTAACTTAAGGGATGTTCCTGCATATTGCTGGACTATAGCAATTTAAAATATAAATTATAATTCTAAATAAATTAATTTACAGATTTAGTGCTATGCCAGTAAGATAACCAAAAGGATCTTTTTTAAGTTCTGCAAATTACCAAGAAAATGCATTTTGGGGAACAAACTAGAATATTAAGGGTAACAATACATCAAGCAATAATTAAGGGAGAAGATCTCACCCAGACCTCAAAACATAAAGCAATAATATTACACACACACACACACACACACACACACACCGGTGCAACAGATAAGAATGCTAAGGGTAAGGAAATAAAAAAGGTCAAAATTGTTGAATGTAATAACCTAGTGTTAGATAAACCTAATGGCATTGAAGTCAATCAGGTAATATGTAGACAAGTGAAATCACATGTGAAATGAGGAACCAGCTGTCATGATGCATACTTGTAATCCCTGTACTAGAAGAGGTTGAAGCTAGTAAATCTTTGAGTTCAGGAATTCTGAACTACAGTAAGGCCAAAACAATTAAGGCATCTGCATAAAGTATAAGACCAATATTCTGAGATCCTGGGAGTGGAGGGTCTTGGGAATGTATAAAGAAAAGCAAATTGGTCCAGGTCGGAAAAATAAGTTAAATCTTTTTGCACATTTTCTCAAAAAAGTAAAATATTCAGTAAAATATTTAAAACTTATAAAATATTTTAAATTCATATATGTAATTATGTATTTACATGTAAATATTGAGATATATAGCATGCATATACAAGTAAAATGAAAACTGGGAACTTTAAAAGATTGCTCATCTTTTTAAAAAGTGATCTTACTTAGATTGTTAATGCATACCCAATCAATAAATATATTTGTTCATTACTTTTAGGATTCTGAAACCCCAGCCATAATTTTGTAACGAACTTGAATGACATGCATGAAACTTCATTGTACAACTTTCTGCATGCAATATTGATATTTAAAAGACAATCACTAGCACACAAAACTGCATTTTATTTCCTTATGCTATTTGATATATATATATTTTGCCTAAATATAAAATATCATTGGTATGGGGCACTCAGTCTAGAAATTCCTTCCTCTGAAGAAGACTGTGACTGACTGTCACTCAGTCACTCAACAAACATTTATTAAGCACTTAACATATACCAGACACTGTGATAATCATTGTAGGGTACAACTAAATGTTGCAATAATATACTACAACCAGGTGGGATTTATGCCAGGAATGCAGGGGGACTGGTTTGGCATTAGAAAAACTATCACAATTATTGAGCATATCAATAAGATAACTAACAGAAATCATATGATTATCTCAATAGATGCCAAAAAACCTTTTAACAAAATTGAGCACCCATTCCTATTAAAACACTGGAGAGCATGGGAATAAAAGGAATTTTCTTTAAAATGATAAGCAGTATCCATCTAAAACCATCAGTAAGCATTATATGTAATGGGCATAAGCTAGAAGCTTTCCTAATAAGATAGGGGTGAAACAAGGATGCCCATTATCAACACTGTTATTCAATATTGTACTAAAACTGTTAGCTTTAGCAATAAGGGAAGAAAAACAAATTGAAGGAATTAGAATATGCAATATGGAAACAAAACTATCACTTTTTCAAGATGATATGATGGTATACTTCGAGAATCCTAGAGAATCAACTGGAAAACTACTTGAAATAATAAGCAACTGTAACAAAGTTGCAGGATATAAAACAAACTCACATAAATAATCAGCATTTCTATGTTTTACCAACAAACCTCAGCAAGAGGAGATAGAGAAATTCAATTTAGAATAATGTAAAAAATATAACATATTTAGGAGTACACCTGCCAAGACCAACCCAAGAACTATATGAACACAATTACAAAACACTTTTCACACAAAGTCAGAGCTAAACAATTGGGAAAATATCAATTGCTCATGGGTAGACTGAGATAATATTAAAAAATGGCATTTCCACCTAAACTGACTTACTCAGTATCATAACTATTAAACTACTAAAATATTATTTTCTAGAGCTAGAAAAAAGAATAACAAAATTCACTTGGAAAAACAAAAGGCCCAGAAAATCCAGTGAATTAATAAAAAAATGCAAGGAAGCATGGCCTAGCCATGCCAGATCTAAAGCTATATTATAAAGTGGCCATAATAAAACAACAACAAAAAACAAACAAACAAAAAACTAATTTTAACTGGCTGAGAAATAGAAGGGTGGATCAGTGGAATATATCAGGCACAGAAGACACAGTAGTCAATAACTACAGTAATCTACTGTTTGACAAACCTGAAGATGCCAGCTTGTGGTATAAGAACTCACTATTTAATAAAAAATGATGGGAAAAGTGGAAACCCGTATGGCAGAAACTAGGCATAGCCCAACATTGTATACCATATAGTAAGATAGAGTCAAAATGGGTATACAATTTAGATGTAAATGCTGATACTATAAGCAAAAGAGGAGAGCAAGGCACAGTTTTGTCTGTCAGATTTATGGAGAATGGAAAAAATTATGACCAAACCAAAGATAGAGAACATTATGAAATGCAAAAAGGATAATTTTGATTATATAAATTTAAAAAATTATTTAAAAAGGCAAAAATGTAAAAGTACCCATATTTACAAAAATATTTATAACAGTTCTTTCTGTGGTGGCCAAGTATTGGAAATTGAGGGGATCTCATCAGTTGGGGAATAACTGAACAGGTGGTGGTATATGAATAGAATGAAATTATATTGTGCTTTAAGAAATAATGAGCAAAGAGGGCAGATCCAAGACAGCAGAGTAAAAGCAGGCACTTGCTGAGATGCCTGCCACAGCCAGCCAGAGCCACATGGCAGCTTCAGCTCCTGGCCTGCAGAGTGTAGGGGGACCAAGCAACCAGTCTGAGGAGTAATTGCTCTTGCTTTAATCTGGATCTGGATTGTGGTCTAGGGTGGAGGTCCTGCCAGCTTGCCAGAGTGTGTGGAGGCTTCTAAAAGAGGGCACCCAACTAATACTTCCAGCAGGTGAGAAAACCCAACGTGTGGGATGAAAGCTCCCCTGTCTGGTGGCAGAGTCCTACTGTGGCAAAAAGCCCAGGGGTCAAGTGACTGAGGGGCGACATGACCAGGCAAAGGAAACAAAGCAAACAGAAGATAAGGAGCAAAGCATGGAACAGGAGGAAGACAGTGAAGTCAGATCTACTGCACCAAAAGCTTCAAAGGAAAATACAAGCTGGTTATAGGCCATAGAGGAACTTAAGAAGCAGATAAGACAAGTGGAGGAAAAATTGGGAAGAGAAATGAGAACGATGCAAGGAAATTACAAAATGAGAGTCAACAGCCTGAATGAGGAAAATAACACCTTAAAAAATAGACAAACTAAAATGGCAAAAGAGGCTAAAAAAGGCTATGGGGAGAAGAATGCCTTAAAAAGCTGAATTTGCCAGATGGAAAAAGAATCTCAAAAGCCCATTGAGGGGGCGGCCAGGTAGCACAGCGAGTGGGAGCTCCGGCTCCAGTGTTGAGAAGACCTGGAGATCGAATCCCGGGCCCAGACGCTTAGCACCCACCCAGAAACACCTGGCCATGTAGCCTTGAGCAAGTTACTTAACCCCAATTGCTTACGGGTGGCTAGGTGGCTCAGCAAGTAAGAGCACCGGCTCCAGTGTCAGGATGACCTGGATCAAATCCGGGCTCAGATACTCAGCACCACACCCAGAAATAGCTGGCTGTGAAACCTTGAGCAAGTTACTTAACCCTGATTACTTAAAAAAAAAAGCCCAGTGAGGAGAATCATTGCTTCAGAATTAGATTGGAGCAAATGGAAGCTAATGAATTTATGAGAAATCAAGATGCTATTAAACAGATCCAAACAAATGAAAGAATAGAAGGCAATGTGAAATATCTCATGGGAAAAACCACTGAACTGGAAAATAGATCCAGGAGAGATAATTTAAAAATTATTGGACTACCTGAAATCCATGATCAAAGTAAGAACCTAGAAGTCATGCTCCAGGAAGTTCTCAAGGGAAACTGCCCTGATGTTCTAGAACCAGAGGGCAAAATAGAGGTTGAAAGAATCCACTGATCACCTACTGAAAAAAGATCCAAAAATAAAACTCCTAGGAATATTATAGCCAGGTTCTGGATTTCCCAGATTAAGGAGAGAATATTACAACAGCCAGGAAGAAACAATTTAAATATTGTGGAAACACAATCAGGATAACCCAGGATCTGGCAGCTTCTACACTGAGTGTTCTAAGGGCTTGGAATGTGATATTCCAGAGGTCAAAGGAGCTGGGATTAAAACCAAGAGTCACCTACCCAGCAAAACTGAGTATCATGTTTCAGGGGAAAATATGGTCCTCCAGTGGAATAGAGGACTTTCAAGCATTCTTTCTGAAAAAACCAGAGTTGAATAGAAAAGTTGACATTCAGATATAAGAAGCAAGAGAAGCATGAGAAGGTAAAAAGGGAAAAGAAATCATAAGGAACTTATCAAAGTTGAACTATTCACATTCCTACATGGAAAAGCAATAATTGTAACTTATGAAACTTTTCTCAGTAGTTGAAGGGAATAGAAATATATATATATGTATATATATATATATGGCTATATATGAGGGTATATGGGCATATGAATACATATGTGAATTGTGTGTATATGTTTACAGGTATACAAAGAGAGAGGGCACAGGACCAATTTAACAGGAAGGGATGATACTTAAAAGGTGACATTAAGAAGTGAGAGGGTTATAATGAGAGGAGATGAGGAGAGACAGATTGGGGTAAACTATCTCATACAGAAGAGGCAAGGGAAAATGGTTACAATGGAGGGGAAGTATAGAAAGGCAAAAGGGAATGGGTCAACCTTATTCCCATTGAATCTGGCTTTAGGATGGAGTGAAATACACACTAAATAGGGTATCTCACTCTCCAGGAGAATAGGGGGGGAAGGGGATGAGAGCGGGGATGATGGAAGGGTGGGCAGGCTGGGGGGGAGGGAAGTTGGAAGTATCCACTTTTGAAAAGGGACGGGATCAAAGTAGAGAATAGAACAATTGGGAGGTGGGATAGGAGGGAGGGAAATATAGTCAGTCTTTTAAAATATATCTACTATGTTAATGTTTTGCATTAGCCACACATGTACAACCTATACTGAACTGCTTATCTTCCCAGTAAGGGTGGGTGACAAGGAAGGAAGGGAATGAATCTGGAATTGAAAGTTTTAAAATAAAATATTCAAATATATGTATATATATGTGTGTGTGCATATATATACATGTATATATATATATACTATTATTAATATCATCTTACATGTAGTTGGGAAATAAGATATACAGGCACTGAGGCATAGAGATCCACTGGAAAAGTTGAAAGGGGTATGGGAGAAAATATGGGAGAGAGCAGATTGGAGGAAGGGATATCCTGTGGGACTGCTATTTTGGGGTGGTGGGTAGTGGAAAAATGGGGAGAAAATTTGTAACTCAAAATCTGTCAGAAACAAATGATGTAAATCAGAAATTAATAAAGCATTAAAAAAGATATACACAGAGTACTTGGTAGTCTTAGAAGATGTATTGGTACCAAGATTTTGAGTTCCCTTTGGTCATATACCTAATGTGTTATAGAGGTAATTTTTAACCCAGGATTTCCTGAGTCCAAGGTGGCCTTCTGTCAACTATGCCAACTATATAAAATACATGTCTCCCTGCATATTTTAGTTAAGTAGTTTAAAATTCCCCTAATTTCATCAATGCTAAGTATATTCCTCTGTATCAGCAAATTTTCTTCAGGATATCATTTCATTCTACTTAAACCATGAGAAAAAGTATTGTAATGATAACTGCTTTTATTTGTAGTATTAAAATTGTCGTGATCTTTTCAAGCTTTATTAGGAATTAAAGTTGAAGGGGGGAAGAAGCAAAATAAGGGTAACACGTTTTCTCATAATTTGAGCCAATATGAGTTAATATAAAATTTCCTTAATTTAATAAAATCCTTATATACTATGTTTGATCAAGTTGGTGGGATTACTAATTTCCCAGTATAATCAGAGTACACATTTAAAGAGTTCAAGTCCTCATCATTTCTCACCAGGACTTTCGCAATAACCTCCTATTTTTCATCCAGGCCTCAAGTCATTTCCTCTCCAATCTCCTTAAAATAGCTGCCAAAACAATTTTTCCCAGTGATTATGTCTGACAATCTCATTCCCTTGCTTGATCTTTTTGACTCTTTAGAACCTCTATAATAAAATCTAAACTCCCTTTTTTGGCATTCCAGACATTTTACAATCTGGCTCTAATCTTCTTTCCAGGCTTATCATATATCCCCCCACTTCTGAGACTCTACAATCTAGCCAAACTATCCTTGCTTTTTCTCACATATGACACTCCATTTTCCATCTTCATCCCTTTTATATTGGTTGTATTCTGTGCTTTGAGTCCTCTCTCTCCTCCTCACTTCCTTTTAGAACCCTTAGCTCCCTTCATAGTTCAGGTAAAGCATTTACTATTTTTTCTAACTACTGCATCTTCACTCCTCAAGTTACCATTTATTTATTCTGTGTACAATTTATATGCCTCTACATCTCTATACATTGTCTCCTGCCAACAGAATA
Organism: Petaurus breviceps papuanus; assembly: GCF_028583685.1. Lineage (NCBI taxonomy): Eukaryota > Metazoa > Chordata > Mammalia > Diprotodontia > Petauridae > Petaurus > Petaurus breviceps. Next base: position 855,556 of record NW_027185764.1, read on the forward strand.
TGAGGACCTTGAGGGAAAGTACCATTTAATTTTGTTGTTGTGACTGTTGTTGCTATTGTTGTTGTTATATCCTGAGAAAGGCAGCATAGCATAGTATATAGAGACCTGATCATGAAGCAAGAAATTTCTTGGTTTAATTCCTCCCTCTCACACATACCGGCTCTGTGATCCTAGATAGCTCACTTAATGTCTTGATATTCTAGTCAATTCTCTGAGACTATAATTTCAAGAAAAATCGTCACATACATCACCAGAAGGAGTTTCTTTATCTGTGATTCCCTTATATTAACAATAAACATGTCTGGTCCCTATCCCCAGTACATGACAAATATTAAGCTCTTTATATAAATGCTTTTTGATTGGCTGATTAGTTGAATGTGACAAATTCAGGCAAAAATCTGTCTGCCCCCTCCCTGCAACAGCAGGTTCTTTTATTGTGAATAACTCAGTTAATGCACTCAAGTCTCCACTTCACATTGCTTTATTGCCTTCCAGTAAATCATACTATAATTTTCCCTAAGCACAGAATGAAATTGAAAGTGCACCTAATAATTCATAAAGCAGTGAAAAGTCTGACACAAAGCAGCATTCATGCTTCAGCATGCAAAGAGGAAGTCCATAATTTTTCAAATCTTCAAATACACTGCCCATAGTAAATCAATTCAATCGCATTTATTTGCATATCACATAATTTACTTAGTTTTAAATACTCTACCGAACCTCTTTCTCTGAACATATGTAAAAATAGTGATTCTCATTTGAATCAGAGCAGCTAATTGTGCCAGATGACTGAATGGTGACAAGTCTGTGGCATATTTAAATTACTTCTGTTATTTTGAGCATCAATGGAAAATTTCCCCTGTTACTTGACATCTTTGGCCTTAAAATAGTTTCAAAGCAAACTTCTTTTATTTCTTTTATATGCCTTTCTTTGGGATGATTATCATAGGTCAAGTTCTTATCTTGCCCCCACTCCTATATTTAGGTAATGGAGCATATTAGACACTGTCAATTTCAATAGTCATAATTCTGTCAATTGATGTAATAGGGTCATGGAAAAAGATGAAAAATGATCTCATCCCTATCTTAATTGATAAACATCAAGATAGTTCATGAGGTCACAGGTTAGATGACCAGTGGAAAATTTAAATCACAGTAGGAAAAACTTAATTCAAATCTGTCTGTAGACAGATATAGTGTGTACACTATATGGCAGTCTTCAATGGGCTGACTCCTTTATATGGAATTCAGAAGAGTTTTCTATTGAGCCTGTAGGATGGGAATCAATGTACTCATTTTTTAAAAAAGAAGAAACTATGTAAAAATTTGCCCCAGATTCTTTACTTAAAATAGTACCCAGTTGAGAACATTTTTCTTTCTATTTTTTTTTCCATTTTAGCTAACTGAATTTCTTTTTTCCCCTTGTTATCATTCTATGAATTATTCTGTGACTGACCTTAATGTAATACTTCACAAGACAATAGGATATGTAGTTATCTCTGTGGATGTCTATCTCTCCATTGAGCCATCTATATAGTAATGGAACAAAACTTTATTACTCTTGAAGAACAGAATTGGAAGAGGATCTAGGGGGCATTTAGTCATGTTGCTTTATTTTTTATATGAGAAGGCTGAAGTCCAGAGAGGTTAAAAAACTTTTCCAAGTTTATATAACTAGTCAGTGACCAAATTGTGACTAAAACCAATGTTCCTGGAACCCGGTTCAATATAACCACCTTCTAATTGGTTTCCTCTCCTGTATTCTCACTTCTCTTCTACCCATTTCTCACTCAGCTACCAGAGAGGTATTTCTAAAGCACAGGCCAAATCTTGTTACTCCCCTGCTCAAAAAGTTTCGCTGCCTCCCTATTAATGCACAGATAAAATGCAAACTTCTCAGTCTGATGCTTAAAACACTTCACAAACTGTTTCCAGGTTACTTTAGGAAAACGAGTATTTATTTAGCACTTACTGTTTACCAGGTGTATGATAAGCACTGGAAATAGAAGGGAAAATATGGGCCCTGCTCTCAACATGGCCATGTTGTAGTGGACAGACAGCATGTAAATCATTAGGCATCAGAGGTTAAGGCACTATAGGCTGAGAGAAACCTAAATGGCACCATGCAGGAGGACTTAGATTTGAAGGAAGCCAGGGAAACTAAGAAGAGACAGTAAAGAAAGAGTTTTTCATTATGCAAAGGCATTGCTATGAGAGATGGTGTGTTTACTAAGAATAGTAAATAGGCAAGATAACTCAATCACAGCTTAGCACTGTACAAGTTATAGACTAAGTACTTAGTAAATTTACCATCTATTTATCTATCATCCATCTATCTATCTATCTATCTATCTATCTGTCTGTCTGTCTGTCTGTCTGTCTGTCTGTCTGTCTGTCTGTCCGTCCGTCCGTCCGTCCGTCCGTCCGTCCATCCATCCATCCATCTATCTATCTATCTATCTATCTATCTATCTATCTATCTATCTATCTATCTATCTATCTATCTATCTATCATCCGTCCGTCCATCCATCTGTCTGTCTAGCTATCTATCTTCTATCTAGTCTAGGTAGCTAGCTAGCATTATAGTGAGATAATTGTCATAGAGTATGAGAAAGGAAATAACCATTTAAGAACCAGGAAAAAAATCAGATTTACCTGGAGAAAAATGTTAAAAATCTTAAGAAAAATTTGAGAAAAAAAATAAGAAAGATGGAGAACCTGGTAGTATAAGGTTCAAACTATATTAAAAGCTTTAATCCTCTAAATGATTTGATATTGGTTAAAGTAGAGTGATCTATCAGTAGAAGAGATTAGGTTCACAACAGATCAAAGGAAATGAATCTATTTAGCTTAGTATCTGATAAACTCAGTAACCACTCAGTAGCTGTGGTAAAGATTCACTATTCACTAAAACTTCTGGGAAAACTGGAAATAAGTCTTGTAGAAACTAGATATTGGTCAACATCTCACACAGTTATGAAGATAAGTTTCAAATTAGATATAAAGAAAGTAGAAGACCAAAAAGGAAATTCCCATTCAGACACACAAACAAGGGAACAAACAAAATGATGTTCAAGCAAAAAAGGCACAGAGAAGATCACAGATTAAAAAATAAACTATTTTATTAAAAAATTTTTCATAAGCAAAACTAATCTAGGAATACAGATTACTGGGGAAAATATTTGTGGCATAATTCTTTAACAAGGATATCATTTGAAAACTATGTAAGGAACAGATCCAAATTTTTAAAAACTAAGCTATTTCTCAATTGACAAATGCTTTATCAGGGGTGGGAGACTTGCAGTCTTCAGGCCACATGTGGCCTTCTAGTACCTCAAATGCAACCCTTTGACTGAATCCAAACATAATAGAACAAATCCCCTTAATAAAAAGGTTTGTTCTGTAAAACTTGTACTCAGTCTCCACCCATGGCTAGATCTACTAGCAGAATTTAAAAAATACATTTATTATTTATTTTCATATTTCTTTTCTTTTTAAATATTGAGTTCCAAACTTTCTTTCTCTCACCTAACATTCCTCTACCCACTGAGAAGGCAAGGGAAATGATATAAATTACAAATGTGAAATCATGTAAAACATATGGAAATATTAGCCATATTGAAAAAAATGTGATTAAAATAATACTGTCATTTGTAATCAAAGTTCATTAGTTCTTTCTGTGGAGGTGGATAGAATTTTTGACATTATGAGTCCTTTGGAATTATCTTGGATCACTGTATTCATCAGAATTACCAAGTCTTTAACAAATGATAATAATTGCCTGTAACTGTGCAAAATGTTTTCCTGGTTCTTCTCATTTTACTTTGCATCAGATGCTTATATAAGACTCACCATGCTCTTTTTTTTTCTGAAACAACCATCCTCATCACTTTTTTTTACTGTTTACAATTTGTTTAATCATTCTCCAATTGATGAACCCCTCAATTTCCAATTCTTTGACACCACAAAAAAGGCTGCTATAAATACCTTGGTATGTACAGATCATTTTCTTTTACCTTTGATCTCTTTGGGATACAGAACTGAGCAGTGGTACTGCTGGGTCAAAGGACATGCACATTTATAGTCCTGTGGACAAAATTTATCGTCCTGTGGACATGGTTCCAACTTGTTTTCCAGTATGGTTGAACCAGTTCACTACTCCAACAAATTCATTAATATACCTATTTCCCTCATATTTTTTTTTAGCATTTGTCAATTCTGATAAGTGTAAGGTGGTACCTCAGAGTTGTTTTAATTTACATTTCTCTAAGAGAGTGATTTAGCACATTTTTCCCCATGTGACTATAGATAGCTTATATTTCTCTTTTTTTCTGAAATCTGCCTGCTCATATTCTTTGTCCAGTTTTTGATTAGGGATAGGCACTTTTTTTTATTAATTTGACTCAGTACCCTATTGTAACAGCAAGCACCCCAAGCGTCCTCAGGGTTTGCAGCTACCACAGGTTCTTGGATCTGCTTTGTTAAAGGAAAGCAACTCAAAATGGGTTAACAAGCTTACTTTAATCAGTCAGACATATATCGTTTACCTTGTTCAGGGGAAAAAGGTCAGCACCCCGAACTTCAAAGCATACAGGCAGAATTATCAAGACAGAAACAGATCAAGTAGACAGATTTCCAAACTGTCCAACCATTACATCCATACCCAGTCAACATCTGGGTTTCCACATCTGGGTTTTTCAAAGCTGGGGGACTCTCAACAACGGCTTCCCATAATTCAGATCAAATCACAGAACACTTCTCAAAGTGAGTCCCAAAACAAAGCTACACATCAGGGCTTATATAGCCTTCTCCTGGCTCAGAGAATGTAACAACCTTATTGACTCACTGGCCAATCAAGAAGTATCTACTGAAAAACAAGCCTCCCACCCCAGGCTTCAGGTGCACATTAGCCTAGGGGCAGGGAAGATCTTTAAATTTGCATTTCCATTACACCTATACATTTCAGAAATGAGGCCTTTTTTCAGAGAAATCTTGGTGTAAATTTTTTTGTCATTGCTTAATTATCTATGGTACATACCTTTTAGCAAAATGTAGTGTCCCTGATTTTATCACTTAATTAGATCTGTTTTTATTTTTGCTTTGGCTGAGATCAAGATGGTGACTCCTATCGTTTTGACTTTAGCTGAAGCATAGTAGATTCTGCTCCAATCCTTTATTTTAATTCCATATGTGTCTTTCTGTTTCAAGAGTGGGTTTTGTAAGTGATATATGATTGGATTGTGGTTTCTAATCCATTCTGCTAACTGCTTCTGTTTTATGGGGATCTCATTCCATTCACAGTCCATTATGACTACTAATTCTGTATTTTCTTCTATTCTATTTTCCTCTATTAATCTTTCTCTCTCTCTTTTTATTCTGTTTCTCCTCAAAAGTCTATTTTGATTCTGCTGACTGCCTCGCTTAAGCCTCTTTTTCTTTAATCATTCCCTCCCTCCCCAAATATCTTATCCTCTTTCCCTCCTATTTTCTATTAGGTAAAATAAAGTTCTACACAGAACTGTGTATGTGCAAGTGTATGTATGTATGTGTGTGTGTGTGCCTGCATGTGCATAGGTATATGTGTCTATTCTTCCTTCTTTGAATGTATTTCAATCAGAATGATGGTCAAACATTGCCTTTCTCTTGTGCGCCTCTTTTACATGAAAACATTTCCCCTATTTTCCCTCTCCCTTCTCCCTTCTCCTAGTGCATCCTCCTTTTTTGTTTCTTCATCTTGATGGGGAGATCATCCCAATATAATCAATTCACATGTATTACCTCTGTCTATGTGGACTCCTTATGACCACTCTAATAATGTTAAAGCTCTTAAAATGTTACTTGTGTTATCTTCCCAAATAGGAATTTAAAGAGATTAACCTTATTGAGACCCTTTTGTTTACCCTTTCATCTTCACCTTTTTGTTCTACCTGTTTGAATGTCAAGTTTTCTATTCATCTCATATTTTTATCAGGAATTCTCAAAAGTCCTATGTTTCTTTAAATGACCACTAAGTGACCCTGAAAGATTATACTCAGTTTTGCTGGATAAACTATTCTCGGTTGAGATACCAGCTCCTATGCTTTCCTTTATGTCATTTTCCAAGTCCTCTTCTCCTTTAAGTTGGAAGCCACTAAATCTTGTGTGATTCCAACTGTGACTCTACGGTATTTGATTTTTTTCTTTCTGGTTACTTACAATATTTTCTCCTTGACATTAGAACCACAGAATTTTAAAAATAATATTCCTGGAATGTTTTATTTTGTACCTCTTTCAGGAGGTAATTGGTGGATTTTTTCAATTTCTATTTTACCCTCTGGATCTAATATATCAGGCAGATGTCCTTGATAATTTCTTAAAATATGATGTCTAAGCTCTTTCTTTGATCAAGTCTTTCAGTTATCCAAGTAAGTCTGAAATTATCTCCCAACCTACTTTCCAGGTCACCTTTTTCTTTATGATGCAATCCTTATTTTCTTCTATTTTTACCTTCTTTTGACTTTGTTGAACTTTTTCTTGATGTCTTATGGATTTATTAGCTTTTATTTTACCAATCGTATTTTTAAGAAATGATTTTCATTGAGATTTTACACCTCTTTTTTTCCATTTGTCCAATTCTATTTTTAAAGTGTTATTTTCTTCATTTAATTTTTCTGCCTATGTTTAACATTTGGTCAATTCTGTTTTTAATGTGTTTTTGTTTTGCTTTTTTGGAGGACAAATGGGGATAAGTGACTTGCCCAAGATCACATGGCTAGTAAGTGTTAAATGTCTGAGGCTGGATTTGAACCCAGGTCCTCCTGACTCCAGGGCCAGTGCTCTATTCACTGCACCACCTAGCCACCCCAGTTTTTTTTTCTTTAGTATTTTTTGTGTGTCTTTCACTAAGCTGCTAATTCTCTTTTCATAATTTTTTTGCTTCTACCATTCTTATTTCTTTCTTTAGCTCTTACAGGGATTCTTTTTGGGGTTAGGATCAATGGGCACTTTTTGTGGCTTTGTTTGTAGCTCTTTTCACATAGTTATCTTTTTCTCAGTTTGTGTCTTGATCTTCCCTGCCACTGAAGTAGCTTTTTATGGTCAAATTATTTTTGTTGGTGTTGTTTTTCTCTTATTTTACTATATATTTCTTCCCTTTGTTCTTTATGTTAAAGATGGGCTCTGCTCACCTGGGAGTAGTAAATTATTGCCTCAAGCTTCAGAAGTTTTCCATGTTGCTGTTTTCAGTAGTTTGGGGGATTTGCAAGTTTTCTATGCTTTCAAAGTAGTGTGATCTGGGAAGAGGTGTGGTCACTGTTCTTGTGTTCTTTACCCAGGAAGGGTCCTTGTTTCCCTTCAGCACTAGTGTTAGTACTAGTAAGTACTAGTTAGTACTTAGCTCTAGAACTGTAACTCTTTAGCCACAAGTGCTAGCATTCTTCTCTGTCTTGGGACTGAGACCAGGATTCCCTGCTTTTTTGTGAGTGACCACAAGTGCTCTTGCCCTGAAATTGACTCAGAACTGTACATGGGAAATAGAATTGCCACTCAGTGCCAGCTCCACTCAGTGCCAGCTTCACCCAGAGCCAGCAGAGGATCACTTTTTTTTTATCAGTTGGCTGATCATTATCTTGCCATTTCTGAACTATTGACTCCCAAAGCTGCTACTGCCCCTGTTGCTATCTCAACAGCATCCAAGGCCCACAGTCAGTAGTCTGCTGGGATTCAGGCCAGCCCTCATATCAGTGTCATAGACTTCTCTACTGACCTCCTAAGGTGTCTTAAAGTGGAAAAAATATCTACCTCTGATCTTTTGTTGGCTCAACCACTCCAATATTTGATTTAAAAAAGTAATTTTAAAGTTATTTGGAAGGCAATACTGTGAGAGTTCAGTTGGGTTCCTGCCTATACTCCACCATCTTGGCTTCTAGCAGACATTTTTCAAAGAAACAAGTCCTAACTATCAATAGTCATATGAAACAATAAATATCTAAGTCACTAAGCAATTAATGAAGCTCAGTAAGGTGCTTGAAGGTAGGTCTGTTTTCTTTCTGTCTTTGAATTCCAGATGTCTGACACAGAACCTGGTACATGGCAGGAATTCAATCAATTATTGCTGATTGTTAAACTTTTTTTCTACTATGTCATGTAGATCTGGGGATCAAGGGAGTCTAACTGATAATTAAAATTGAGTCTGGATCTGAACATACCATCAGAATATTTAAGAACAAAAAGATTTCCTTAAGGAAATAAATAGTACACGCATGCTTTAGGGGTAGCCTACTTAACAAACAAATTGTTTTGAAACTAATCTAGGAGGACTGACCTGCACTGTATGGAACACAAACTATGCTTGTCTTGGTAAACTGAACTGAAAGATTTGACAATGTGCCATTCATTAAGTTTACATTTAATAAGAATTGAAGTACTAGAATAAATGAAGAAGTAGACATAAAGTCTATGACAACATATTTTTTTAAATCAACAAAATATTACTACTTAAATGTAACAAAATTTAATCACTTTGCAAACTTTCTACAATTCAGAATGTTCCTAGATTAAAGTTGGGTTTCCTCCAAATGAGCCAGCATGACGTTTTCTTATATTCAGATATGTGATTAGTTATAAAATCAATCAAACAAACATTTATTAAATAGTTATTACAAGAAAGGGTAGTTAGATGATACAGTGCATAGAGTACTGGGCCTAGAGTCAGGAAGATTCATCTTCCTGAGTTCAAATATGACTTCAGAATTTACTAGTTGTGTAACCTCAGGCAAATCACTTCACCCTGTTTGCCTCGGTTTCCTCATCTGTAAAATTAGCTGGAGAAGGAAATGGCAAACCACTCCTGTATCTTGGCCAAGAATACTCCACATGGGGTCATGAAGAGTCAGACACAACTATTGTAAGCAAGGTGAAGCTTATATTTCAATATCTACTCAAATGTAGTCTTGCTGGCCTATTTGCATTCAGACCAACAAATAATGAGGATTATATTGCAAATAAATAAATATGACTATATTCTTGACTTAGACAGCCCAGACCATGACTATATGAATTTTTTTTAATCAGAGAGTTTTTCATACTGATAGACAACTATTTTTAATAATACCCCATGCTTGGCAGCTTTCCTGTTCATGAGTGTGCTCCTTGAGTGTTTTATTATAATAGCAAAAAGATGACATAAAGCGTAATTAAAGCATTCAAACTCATTGACATGAAGGTAGTAGGACCTGTCTTGCAAGTCCACTAATCCAGAATAATACTAACAGACTGACATTTCTTTCCCCTTTCTACTAGACTCATTTTTTGGAAACCAAATGCCAATTTGTGAGACTCTTGACTTCCACAAGGAACTTGGGTGGTGGTGACCTTCCTTGTAGTTCTGGAATGTAGATTTTTCTATGATTTCCCTGGTAAAAATTTTGTTTGGGTAGAGAGCTCAACCCAGGGAGTAACTTTAATAAATTTACAAAACACATATCACAAAACACATCCTGGGGGAACTATTAATCAATGATTTCATGTCAAAATAATGGTAACATAATAAAATTGCAGCTCATTCCTCTGTAATTTCTTTGTATTCAGAATCCTCATTTTGAAATATTAACTCCCACTTCAATTTATATATCATTTGAAATAGCACAAATAAAAGCTGTGGAATATCTGCACAAATAACAAAGTACATCAATAATAAAAGACAATTTACAACATTCCACAGCCTTTTGCAAAGAGATGACATAAAAAACAAAAGGGAAACATATAGTTTACAAGCTTAAGTCTTCTGAGCATATTAACAAATCTTGTGATCTAAAGCATTATTGTGGAAATATACCTCAGAGTATTTTCCTTCAGTCCAATCTATTCAGAGGGTTAGGCATTGGGGATACAGAGGTAAGAAAGGAGGGCAGAAAGGACCACTGGGTGTCACCATTACTGCACAGAAAGATAAAAAAAATAAAATTTATCTAGTATGCTAAAAAATAACTTAAGGATATTTGGAGAAGCAGTAAACTTTGTAGCCATTCAACTATTTAAAAGAATACATATGCATGTACATGCTATATATACACACATACACATGTATATATACAGATATATACACAAATATATGCAAAAATGTTTTTTTTTTAGTTTAGTGATTAGAATGTCATCTTTTAAAGGGAGGACATTGTGAGCTGTGGAAAGTACTTTCTAAACAGAGTCAGTATCAGCCTAAGATTTATGGACAGCAACTCCATTCCAGCTCTGGATGGAATATGGGTAAATATTAGTGACAGCATCCTATTTATTCCTTTTTTGCAATAACTTTTTTTTTTCATTTGCACTTAAGGAGTACCACATTCAAAGTGAGGAAATGATTCTTTACACTAATCAATTGGGGAATGGAATAAGAATTCCAATTATTGAAACTGATGAGAAAAAACAACAAGCATCTAAATAGAAGAATCTGAAAAATAATACATAAAGAGTTTGTTTTGTTAAGATGGTTTTAAAAAAGGAAAAAAAATATGTGGGTGAAAAAAAAACCCTTTAACTTTTTTTCTAATATTTCTTTCCTTTATAGAATACAGGACTAAATACAAAAGAAAAAAATATGGATCAAGAGCTGAACTTTTATGGATTGTGTTATCTTTTTTTAAAGTTAAAATTACTAAGTACATTAATAATTTATAAACATCACTCTCACATCTTGAATGTAATGCCATCACCTTTACTTTTGGAGCCCAGAAAAGATAATTTAATAAATAAAGGAATTTTTCCATTTTAATACTTTTTTATGAATGATTCTCTCCCAGTTTCATTCAGAACAGCAAATACTAAACTAGAGAGATTCTTGAAGGGGAAAAAGAGCAGAAATTACTTCTCCTTAAGTGTTAGGACTCCTCTGAGTACAGGTCTTTTAGAGTTTGTTTAGTGCTTACAGTTTGAACAGAACAACAAAGATGCAAACATGAAACCTGCATATTTAAATTAATTTTAATAGTCTTCAGTTCAGTTGTTGCATTTTACTTAAATGTACTTATTTTTACTTAACCCTACTACTTTTTCCCATGTCTGTCCAAGTTTCTAGGATCATTTGAGACTAATGACTGCTGATCATAAGTGACTTATCCCCACTGTAGGAGCCATTTTTCATGCTAAACAGGTTGAAAAAGCTTCCCTTCTGGGCAATGGAAATGACCTTTACTGCCAAATTGCTGCCTTTGGTTTTTCAAGTACAAACCAATGTCCCCTAGAACTTCCCCTTCCCCTTTGAATCATTTTTCCTTTTGCCATATACTGAAAATTTGCATCTGTTGGCTTCAAAGTCTATAATCAGTGTTGGACAAAACAAAGAGTCAATGTGATGCCATGTCTAGAAAACTTGTAAATTAACATGAAAACAATTGAGTTAAATTCTATACTAATACAAATTAATATTAATTAAGTTTAATCCATGGTTATTAAGTAATTAAATGTGGCTTTAGGTAGCTATAAGGTACTGACTTCCTTGGATGTTTATAAGAACCATATCTTAATAATTGACTCTTCAGTGAAAAGTAATTTAAAACAAATTCCATATCCATCAAATCTTTGGGCCCATTTTTTGAATGGAACAGCTAGAGCTATGTATCTGGAGTATATTTTTAAAAATATGCAAAAACCCCAACCCCCACCTTTCCTTACATTTCATAATTAATTTTTTTCTAAATGGATAGTTTCAGCCTGGTTGAAAGTTAGGCAGATTGGTATTTTATTGGCTCTCAGAAAGTACATTTGTCTGTGTAAGTGTGTAAACTGTTCTTTCTTGTTCTGAGGAAACAATGAAATACACATTTCCATTAAGTTCTCTCCCTCTAATTGAACCATTAATAAAGTATAGAGAAATGTACAGACAAATCTCATAAATATCCAAGTGGAAGACATTTGTTTTAAGAAATGCATTTTCCCCAAAATACAGAAAAGGTGTGTGCCTAAGAAGACAAAAATTAAAGCTAAGCATGTATTTTAATTACAGCCTCTGTGGGTGGGGGTGGGGTGGGATGGTGGAATAAACAACAGCATTTTAGTTTGGGCACTATTACCATAATATACTAATACTGGTATGTTAAGTATGATATGATTTCTCTTGGCACATGTGTACTAGCAGATGCACTTTATTCTTCTAATTATTTTTGATGGTAACTAAAAAAACTTATAATGACTGTAATCAGGATCCACAGATAAAACACTGATTTCTGCTTCCATTAACCAATTCTCATAACAGAATTACTAATATTTATCAGATAATTGCATACCCAAAGAGAGCCCACTGCATGATAAAAAGTATTTTTTCTTTGCTTTTTCCAGTATGCCACTCATTTATTTGTCATAAAACTCTGCTGTTTAAAGTTTGAACAGGCCTTTGGAACCTTTTTTGAATATAACATACATTGAGTTGATAATTAAAAACTATGTGATATCGAAACCAGGGTCATTGTATTTGTATAGACTCTTTTATAGACATCCTACTCATTGCCATAATAACTGAAGCTGTCATGACAGTGGTCTGTGCCTAGCATGAAGCCCTAAACAATTCTGACAGGCTGCAGCTCATTAAGGGACACTCATTTTGTTGAAATGTCTATCAGCTCTCAGGGATGCACCAAGATGAATAGACCCAAAACAATAGGCCCATTTGTTAGAGCAGTAGCTTCTCTAATACATGATGAGACAATCAAGCCAAGCTGCCTTCGGCACAAAGACATAATTAATCAAATGGACAAATGGTTCAAAAATTGCTCTAGTATATTCTGTAGTGGACAGAGGTTTCCATGGAAACATTGGCGTTTGCATCACAGTTAATGACCATTCTGTACAATAAAGATTCCCCCACCCCCAGAAAGACACTCCTACATTACCTCCCCCATCCCTTCTCAAAATGTACACACTGGAACACAAATACATACATACATATAACCTGAAAAAAATTGGGGGTAGGCTAAGAGTGAGAGTGGTAGCTTAAAACATAAGATTTTACTTCTAAATTCTATGTTCCAGAATGAAATTAAGTGTTGTATTTGGTCATTTATGAAACAGATCCCAGTATACGTGCTAAAGATCTTACTACCCTATCATACTTTGCACGTAGTTGGTACATTATAAATGTTTGTTATATCAAACTGAACACTTTGAAGGAGGACTATATGGAATGACAAACTCAAATAAAAGTTTTTAAGTGCTAGTAAGTGCTAATAATGAAGTATTCACGGAAAAAGCATGGACTGAATAGTGGCCAATTAGCTTATTTGAAACACTTTTAATTTTAGCAGGTTGAGAAATTAAAATAAATAAATGTAAATAAAACCTTTTTGGTAAAATGCAGCACACAAATTAACTTCTGCTAAATGAGAGTGAACATGAAAGTGAAATCTGATTCAACACATCAACTTCCTCTTGCCAGAAAGGTGGGGGACTGTGCAGGCAGAATGATGTATATGCCATCAGATAAGATCTCTCTGTCATTTGGATTTGATTAACTGTTTTTAAATGCTCCTGGTGGGGGGGAGGAGAAGAACAGGGGAAGGTTTTGAAGACAGATTGGTTATATTTTGAGAGCACAATAATAGGGAAATAATATTTTAAATAAAAAAGAAAAATGAAGCATGATGCAATAGAAAAATGATGAAATTGGAGTCATAGGAGTTTGGAACTCAGCTCTATCACTTACCACCCATGTTGCTGTGGGCAAGTCATTTAATGTCTCTGGTTAAGTCATTTAAGGTCTTTGGGTCTCAGTTTCCTCACATATAAACTAAAGTAATTGAGCTAGGTTACCTCTAAATTTCCTTCCAGCTATGAATCTAACATCCCATAAAGGTGAACACATTTGTCTTGTCATCAATAACAACACTGATGAATAATTAGCAAAGTCCAGGGTTCACTCATAATTAGGCTTTTTAGCATTGAGGATCTCTGCCACCACACTTACAGATTTGAACTCCTCTTTTATCTCTGATGCACAAAAGCTTAAAAGTCCTGTGACCTATTTTTTCAGACTAGGGATTTTTAACCATGTTTGATGTGTGTGTGTAATATGTGTGTGAGTGATGGACTCTTGTGAGAGTCTAGTGAAGCCTATGCACCTCTTCTAAGAGTATTTTTTAAAAACAAAATAAGCAGGATTACTAAGAAGAAAAATTTATTTGACATATAGTTGTGAAATTAAGACAAAATCAAAGGACCAGGTCAAGAATGCTACTATAGACTCTTGCTCTCTGCTAGATGACAATATTCAATACCTATGGGTTTAATAATTTATATTAATTCCTGTTAATCCACTACCCAATAAGGTAACATTTACCTTAACCCATTTGAAATACCTATGTTCCAACTTGTGGTATATGAATATAATGGAATACAAAATGGAATAAGAAATGATGAGCAGGAATAAAAAATGATGAGCAGGCTGAATTAAGAAAAACCTGGAAAGATTTACTCGAATTGATTGTGAGTGAAGTGAACAGAAACAAAAGAACATTGTACACAGTGACAACTACATTTTTGTTATTGTTTATCAAATTGATAGATTTGGTCTTCTCAGCAATACAATGGTCTAAGACAATTCCCCATCCCAAAAAAAACAAAACCAAAACCAAAACCAAAAAATCTCATGATGGAAGATGCTATCCACATCCAGAAGAAAGAATGATGGAGTCTGAATGCGGATCAAGCATATAATTTTCACCACTTTTTGTTTTTTTTCTTTCTCTTGGTTTTTCCCTATTGCTTTGATTCTTCTTTTACAACATGGGCAATGTGGAAGTATGATTAATATGATTGTACATGTATAGCCTATATCAGATTGCTTGACATCTTGGGGAGGAGAAATAAGATGGAGGGAAGGAGAAAAAAGTTTGTTGAAAAAAATAAAATAAAATAGCCATGTTCCCAAAGGGTCCTAAAAAAAAAAAACAGATGAGATTGGTGATCTCACAGGTGCCTCCTAGCTCTAAATCCTAGAGACCTTTCAGTATATCTAATATTAAGGTGCTGATGGTCTCTCTTCTGAATTTCTATTGCCACTATATTTTTGCTGAATCTGCTTTATGTTACTTATAACATTTTTCATGGTTATTTGGGTTCATGTCTTATCTTATCTTTTATCACTTTATTGAAAGCTTGTTGAGGATAAGGTCTGATTTTTACTTATATCTGTAAACACTGCAAATTTTCACACACAGGAAAGTGTTTTTTTTGGTATTTTGCCTTAGAATCATAGATTTAGAACTAGAAGGAACTTTAGATGTTATGTATTCCAACCCCCTCTTTTTACAAATGAAGAAGCTGAGGCTCAGTGACATCCCTAATGACACAGAAGCAATAACTGGATTTGAACTTGAATCCTCTAGCTACAAACGTCATGACTGTGTAGTTCCCCCCCCCCCCACAATGCCTATGTAACCTATGATTAGTTATGCATAACCTTCAACTCTATAGGGGATGAAAAGTGACTGGCTTTAAAACCAGGACTCAAAAATTTCATGTTCAGTTTGGGAATGGAATGAAGTGAAGGGAAGGGAATTAGCTTTTATGTAATGCCTACTATGTATCAGGCACTGCTAAGCACTTTTCCAACATTATCTTGTGTGATCATCATAATTATTACCATTTTACATTTGAGGAAACTGAGGCAAAGAGAGGTTAAGTGACTTGTTCAATGTCAACTAGTTAGGAAGTGTCTGTCATATTAGCACTCTGATCTTCCTGATTCAAGGCCCAAATCTTTACCGTGTTTCCCCGATAATAAGACCTATCCCGAAAATAAGCCCTCCCCTCACTGTGTAAGATTCCTCTAAAATAAGCCCTCCCCCGAAAATAAGCCCTATTGAGATTGCTACTGTAGTGAAGGTGATCCCCTGCGCTACACGCTACATTACGGTACCCTCTGTATGCACCGTCCCCCCCCACCCCCGAAACGCACGCCGCGCTCCGAGCTGCATCCAATCAGAGCTGTAGCAGTGAGCGTGTCATCCTGTTCTTCCCCAGTGATTTGCTTATTTAATAAAGGTACATCTTTTTGTTCACATTTACCTGTTCATTAAAATTGCTGTCAATTTTCATTTAAATAAGCCCTCCCCTGAAAATAAGCCCTCTGGTGTTTTTCTGTCCAAAAAATTTAATAAGACAGTGTCTTATTATCGGGAAAACACGGTATCTACTTCACCACCTAGCTACCTGAAAAAGACCCTGGCCACTCATTTAACAGGTAACAAAAAAGTTACTTTGTGCTAACACGGCACGGATATACAGCAATGATACAGTGACAGCTTCCTTGAATGAAGTCCCTCTGGCTTCCCTATGGAAACACATTTGTTCAGGGCAGGATGTTATAAAGGTCATTGTGACTCTCAGGAATCTACCTAGTTCAACGGGACCTAGCCTTCAAATGCTTGAGACACTTTGTGTCCTTAAGTGACCCAAAATCAGCATCATGGAAGCTGGGGCTAATTAGATTCCCAGGATAGCTTTGTTTCCTTTCAGAGATTACTATGGGAAAGCAAGGATTTGAGACTTGAGTCTACTCCATGTTGTGAGTGAGGTGAGTGAAACTGCACCAAGAAAAATGTAGGCTAATCAGATATGGAACAACTTTGTCTCCTTTTAGGAGAAAGGGATGTCTCTGGTGTAAGAGGGGAAGAAGAGAGGTCTTGGGCTTACTGTATGTGATTGAAGGAAAGAGGGATATAGCTGTATGAGGGAAATGGTGGCAGATATTTATCTAAGCACAAATTTATTACGGATAATATTTTTGCGGGCTACCTAATTTATTTAGACACATCATATTTCCTCTTCTTCCCTCTTCTCAACTTCTTGCTGAAAGGATGAAAAATACCATGAAGGAACATGATAAAAGGCACACGTAGAGCTACTATGCATAGTTGTGACAATTTTGTTGTATCAAGATTTTACCCAAGGAAAAGAAAAACAAAACAAAACAAAACAAAATTACGTCAGTTAATTATTTTTGTATCACCCACAGGGAGCAACAATAAATACTTTGCATATAAGAGTTGCTTAATAAAAGGTAATTGAATGAATGAATGAATGTTGGCAGAATATAGATATTCCACAGTAGAACTGTCCTTCCTAACAGCAAACTAAACATAAGAGAAATACCTATAGTAAGATCTGGGAAGGAGTGTATTGAGCTATAGTTGTCCATGTTTTATCCATGTCAGATTCATTGTTTTTATCCACCAGAGTTTCAAACAAAGGGAAGAATTGATTTTATAATTATACATTTGTTTCTAAGTGCTATGTATAACTGTAATATATGATCTCTTGGTTTATACATATTTGGACAAAAGTATAAGGAATAGCATTCTAAATCTCTATTTTTTTTAGAAACGTTGTGTAGCAATAATCTTCCTATTTTAAGCAGTGGTGTGTTTAAGTCTTGCAATACTAGCCATTTGACTTTATTCTTTGAGCTGTAAACCTGAATTCATCCTTTCATTTATGACATGTTACTTGTTCTTCTAATAATTTAGTCTCATTTTATATATTTTGCATATATATACCATTTTGCATTTGTGACAATTCTCGTTTCATTTGTGTCATTTTTTTCTCTCCAAATTTTATTTGTGACAGAACTGTCTTGCCAAGGTCTTCTAAATTTTTATTAAATGTAGTACAGGACACTGCCTCAAACCTCAGTACAGTACTGGGAGCTGGATAAGTTGAAGATATGTCATTGTTCTCCTTTTAGAGATAGAAAAATTGAGGCATAACATATTAATGGTTTAAAATAGAATCCAGTTGAATATAAGATAATTGAAGACAGATGTTATTTTATTTATGTCTGTATCCTTAATTCATTGACAGGTAGGCAACCAGCATTTATGCAGTACTTACTATGTGTAAGGAATAGTGCCTTACACCATGGATAAAATACAGGAAAAAATAAAGACTATCTCAAGCCATCAAGGAGTATAGATTGTAATGGGGAAGAATCATTAAAAAGGGAGTTGAAAATCAGAGAAAGTGGGGAGCAAGGACCCAGTGGTAGATTCTACAGAGTCAGAAGTATAGTCTTGAGGGAAATTAAGCATGGCTACCATGTGCTCTTTCCTAAAAGGGAAGCCTTCAGAAGGAAATTGCCTGCAGAAAAGGGACTGTGTGGCAGAGATATTTTAGAATAAGAAGGCTCTAGGAGATGGAGAGAAGTTCCAGGGCAATGTGGACATGGGCTCTGCAGTGACTATACTATATGTTAGAATTTCCTTTCTTCACAGGGGAGCAGGACAATGGAGTAGCACAACAATCAGCTAATTAGAAGGATCCCCGAGGTTCACAGAGCTTGACATACCAGTGATCCTTTGTGAGTGAACTCTAGCCAAAATTGGAGATACCTGTAGCTACCAGAAACCACAGAGCCAGCCTTGCTCAGAGGCAACCTTAAGCAAAAGCTGAAAATTCAAGATTTTGCTCAGGACTTTCTAAACATCCCTATCATCTTGTTATCCATACTCAAACTTTGGAATCTCTGAGTCATTGTACTCATCTCAACGTACCAAGAAGTCAGTGACGCATTCCTGAAGCCCCCTATCCCTCATACTTCTCTGTCCATAACTTGATGCTTTTCCTTCCCAGATAAGTGTTTCCCAACTTCCTTTCTTAGAAAATTACATAAACCATTCCTCACTTTCCCCAAATTGAGCTGTCCAGCATTAGGCTGTCTCCTCCACATGATCATGTTGTACCTGCTTAAAAAAGATCACTCTTGATTTTTACAGTCACAGTCTCCCTCTGGTTTTCTTTCCTTTGAAAAAGAGGAATCCAGATCTCATAGGGTTCTTCAGGAATGATGGTAAATTATCACAAGTCAGATACACAATCAGGAAGGGAAAGAAGTATTGCTAGTCAGGATCTATCCCCAACATGGTGCTTTCTAGAAGAAACTCACAAATTGGAGAAGGGACTGGGAATGGCAGAGAGATATTCCAGGGTAAGGAAACTTGTTCCACACCCCCCACCCCCACCATGTCAAGTCTCTTCTTCCAATTACTTCAAGGATCCAAAATCAGCACATATCAAAAGTTTTTAAAATGAACGTAATTGAATCCTACACTTATAGTGAAAGAAACATTAAAGGTTAGCTGTAGCATGTGGAGTTGCCATAACCCAGGTGTTTTCGCAGAGGTGCTAAACTAGGTTGATGGTAATCAATAAACGTCAAACTTGTTGGCATGTTAGGGGAATATCTACCAGAATTATGTGAAGACTTACCCAGCAGAATGGGGAGATGAGGATAAGTTGTTCCAACAGCTATGAATGTGGCTAAAGCAGGCACTGTGAAGCACTTAGGACTTGGTCAGACATTGAAAATGCCGAGGTCATTCTTTGCATCCTGGGCCATTTCCAAAGGTCCTGACTTTTGTTTTGCCACTAGACTTCAATGACTCTGGAAGAGAGGGTGGTGCTGAGAACTTTGTATAACTCTGCCTCATTTAAATCCAATTCACCTGAATGTGAAGACATCATCCATGATGTCATTGGTCTACTTTGTAAATGAAAGACAAATGACAACCTTAGAATTCTCATCTGTAAAGGAAAGGAGTTGGACTTGGATTCTGATGTTCTATTTCCAACTCTAACTTTATGTATTATTGATATAACATATTCGTTAGATTATATTTAAGGTCTTGACTTAATATTTTTTAAGTTTCTGATTGATATAAAGTATAGTGTATTCATTCTTTAGTAATTGCTTAGTCTGGATACAATATGATTGTACAACAGATTGTATGAATAACATTTCTCATTATTTTGTTGTTATTGCTGCTAGTACTTATATAATAATAATTTATATATATATATATATCACCTTTTAAGGTTTGTAAAGTCCTTTACATAATATCTCATTTAAACCTTAAAGTAACTCTGTGATAGAGGCTATGATTATCCTCTTTTTACAGATGAATAAACTGAGACTGAAAGATGTAACAACCTGCCTAAGGTCACACAGCAAGTATCAGAAGCAGAATTCAGATTGAGGTCTTCCTGACTTCAGGCATAACACTCTGTCTACTAGACTGTCTATCTGTCTTCTCTCTATCTATGTGATACTCCTGGTAATGTTCTATTGTGTGGCATAAAGATAACTCTAACTTATCCAGAGGTATATCAAAAGCTCATAAGATGTGGAAAGGAAAAAAAGAGACAAAACCCAGGCAAGGTGTTGAACCACACACCCCATGTCTTAGGAACGACTAAGCTGTGTTTGAAGAGCGTAGTCACGAGAAATTTGGCCATGAGGTAATATTTTATTTCAACACAGTAAATAATTGAGCTTCCCACTTACATTGGGAAAGATTGAAACTGGTTTTGATGGAAGGAATATACAAATCAATTAGATCATGGATTCTTCAAGAAATCTCTTCTCTGTCTCTCTCTGTCTATCTGTCTATGTGTGTCTTTGTCTCTGTCTTTCTTTCTCCACACATTATGTATATTTGAATAGATAAATATATCCACAGATATTCACATATGTATATCTGACATAGCAACAAATACAACAAAACACACAAATGCATATAACATATATTTACACAATGTTCATGTGCTTACATATTGTATACACATACATTAATATATGCTCTAAATATACACTTAATTTATGTATACCAAAAAGACAAACTATATGCTATATATGAAATAAATGGATGTGTGTATGTGTATGTGTATGTAAATTTTGTGTGTATCTCTCTAAAGAGGAACATGATACCCTACAATGAAAGTATTAATTTCTTAGCCCTAAAAGTACTGGCAATATGATACAATAAACTAAAAATTAAAGAATGAATAACAACTATAGTGAACTTTGCTGAGTTTTTCACTTTCACAATATTTGATATGTCTGCCATTAAAATAAAGTCACATCAAGATATTTGGATGCACACAGAAAGGAAAAATAAGATTTTTTTTTCTTGAGAAAAGAAAAACCCTAAAATGGATGTGTTTTTGTAATAGTTTTAGGTTGGTTATAGAGCATGATGAGTAAGAATTCTGTTTGTGAAATACTGAAATGTATTTCCTGCCTAGTACACATAGGATGCAGTCCAGTACTGCAATGCTATAATCAAGGGCAGATCCTCAGTTACTCAACCACCTTTATAATTGGCATGAAGCCCACATGCTGAAGTTAAGTGCATGTGAGTGGTGCTTAAGAAAAATCTTCACTTTGCTCACACTCTACCTCTGAAAACAGTGTAGAAAATAAAGCTTCTTCTATATAAAAAACTCCCCGATAAAAATATCAGGTAGGTCAAACTTTTGTTCCATTTGTGGAAGTTCCTGGTGAGATTTACTTTGGAGATTAAAAAAATGACTCCTCTATATTTAAATGATAGGTCATTCAATGACTGTGTTTGCTCCTTATATTGACTATAAAATAGTAGCCCAACAAGTCAATGGACAATTATTTTGCACTTACTATGTGCCAACTACCATACTAGGCACTGGGTTACAAACACAAGTAAAAAGATGGACCTAGCCGTCGAGGCTCTTATATTCTAATAAGGAAAGATAACTCATTAAAAAGAACTGAAAGGGAGAGTAGAGGTACCCAAGTGTGGGCATCATAGAGAAGTTTTAAGACAGGAGTGAAGCCAGGAGAGGAGAGAAGGAAGGAGTAGCATTTGCCTAAGCACTTCCACAAACTGGAGGTTATAGAAGGAGCTCACTAAGTCGAAGGATAATGGGATCATATATTTAGAAATGGAAAGAAATGTATAAGACATGGCCCAGTTCTCTATTTCCTAAGTAAGGAAACAGATCCAGAGAGTGTGCAATTTACAAGCCTTCTATAACTTAAGTTAATGTGACCTAGGGTGAGACCAAGGGTGAGAGGAACTTGTCACCTAGGAGCTAATGTTCTGTTGACAAGCTTCTCTAAACATAGGTAGGATAATGCTTAGATGACCAATGAATTGTCACCCTTCCTGTACTCAGTCTTTCCAGTTCCAAGGTACTTGGCAGAAGTTTCTGCCTTCAAATCAACTTACAAAACCTGTATTCACATCAAGGTTATGTGGAGATATCACAGTAAGATTTTGTAGGAAGAAGAAAACGTTATGAATCAGAAAAAAATTCAATATGTAAGATGCTTTAAAGGCCTTTGACCATAGGCTCATAGACTGAGATATAGAAAGGGTTTTAGAAGCCAATTAGTTCATTTCTTTCATTTTATAGATGAAGAAACTGGCCCAGAAAAGTAGAATATCTTCCTCCAAATCACACAGGTATCAAGTAGCAGTTGTAATTTAAATCTGACTCCACTGATTAAAAATTCAGCACCCTTTACAGTACATAACATTTTAAAAGTTTTTGGATCAAATTGAGTGATATTGATGGGGAAATATAAACTAGGGGAGTAAAAATTAAGTAAAAGTTTGGATGGGAATTGATATGTGCTTTCATTGATACACAAAATTCTTATAAAAGGAAACTCCACCAATGCAGGTAATTTTTTTCAATCTATATTACCTCCACCTTGTATATAACTTATATTTTACACAGTAATTTGCATGTTGGCTCACTCATTGTAATGTCAGCTTCTTGAAGGTGTGGAACTTTTGGGGGAGTAAGGGTGTTGACTTTTTATATCCCTAGCACTTAGCAGGGAGCCTAGCAAATAGTGAGTGCCTAATAAAGGCACTCCTGACTGACTCACTACAGTCTTATAGCTGTTTAAAGCACTGAGAAAGTGGCTTATTTATAGTCATGCAGCTAATGAGCCTTGATACCATGTCTTTCTGGCTCCAGGGCTGGCTCTCTATCCACTACATCATGTTGCCTCATAAAATTTAGATATTTAAAGTAAATTCAATTCAACACTTATCAAGTGCCTATTGTACTGCCATGTGCTTTAAATTAAATAAAAATGTTATGACCATCTTACTATATTGGGGTGGTACTATAAGACATAAGTAATTATGACATGTGACTAGTACACAAAAAGAAATGTAAATCATGTGATGTGTGATTTGAAGGTAGGAGATAACTCTTGGTTGAGTCAATAATAGAAAACTTCAAAGGAAGAGCCAGTGGCATTAGAACTGGGTTGTAAAGGAATTACTAGGAATTAAGCACAGATGATAAGGACTTCTAAGATTCTAGGAAGACTGGGATCACAAACATGGAAGCAGAAAAAGTGTGAAATGTGAAGTCCGGTTTAGATGAAGCAGAGAATATATAGAAAGTAGTTTTGTAAGATAAATTCAGTGTGGGTATGACATATTGTGAAAGTCCTTTCATTATATGTAAAATTTTGAAGTTTTCTTGGCAAGAAATAAGGAGTCACTGACAGTCTTGAGTAGGTAGAGGAAAAATATAATCAGATCTATCCATCCATCCAACCATCCATCCATCCATCTAACTATCTATCTATCTATCTATCTATCTATCTATCTATCTATCTATCTATCTATCTATCTATCTATCTATCTATCTATCTATCTATCCATCTATCTATCTAGTCTGTCTGTCTATCTATCTATCTAACCACATATCTACAATCCATACATATATGTCTGGCAGCATTATGATAGCTTAGAGCACATAATTTAGATTGGAAAGGGTAGAAATAAGAAGACCAGCTAGGATGGTTATTACAATGGTCCAGATAGTTTGTTATGAAAGCCCTTGCTAGGTTGATTACTGTGAGAATAAAGAAGAGCGAGTTAGATGTGAAAGATACTGTGTAGATAGATTTGACAGAATATGAGAAATTATTCTACACTAGGGATAAGGCAAAGAACATAGGAACTGTGTGTGGTGTTACTACTTGACTAAATAATAAAATTGGTGTGGGGATGATCTGTATTTGAGGCAAAGATAGCAAAGTTACACAAGATATTCTATCTGCAACTTTCATTTAGGGTACAATTGATTTCACATGCTGATTTGAAGGGGATATAAAACCCAGAAATATAATCTAGACACCAAATACAACTTGTGTTATATAAATTATGTCTCCTATTAGAAGGATATTAGCTGTATAGAGGTATTAGAAGGATAATGCTATATGATCTTCCAAAGATTTATTCTAGAACATAACACATATCAAATCCTATGTTGATATTTCTTATATCAGAGTAAAAACCTGTTACCAAGGTAAAACTATTTTTCTTCTCATGTCCTACTTTACTGAAAAAAAACATTTTTCTGATTACAAAATAATTTCTAACATACAATTTTTAACATTTTGAGTTCTAAATGCTCTCTCTCACTCCCTCTCCTCCCCTCTCATTGAGAAGGCAAGCAATTTGATATAGGTCAGACGTGTAGTAATTTAAAACATTTCCTTGTTAGCCATGTTGCAAAAGAAAATAGACAAAAAAAATAATAAAGTAAAAAAATGCATTCTTCTATTGCATTCAGAATCTATCAGTTCTTTCTCTGGAGGTGGATATCATTTTTCATCATAGGCACTTTGAAATTATCTTGGATCATCATATATGAGAATAGCTATATCGTTCCCACTTTACCATCATACAATATTGCTATTACTGTGTACAGTGCTTGCTGGTTCTTCTCCCTTCACTTTTTAAAAATCAGTTGATACAAACCTTTCCAGATTTTCCTAACAGTTTCCTGCTTGTAATTTCATACAGGACAATAATATTCCATCAGAACTTGTTCAACTATTCCCCAATTGATGGGCATCCTGTCAATTTCCAATTCTTTGCCAAAACACATATGTATGCACTGATTGCTAGTCCATTAGAAATAGTTCCAAATGGTTCTCCAGGATGGTGGGATCATTTCACAACTGTACTAATAGTGTAATAATGTCCCAAATTTCCTATATCCCCCCACAACACTTGTCACTTAATTTTTCTGTCATATTAGCCAATCTGCTAGGTATGGGGTGCTATTTAAGAGTTGTTTTAATTTGAATTTCTCTAATGAATAGTGATATAGAATGTTTATTTTTAATATGACTATAGATACCTTTGGTTTCTTCTTCTGAAAACTGCCTCATTTATCAACGGGGGAATTAATCATATTCTTATGAATTTGATGCAGTTCCCTATATGTTTGAGAAATGAGGCCTTTATCAGAGGTTTGCTATAATTTTTTAAAGTTATGATTACTAGCCTCAATCTTGTTTTCCTCTCTCTCTCTCTCTCTCTCTCTCTCTCTCTCTCTCCCTCTCATTTCTCCCTGTCTTTCCTCAAAAGTGTTTTGCTTCTGACCACCACCTCTCCCAATCTGCCCACCCTTCTTTCATCCCCTCCCTCTTCTCCTATCCCCATCCCTTCATGCTTCCCTGTAGGATAAGATAGATTTTTATACCAAACTGAGTGTGTATGTTATTCCCTTTGAGCCAATTCTGATGAAAGTAAGGTTCAAGCATTGTCCACTACCTCTCCATATTCCTCTCCATTGTAAAAGCTTCTATGTGCCTCTTTCATGTGTAATAACTTACCCTATTATACCTCTCTCTTCCCATTTATCCCAGTGCATTCCTCTTTCTCACTCTTAAGATTTTTAGATATCATCCCATCATAGTTAATTCATACACAGGCATAGTCAGAGCAATTTCGTACTGTGCTCCAAGTTTCTAAACTGTGTGCAACTTTAGAATCAGTATTAGTAACCCTAAACTCCAAACAGATCAAGGAAAGATGTAAAGGATTCATATAAACCAACATATTTATGGTGGTTCCATTATGTGGTGATAAGGAACAAAAACTGAGGGACTTTTTGATTTGGGGAATGTTTGAATAAATATTTGACAGTCTACTTCTTTTTTTGTGCCCACTTTCCTTCTTGGTACTAGGGATCTACTTGCTTTTGAAAAGCACTTCTTTTCGAAGTAGCTTTAGTGTCTCTACCTGGGAACCCACCTGAGTCAGAGATGAAAGAAGCTTTAGCTGCTCCCTTCCTTTAGTCTAAGTTCTATTTCATGGTTGCTATTTACTGCTCTCATTCCATAAAAATGTAAGTTAACAACAGTTATTTCTCGACATCTGATGTGAAAAGATATGTAGTGCTGATTTGGGGGCGGGGGAGGAAGAGTGAAAAGTCTTTTCAAGAGCTTAACGTTAACTTGGGACTAGATTCTAATTCTATATTGCAAAACTTAAGAGACACCTGCACACAGTGAATGAGAACCAAGCCTAAAATATTTAAATTTGGCTGCTTGTGCTTGGCATATATCACATGACATCATGGGGACAGTTCCATTACTGCCTAAGGCGATTCAATTTTCTCCTCTTGTGGGGGGAATGATGAATTATTTGCCATTCATGCACATATTAGATATGAGTTTGTATTTGTGTATGTGTGTATATATGTATTTCTTGACCAAATACACATATATTTATATAAACTATATGTCAATGCATGTCATTTGTAATTAATCATTTTCTTTATGTTTTTATGTAAGTATATACACAGATCTGTTAATCCATGACTCCTTGATGCTACTAAAATCTATAATATTCTGATTGCCTACGTGGTTTTGTAGCCATTTAATCTATGGTTTTGGAGGAAGAAAGAGAAGTGAGTTACTGGTAAAAAAAATAACAACATAATTAATCTTTCCTTATATTAACCTTTTGTGTTTGTTTGATTCATAATTTTTTTCTCCAAATAGTGCCTTCTTAAAGAGTTAATCTGTAGAAGCCAAATATTTTTCTTTTATTTGTGTTTCATACTAAGCAAAACCAAAACGTGTTTTTTTTCCTTGTTATATTCTTAAATGAATACATTCATAAATGAAGAAGTTTTCCATTTTGATAATCTGGCTAAAAATACCTGACATTCAAAGGTGGGGCAACTAGGTGGCACAATGAATAGACACCCTGGCCCTGGAGTTAGGAGGATATGAGTTCAAATTCAGACTCAGATACTTCACCCTTACTAATTGTGTGACTTTGGGCACGTCACTTAACCCTAATTTCCTTGCCTCCCCCTGACACTAAAAAAAAAGCAAGAAAGGGACAAAAAACAAACTTTCAATTGTGAGTTAAATACATTTAGAAAAAAGAAGGGGCATGATGAATGTGATCCTAATAACTATTAGATAGATAGATAGATAGAGAGAGAGATTGATAGATAGACAGAAAGACAATGCATGTATCTGTTTATCTAGCTAGCTAGCTATCTTCAAAACAATTAGAAACTTTTGACTCTACCACAGAACAAATAATCAAAGCTATCTGGTAGTTTCCTGGGGGCAGATATTAAACACCAAGGATTGGTGAGATTTTTAAAAGATCTTTGCTGGAAAATCAAGCAAAAAACAGAGGTATTAAATGGTGTGAAGCAAATACTGTAAACTTTTATTTGAAAACCATTCTCTTCTTGATTGGGTTAATGGCTTAAAACATATTTTTTTAAGTTTTACTTTTTTCATTAAAATATGACATATGATTTCAGTTAAAAGGAAGGGACGGGGAGGTGTTGCGCCATGCTTGAGGAAAGAAGGGGCTTTTTTTTTTCCAATTCATCTATAATTCTTGGACCATGCCTCTACTTTCCTTCTGAACAAGAAATTGAATAATCTATTGTTCTCCTTCTGTGGTATGCTATTTCCATCCTTCTAAGCCCCAGTGAAGGAGTAATTTTTCCAGTGAAATGAAGGGAAGTCTTAGAATCATACAAGTGCAAACTGGCCTCTTCAATCTTATCTATTTTGTCTATATATATCAGAAATGCTAGCTAACACTTACAGTAGGAAAGGTCAATTGTTTATTCATGAACTTTCCTTCTATTTTTATCTCCAATAAAGAAGTTAATTGCTTGTTTATCTAACAGGTCTTGCCTTAGTACTGTTAACAATCAATCTCATGACATTTATTTCACACAAAGAAGCAAAATTTATCTAATACTCCCATAAAGAAATATTCCTGATCATGGCATGAGAGGACATAGACAAAAGTCACATAAAATAAGCCTTGCATGTAACTTGTACTTTTGGAGGGAGTATGCACATCAGGGAAAGCTAGTTGGTACAGTGGACAGAGTGCAAAGCCTGAAGACAGAAAGAATAGAGTTTAAATCACATCTCAGGCACTTTCTGACTGTATGACCCTGGTCAAGTCATTTAAGTCTTTTTTTTAGCTGTTTCCTCATCTGTAAAATGGGGATAATAATTGTACCTATTTTGGAGGGTTGCTGTGAGGATCAAATGAAACAATAATTGTACAATGCCTAAGACAGTATCTGACAAATAATAGGCAGTATATTGATGTTAGCTATTATTATTATTACATATTACATACACAGATCAATGAAAGTTTTTAAGTTTAAACAAAGAATTATATAAAGAAAGCACATAGGTGCATAATTTTAAATACCAATAAATGTATGGGGATGTTTAAAATTTTTCTAACCATCTATATACTTTCACCCAATTGAAAATGCTTTTCATTTATTCTGTTGTATTAAGTTTTTTTCCATCACTGATAACTAACATTAAAGTTTACAAATGTCCCTGAAGATGTGGCCACTAGGGCTGCTAACCTGAAAGCCTTGGAGCTACAGATGTCTGAGTGGAGTACTTGCAAATATAAACCTGATTCATAAGTGTTAATGACTTTTTAAAAAAATGAATGATGGCATGTGGATTTTAAGTATGACTGATTGTAGATGTAGACATGGGGATAGGAGACTGCAATTTTTCTCTACATATGTTCTCAAACTGAAATTTAGAGGGAAGGGCATAATGACTGTGCTGCCCCTTCCACTTCTGATATTTTTATACCCCAAGGTAATTTAGAATGAAATATCATTGGTCTGATTGTATTTTAGTTTCTGTCTTTTTTTATTTTGTCCATGTCTTAGTGTTTCTATTTCTGTCAGTAACACCTCCCATTTGTGGAACACAGGGCTGCCTTAAGGGCTCTTTTCCATACAACAGGGCAGTTTATTTGTCAGCTATCTTCAATTCAGCTTAGTAATTTTGTATCATTCTTAAAGAATATTTCTAAGGAGATAGACCTTTTCCTGTTTATGATCATATTTTGATAGTCACCACAACAACACATAAACATAATGTAACATTTTAAAATAAATATTCACATTTTCCAAAATATGACCTCTATAGTTTCTAACTACATTTTTGTCTCAACATTGGATGTGTTCTTTGATTTTCTTAACTGAACTGTTTTTTTGTATTCTCTTTTATTATTAGTTTGTTACATTCTTCACAATGTTTAACACAATCAAATATTCACTCATTTCGGTTGGATATTTGGTAGGAAGATCTTACCAGTAAGTAATACTGTATGTATGTTTAAAAATACTTGCATATGACCAAGTATTTCTTACAGCTTGTTGTTTTCTTAACAAGACTATGCTTTATTATATCTTTTCACTCAACTATGTATTGGTTTTCAGTCACCAGGCTTATTACTGGTGTCTGTGTCCCTTTTATTGTATCTGCTGCTGAGCCTTTCTATTTTCATGATTTAAGATACAATAAAGACATCAACCTTCATTTTCAACTGAGTGTGTCCTTGTGTTTAATTTATTTATGATTTCTGGTGAATGCATATGTGTTATCAGTGGTGGCTCTGGAATTATTCTGCAGAAATCAAATTAGAGCTCCCCTGCCTCCCTAGAGTTCCATATGGAGAAGAAAAATAGTTAAAGCTTCAAATTAACTGAAAAAGGGAAAGCAACTCCTTCTGTGTCTACCATACACATCTTGGAACACAATCGAAAAGAGCAAATAAAGGAACAAACAATAGTTGGCAGAACAGAAAGTGGCTGTTGGATAATAAGTGCATATTCAGAAGATGAGCATCCCTTTCCAGAGGAGCACACAGCTTTCAAGGTTTACATAATCATGTAAATCCAAGGATATACATATATATACATGTGTGTGTATGTATAAGGTGTGTATGGATATGCATATAGACACATGCACCTATACACTTATATACACACATATAATATGTATATGCATATATAGAGACACTCCTATATGTATATGTTTATATATGTGTCTATATATTAAATATGTATATTTATACACACATATGCAGACATATATAAAATCCCAATGGTTTGGCTTCTTCAGGAGAGGAGAATAAAGATTTTAATTAGGTCCCAATATAGGTATCTTTAGAATTCACTTTTTGGGTGGATATAATTTTAGATCCTTAAGGAACTTTATTAGGCTTAAGGCTGGTACTATACTGATTTGTAGTTTTAAAAGGTTTACATTTTCTATTCTTAAATATTACCTCTTTAACTTTATTATTACTGCTCTAACATCTACAACTGTCAGATTTTAAGACAGATCTCTATAAAGAAAGATTTCAAATAATATTTTAAAGAAATACACCCTTTACTAATTGAAGAAAATTCTC
The DNA here is from genome assembly GCF_028583685.1 of Petaurus breviceps papuanus. NCBI lineage: Eukaryota > Metazoa > Chordata > Mammalia > Diprotodontia > Petauridae > Petaurus > Petaurus breviceps. Next base: position 885,892 of record NW_027185764.1, read on the forward strand.
TCCATACCTAAACCTCTTGTCAAATCATTTAACTTCTCCATGACTCAATTTCCCTTTTATGAATATAAAATACCTGTTCCATATACTTGATGTTGTTTGTGAGGGTAATAATAAATACATATCACTTTAAAGTTTATGAAGAACTATATATATATGTGTGTGTGTGTGTGTATCTACCTGTCTATCCATCCATCCATCCATCCATCCATCCATCCATCCATCCATCCATCTATCCATCTATCAGTCATCTATCTATCTATCTATCTATCTATCTATCTATCTATCTATCTATCTATCTAATTTGGAACTCTCAGAAACACTAAAACCAATTTTTATAGTATTGTAATCTTGATTTTACAGATGAAGAAGATGAAATTAAAAAAAAAAACACGCACATGATTTGTTCTTGGTCACACAGTCAGTAACAACGGTAGGGGTCTGCATGACCCCAAGTCCTCTATGCTTTACACTAAACAAATGCTTTCTTCCCATGATGACGATTGACAGGAAAAAAAATTCTGAAGTTATGTGTTATGCTATTGCAAAAAAATAAGACTTTGTTTCTAATAGTGGCTCAATTTTCTAAAAAACTTTGTGTTAAGTAACTAATAATCCCACATGGTACTTTGAACTAGGATTATAGTCATATTTGAGTGCCAGGAGTACCAAGATGCTATGTACAGTCTGTAAAATAGAAAAGCCCAGTTATATAGAGTCTTAAAATTAAATAGGATTTGAAAAGTGGAGGTGCATCTTCATTTCCATTCAATTAGTACTTTAATATTTATGTTGCTTTTGGTCTTGGGATGATGATGTTTTCACAAGTAGCCACCAGGCTTTTTCCTGAAGTGAAAGTACAATTCATAACATGGAAATCTATTGCCCTGAAATTAACTGGAACTTCCAGAGGTCCAATTTATCCAACTTAATCAATGTCTGTGTGTACACACAGTACAAAACTAAACAGCCTTTCCCTTGACCTCTAGGGTCTTATATGCTAATTTTGATAGGATAGCTATTCATATGAAAACATAAAGTAATGACATCCAGGAGTCTGAGTAGATAGAGTGTCTGAAGTCAGGAGGACATGAGTTCAAATACTGATTCATTTACTACTGTGTTGACTTGGGGAGATTCACATCCTTTGTTCACCTCAATTTCTTCAACTATAAAATGGGCATAATAATAGTACCTACAATTGAAGATTGCTGTGAGAGCCAATCAATCAATTCATAAATTTAAAAAATAAACACTTCTTAAATCCCTATCATATTCTAGGCACTGTGTTAAGTACTAGACAAGGTACTAAAGGAGGAAAAATAAAGTTCCTGTTCTCAAGGATAAAGTGAAATTATATTTGTAAATCCCTAGAACAGAGCAGGCACAATATACAATATTAATTATGATAATGTAAGAGCCATAATAAAGGGAAAAATCATTAAAACCAGATAAAACTTCTAAGAATATATACTTGGGGAGTATCTTCTGCTTATTATTATGACTCTAAATACATTTGACTTCTGGATTTCAGTGAAGTGTGGCCAATCATCAAGAAGATGGCTGGGAACCACAGTGGGGCTGCTACCACACAACAGGTGAGGGTGAAGACCCAGCCTGCTTCAATTCATGTCCCTGACTGTGTTTATAAAGACGTATTTGCCCCAGAACTCAGGAGTGTATATAATCTTAGTGCTATGTGCTAAGCATTATCTTATGTCCTGCAGGATAGAAATATGAGAGTAAAGGCAGTCCCTACCGTCAAACAGTTTCTATTCCAAGGCAAGATACAACACACCTTAAAGAGTGGTGGCCAGAAAGGGGCATTTCAGCATAGAAAGTTACAGGAATGGTGAGTGGGGCCATAGTTAAATAGATTGATATACTCCATCCAAGGGTGTTTAATTTCTTTTTTTTTTCTTTTTGGAGGGCAATTGGGGTTAAGTGACTTGCCCAAAGTCACAGGGCTAGTAAGTCTGTTAAGTGTCTGAGGCCAGATTTGAACTCAGGTCCTCCTGACTCCAGGGCCAATTCTCTATTCACTGCGCCACCTAGCCGCCCCCAAGGGTGTTTAATTTCATGTTTCATGGTCCCAGAACTGAAGTTGGTAAAGGTGGGGATACACATTGGGAGGCCGTTAGAGATGAAGCTGTGAAGGAGGTGGCTAGAGAGGAGACAGTAAACAGAAATACGACTCTGGAAGAAGCAATTTCCAAGCTGGAGAGCAGGGTCCAAGGGAGGAAGTTCCTCCAAGTTGACAAGGATGTAGAAGAGGTGACTAGAGATTTATAGCCAGAATATAGGTTAAATTCATGTTCTTCCTCTTACCATCTAGATAACTTTTTTATGTCATTTAACCTCCCTGGGCCTCAGTTTTCTCATATGTGAAAAGAAGACATAGGAAGAGATAATCTCATTAGTTCTTTGTAGCTCCAGATCTACAATCCTTATTCTGCCCTGCATCACTAAACTCCTTAAAGGGCTTGGGGCTGGGGAAATGCCTAAACATTCTCTTATAGCTAAATATTCAGGTAGATATGCCTCTAATGGGCTCGTAGGTCCCTGTACAAATGTTTATTCCTTTCTTCAGCATCACTGGAACCAATAAGTCAGAGACCCTTATCAGGAACTGCATTTGGAGGCCTCTTTTCCTTAGAACATAGTGTCCATGTTAGGACTGTATTTACTCTTCTCAGGTTTACTAGTTCCTTTGAGAAACAAAAAAAAAATCTCAAACCTTCCTTTATAACTTAGCTTTTAAGTAGTTGGAAAGAAGCTGACACATATGGAGGCAGAATCTATTCTGCCAAGTATTCACAATGTCTATCTAAGAAAATACCATGTCTTCCCTCCTTCTATTAATGTAGAGTGTCTAGGTAAATGGGGTCCAATGGGTCCAAAGCTCCTGTCATAGACTATTCTGTATCTGTGAAGCTTAATAAATTACCGGGCAGTGATTTCTCTTGGAAGCCAAAGTTGCCAAGGGAGACTCTGAAGCACCTTAAATCATGTGTGTGCCTTCTGACAGGGGACTCCCGTGACAAGTGAAACTCAACTCTGATGGGTGGATATTTAATGAGGAAATGGATTAAAAGTCTTCAGCTCCTCCTGCTGAGAATGTGGCTAGATCATGAGACTCAGGCACCTCAAGGCATCTGGCAGGTGAAGCCATTTTCCATCCAAACCTCTCTGGCTAGTTTTCTCCCTCATAATCTGGGTCACCCTAAAGTCTAATAGAGGCAAAGGACTCATCAAGACTGGATTCTGTCTTTCTCTAAAGAGAAATCAGGTTCCTAGTTGGTGGAATTCCATTAAACTAAGTTAAGGAGCATGTGCTTTGGGGTCTAGGAATAATCTTATCACTCAGTTATACCCTTCAGAGACTGACTTATGTTTTCAGGAGTGGATTCTCAACAGAAATAGCAGGAAAAGGATGAATCACCAACTAATAATTAGTTATTCATATGACCATATAATATTCATTTCTTTTAGCACCTAATAGTTGTGCTTCATCTTTCTAGATATGTATTTTCCAAGCTTTAAAATACTATGCGAATAAGATCTATAGTTATAATGATCAATTACTCATCTGGTATTGATGATTTATGTTGTCTCCTCCTCCTCCTCTTCCTCATCTTCCTCTTCCTCCTCCTCATACTTTTTTTTCTTTCAGAAAAAAAGATAGATTTTAAGAGAAAGGTAAGATAAATCAGAGGGCATCTGTATTGGTTCATCCTCTGTTTTTCTTTTCACCTAAAACCTCAAGTGTCTGTGGGTACTGGGGAAGAGAATGGGAGATATATTCATCGGTCACTCACCTGAAGCACAGATATTTTCTAGCTGGGACTTAAAGGAAGCCAGGGATTTAACCATTTATTAAAAAAAACATTAAAAAATATCTGCACCAGGCATTAGGCAAAGCTCAGGAAATACAAAGACAAAATTAAAGTCTTTGCCCTAGAGTAGTTTGTATATTCTATTGGTAAGGACAACATGTATACAAGTATACACAATATGGAAAATGTATCCAGAATAAATGAAATGTAATTGTTGGGGGAAGGCATAACAGCTATGGTGAAAGGCTCAGCTTCATGTATTTGTACTTCCTTTTGTTAGAGCTTTGAAGGAAAGTGGGAATTCTAAGGGGGCAGAAGTAAGGAAAGTGTTCGTTTCAGGCATAGAGGAAAGTCAACCAGACAAAAGGCATGGAGATGGGAGATTCAACATCTTCCTATATTTGTTCAATAGCACTTGGGGCAGCTTGGTGGTGCAGTGAATAGAGCAACACGCTTGGAGTCAGGAAGACTCATGTTCCTGAGTTTAAATCTGGCCTCAGAAACTCACTGGCTGTGTGCCACTGGGCCAGTCACTCAACACTGTTTGTCTTAGTTTCTCCATCTGTAAAATAAGCTGGAGAAGGAAATAGCAAACCACTGTAGTTTCTTTGCCAAGAAAACCCAAATGGGGTTATATGGAGTCAAATATGGATAAAACCACTAAATAACCACAACAAAAAGCACTGATACTTCCCATTTCAGATTCACTCCTACTTCAATGAAACACAGAAAGGTCACTGGTTGCAATGATTGCCTTACCTACCATTTCCTCCACCTGGAAGATGCATTCTAATAGTTGGCTAAGGTTGGGTTGGACCTGTAGCCCCTTGCTGCAAACTATTGTAACATCAATATTGTAAAGATAACAAAATTTTCCCAAACGTCATTGGTAATCTTAGTTGTATGATAAAATGTTTCAGCTTAAGGTATATTCGATGTACTACTTTGATGTTGTCCACATATGGATTTAATTTATTTTGTGTATCTTACGAAATTTCCTGTTGATTTCCAAAGATTAAACTGCCTGACTCTTCTGCAGACACTTTTTTTCTGTATCCAGGGACCTATTGATTATCTGTTATCAGCAAGGTGGATAAATTTAAAAAAAAATTCCCAAAAGAAATCATTTGTGGTTATTTTTATAACAGCTATTTTAGGAAAAGTTTAATTTTCTGAATATTTTCCACAAAACATTCTTCATGTGTCCTGTGTCTCATCAGTTCAAAGAATAAAAGTACACATTTCCATGAAAACAATTAGTTGAAGGAAAAAAGGAAATACGGTCACAAATCCTTGTACCCATGTCACTAGGAACAAAAATACACAACATGTTGCTCAAAATGGTAACTACTGCCAGCTGTAAGTGAATACTTATAATGCAAAATAATCCCTCTGTGGTGTTCCAGATGCAATATGGTCTGGATGGCTACTCAGAGCCAAAATAACTTCATTTCACAGTAAGGTCAGAACAGTAGGAGCATATAATTTTTCCTACTATAGGGAATGATAACCACTTCCTTACACTTTGACTAGGTAAGGCTAGGATAATGGTAGGGGAGCATTACTGAAACCCAGATAGAAGTGTCCACCTCAGATCATCTACAACAACCATTCCCCATATTTATAAAATTTACTTTTTAAAATTCTCCCATAATGATGAATTAAATTACGTGGAGGCTTTATGCTTGGAAATGAAAGACAAACTTGAACTATACTTGGCAGCAAATAAGTTTAGTACTGTATGTATGCCCTTTGGTAAGTAAGGAAAATCTAATGTAGTTGCTCAATCTCAAAGGTTGGGCATTTAGTCATAGTTCTGAGCCATCTTCTTTCATTTAACAATACTGGTCTCAAAGTCAATTTGATATTAAATGTAATAATGCCAATTATGCTTACCCCAAATTGCTGATTACTGACATGTATTAATATGCTTATAACTATCTTTCCCTGCTGTTCTATTTTATACAGAGATATAATAAGTAGCAGAACGGTACAATGGAAAGGATGTTGAACAAGAACCTTGGATTTGAATCTCAGGTATAAAACTCAGTGCCTGTGGAACAATGGACAAGTCCCTTACCCTCTCACTTTACTTATAAAAAATATGGCAATGATAATGCATATACTATTTATCTCACATATATTTCCTAACCCTTCAAGTAGATACAGTTATGCTACTTTAGGTCTACTAAAAAGAATGCTAGTTTGATATTTTCCTCTCGTTTTCCACAGAATGTACTCCTTTAAAGGTCTCCTTTAATTAAAGGGCAAGAACTGTACCTGTGATTCCACAGATATGGAGAAGTCAAAGGTGAGGAAATTCCCTCACCTCAAAGGTGAGTAGAATGCCCACTGGTCATTACATTCTTAAAGAGCTCTTTATAACATTGAGAGGTTACTTGACTTTCCTCAGGTCCTATAGCTAGTGTGTGTCAGAGATGGGACTGGAATTGAGGTCTTCTTGGCTGCAAGGCCAGTTCATCATGACATGTTTTCTCTCTTTAAAACTCTTCAAAATGGCCA
>NW_027185764.1:892257-899744 GCF_028583685.1 Petaurus breviceps papuanus
TAACTGTTTACAATGTGGCATCTGACCACATCATTTCACCAAAATTCCTGTCTCCAAAGTTACCATCGATTGCTTAGTTGACAAACCCATTGGCCTTTTCCTAATCTTAATTTTCTTTTCCCTTCTATGCAGCCTTTGGCACTTTTGATTACCCTTTCTCTTCTTTCTAGGTTTTTGGGGCATCACTCCCTATCTGACCATTCCTTCTCAGTCTCCTTTGCTAGTTCCTCATCCAGATAGCACTGTCCAAGAAGGTGTTTCACAAGGTTTTATACTGGACTCTCTCATCTCCTTCCTCCACGCTATTTGGTGATCTTATCAGCTCCCATAGATTTCATTACAAACTCTATGCTGACAGTACTCAAATATTCCTATCCTGCCACAACCTCCAATCTTGAGTCTCCAACTGACTGTCAGATATCTTTAATTAGATCCAGTAGATATTATAAACTAAACATGTCTAAATCAGAACTCACTAATTTTCCCCTTAAACCCTTCCCCTCTTACTTTTTTATTACTGTATCAGGAAGCAATAATTGCCTTGTATTTGCAACCTAGAAGTCATGCTTGACTCCTTACTATCTCTAACTCCCATATCTGCTAAGATCTATCAATTTTAAACTTTCCAGTTCTCTTGAATACCTTCCCTTCTCTCCTCTTACATTGCCACCACTCTATTATAGGTTCTCATCATCTTATTCTGAGACCATTACAATAGTCTGATATTGGGTCTACCTGCCTTAAGCCTCCCTCCACTCCCGTCCAACTTCAGTGCAGCCACTAAAGGAATTTTTCTAAAGTACAGTTCTGACTATGTCACATACTCCCAACCAACATAAACTCAAGCTATTCCTTATTACCTCCAGGATCAAATACAAATTGATCTGTTTGGCATTCAAAGCCATTCATATGGTACACTCTCCTACCTTTAAAATCTTCTTATATCTTACTCTCTACCAGGTAGTCTTTGATCCAGTGACATTGGCTTTCTGGTTGTTACATGAACATGACACTTCCATCTTTTGACCCCAGTCATTTTCTCTGTTTTTTCCCTCACACCTGGAAAAGCACTCACTCCTCAATTCTACCTACTAACTTCCCTGGCTTCCTTTAAGTTACAAATTGTGCCCATATTGTGCCTTTCCCAACTTCTCTTAATTGTCATGACTTCTTTTCAAAATTATTTCCTGTTTATTTTGTATATAGCTTACTTTATACATATTTGCTTGCAAGTTGTATCCCCCATTAGATTGTAAACTTCTTGAGGACAGGTACTATCTTTTGCCTTTTTGTATGCCCAGCATTTAGCACAGTGCCTGACAAATATAATGTCTAATTGCTTAAATAGTTATAAATTCCTTTTAATTAATGTTTTCATTAATAACTACTGGTTTTGCCTTTATAAGAAAAACTATGGTGGCTCCAACTCTTATGTGTGGTGAACATACTGAGAATTCCAAAGGTAAATTTTTATTTCTTCTACTCTCCAATTGTTATAACTATTTGCCCAGAAAATTCAAAGGTTCGTATGGAACCTTATTTTTTCTTTCTTTCTTTTGGAGGGAGGGTTTTTTCATTATTTCAGTGGTGTTTATATTTCACAAAGGAGAATGTTTCAAATTTCTGCACATCTCTAGTACTTGTTAGCTGTCTGCTTTTCAACAGAGGACACAATCTTCTATGGAAATTAGGACGGGAGTCAAAAAATGAAAACTATCTAGCTTAGTAGTCCAGAAGATATAGAAAATATGTTTTATTAATTAATCTTTTGGGAAATTCAAACTTTGGCAAGCTAGTTTTTTTAAAGAATAAATATTTTCTTTAAGAAAATACTTATAAAAAGTGTGGACCAGATTCTATTTTCGTTAAGTGAGATAATATATGTATATATCTTTGCAATGGTAAAAGCTCTATATAAATGCCAGTTATTATTATTACTATATCAACACTATGCATTATCACATACTTTGCCCATAAGTATCTTAGATTTCACATACAAATACACTTCAGAAAAAGAAATGAGGTAAAACCTCATGGTTACTATACTTGATATTCTACTGTACAAAAGGTCAGTCTAACAAAAAAAATCATAAATGCTTAAAATGAATCAATATTTACCAAACTGTACTAATATAGTACAATTTTGTCACAAGATCTATAATGTTTTGAAGTGAATGTGTTTTTTCCCATTAATTAATGTATTCTCAATGACTGTTGCTGTAGTTGAATTTCTCAGTCACTTCTGAAAAACAGTGCCACATTGTCCTTCAGTGAGTACGTCCCTGAAGTACTACTTAAGCAAACCCCTCCCGATTTTTATTTTAACCTTTAGAATTTGAATTCAGTTAGGAAATGTCATTCTTTTCCCAAGGTCAAAACACAGAAATAACTCAATATTCTGCATTCTTCACCTGTTTTCTGAAGATCTCCTTGTGCTTGCCTGGTGAACATTTTTTTAAACCTATGACAGATATGGAGCATGTAAGATCCTGAAAGTTTAAATGATTTCTTAAAGGTTTTGTCCAGACATAGAGGTGAAATCAGAAAAAGAAGTCTTCAATTTCTTGGTCTCAGTATTACCCTTGGACTGTCATTCCAAGGTCACAACACTGAAGTAAGATTACAAGATTTAATAAAGTCTCTCCTGAGACCTAGTCAAAGATAACTGAATGGTCAATTTCTAGCATGCCCCCTTTTCAAGGATGTGCTGGTTGGCTAATAACTGCAAGAATATATACTATCGAAAACACGCAGACTGAGAGAAATTGTACATTTGGGGTTGAGTATTATTCGATGAGTAAAGAAGTTTCTTTTACTGCACATACTATTGAGTTCTGTTCTGAGAGCTATTTTTCATTGACAATGTCAATGTATTTATTTTTCATTAAGTTTAGTATGGGGAACTTCCAGGCTTTAAATCACCATATTTATGGTATCTTATTTTACTCTCATATAACAAAAACCTATCTCCTACATCTCACCCCCATTTTATTAAAGTTTACAAAATGTGTGTCAGTGTGTTCATCATTCTTTGAAGAACTGTGAAGTGTCTGAGGCTGGATTTGAACTCAGGTACTTCTGACTCTAGGGCCAGGGCTCTATTCACTTCACCACCTAGCTGCCCCATCATCTTATCTATTTGTTCTTGTTATTGTTTGTTCTTTGGTCTTGGAGAGGACCATGATATCAGAAAGATGATGCCATGGATGCCATGACTTGCAAGTGAATTGGATTTAAGTGAGGGAGGACTGTGCAAAGTCAGCATTCTCACTTTCTCCTCCAGAGCCATCTGGGTCCAATAGCAAAATATATATATATATATATATATATATATATATATATATATATAGACAGACAGATAGATAGATAGATAGATAGATCTATATCTATCTATCTATCTATCTATCTATCTATCTATCTATCTATCTATATCAGGACAACTGGAGATGGCCCTCTGCCATCTTAGCAAACTGATAACATCTATGTATCAGACCCCCATTAAAAATGTATTATCTCTGAATTCTCACAGTATTCCTTTGGAGTAAGTGGTATTGTTATTCTTATTTTTATGGAAGAAAGTGATGTGGAAAGAGATTAAGTGAATAGCCATGGGTTCCACAGTAGCAAATGTATGAGGAAAGATGTGAACACCAGTCTTCCAGATTTGATAAACTATCTGTTATATGAAGCTAAGCTGTGTGGATTTAGAGATAAAGGGGACTTTAGAGATCATCTACTGTTACTCCCTCATTTTATAGATAAAAAACTGAAACATGGAGAGGGGCAGACATTTGCATTAACAATTCACAAACCTAGTAAGTGGCAGAACCAAGATGCAAGTCCAGGTTCTCTAACCCTAAATTCAATTATCTCTACATTACACTTGATTGGAAGAATACCTCTCCTTGCCTCCACTTCCTGGAAACCTTTGTTCCTTCAAGATTTAAGTCAAGTACTGTCTTCTTCAAAATATCTTTTCTGATTCCTCCATTCCTCCAACTTTGTTTTCTGAAAATAATTTATTTTATATATAATATATATGTTGTTGTGAATATTCTGCATCCCCAAATTGAATGGAAGTTCCTTCTAAGAATTGACTCTCATATTTGTATTTGTAAGCCATTAAATAGAACAGCGAGGCAGTTAGGTGCGTCTGGAGTCAAGAAGGCCTGAGATCAAATCCAACCTCAGATATTCACTAGCTCTGTGACCATGGGCAAGCCACTTAATCTCTTTCTCCCTAAATCCACTGCAGAAATAAATGGCAAACCACTCTTAGTATCTTTGCAAAGAAAACACCATTTGGGATCACAAAGAGTAAGACATGACTGAATGACTGAATGACAACAACAGATGGTATATAATAGGTGCATAATAAATGCTTATTCATTGATTGATTAGTTGATTTGTTGCAGAGAGGATACTAGAAAGTGGAAGATAGAGACTGAGGGATAGTTTTAAGCTTACTATAATGGACAGTTGGCAAAGAAAGGCATTAGCTTCTAGCTCATTTCATCTTCTTTTGCTACTGGTCCCTTCAGTTTATTTACCACTGATTCTGGGAGTATCAGATGGCATAGGTTTACAAGCCAGACATTACTTTAATGGTGGAGGATTCAATAAGAGTTTGCCATAGAGAAAATAATGGAAGCTGGAGGTTGGTGGCATCAAGGGACTGGGCAAATAAGACAGGAAGGGAAAGAATGGTGTTGAAATAAAGGAAAGAGGAAGGAATGAATCATCTGGAGATAAGAATGCCCCCTAATATATTTGTATCTGAGCCAGAGTTCTGACTGTCCTGATCAAGTTCTGGCTGTGTCCAAAAGTTTCTATTTTAAAGTTCCTTCCTTCCCTTAGAAACATTTGCTTTAAGCTAGAAAAACTCAGTTTCTAAAACAGCCAATCATGCCATTCCTTTGAGTCTCACATAATAAATCTTTGTGTCCATATCTACATATGCTCATGAACACTTGGAGATGGGAGTGCTTAAAAATAAGACTAGAAATATAGATAGAACAAGAACATAATAAAGTATGATATAATTTGCAGTGGTGAATAGGAATGGTTGTGCAAGGTTGCCAAGCACACAGTAATTGACAAAGGGGGTGTAAAAGGTATTCAGAGAGGACAAGCACCTCTGGTGTGAAGGCTTGCTGAGGTTTTTTCAGGGCTGCTCATCCACCTTTGGTGACCATCTGTCACCCAATTCTCACCTTTGGCTCCAAAAACCTGTAGCATGCACAGCATCTGCACCCCAGTAAAAACATCTTGACAGATGGGCTAATAGACAGCTAGACAGCACCATAGTGCACAGAGTGTTAGGCATGATGGAATCAGGAAGACTCATCTTCTTCAGTTCAAATCTGGTCTCAGACTTACTAGCTGTTTGACCCCAAGTAACTCTGTTTGCATCAGTTTCTCATCTATAAAAAGAGCTGGAGAAGAAAATGGTAAACCATTCCTGTATCTTTTCCAAGAAAACTCCAAATAGTATCATGAAGAGTCAGACAGGACTGAAAACAACTGAACAATGAAAGAGAGGCTAAACCAGGTTTAAGTAACTGATGGGCTTCAAACCCACTGGTGAGTTTTGGCGATGTCTACTCCAAGGATGTGAAGACTTTCTCTGCCAGAAGGGGTATATGAGGACAATTTGTTCCAATGAACATAGAGATGGCTGCAGCAGGTTCTATTCAATGCTTAGAGCTTATTCAGACATCAAAGATATCATCCCAGGCTGTCAACAGTCATCTTGATTTTTCATTCTGCCACAAGATGTCAGTGATTCTGGAAGAGAGAGTGAGGCTATCAACTTTGTCCAACTCTGCCTCACTCGAATCCAATTCTTTCGTGAATCAATTCATCACCCCATGATGTCTTTGATTCTCTTTGAGAACAAAGGATGTATAATAGAAACAACAATTGAAAAAAGGAAATTCAGTAAAGTTGGAAGGTTAGGGAAGTGTTGGGCAGCATGTTGAAATTGGGTCCAGAAGTTTGTGCTCTATTGTCAGTTTTGACGAGTTTTTGCCAAGTTTTGTGGATTGACTCTCATTGTTACCTTAGGAATATCACCTAAGTCCTGAGACTTGTAGGTGGCCCAGTGAATAGAATTCTGGGACTGCAGCCAGGAAGACATGAGTTCAAATCCAGTCTCAGATGCTTATTAGCTGTGGGGCCTGAGCAACTCATTTAAATCTCTATCTTCCTCAGTTTCCTCAATCACAAAAATGGGAATCATAATACTATCTACTTTACAGGGTTGTTTTGAGGACCAAATGAGATATTAAGTGCCACCTAATAGATAGCTCTTAACAAATGCTTATTCCTTTTCATTTCCTCTCAGGGCCTTGATCTCACTAGGTTTGCCAAATTACAAGGCAGTCAAATTTACCTTCTGCTCTGAGGTATATACGAAGAAAAGATTTTGATGAATCTTCAATGCGAATTCTGTTGTACAGATTTTTTTTTATTATTTTTAGATCCCAGTATGACCTTGGACCAATAGGTCAATGGATACTGATTTCTCTAGGAAGTGTCTCATAGCATTTCCCCTTTGCATTAATTGTGTGAAAACAAAACAAAGCATAAGTAAGTCTATTACCTATTTCTTTTAGATTTCCCTACCCCTAAAGAGAAGTGTCCATATTGAATTCACTTTAATAAGTTAGCAAGGATTTATTAAGTGCCTTCTTCTTCAGTTCTTCAATTGTGTCTGACTTTTTGTGGTCCTGTGGACCACAGCATGCCTTATTGTCCTTGGAATTTTCTTGGCAAAGAAACTTGTTTGTCATTTCCTTTTCCAGTGGATGAAGGTAAGCAGAAGCTAAGTGACTTGCCCACGGACACGCAGCTAGTGTCTAAGACTGGATTTGAACCCATGTCTTCCTGACTCCGGGCCTAGCACTCTATCCACTGAGCCACCTAACTGCCTCACTATTACGTGTCTACCACATGCCAAATCCTGTGCTAATTGCTAAAAATAAAAAGAAAGGTAAAAAGCAGACCTCACTGACAAGGAGTTCTTAATCTAATGCGGAAGACATGCAGAAATCATGTACAAATGAAATACGCAAAGACTACATTTGGGGGAGTCTCCTAAGGAAGACATTAAGATTAAGGAAAAATGGGAAAGGAGTCTTAAAGACTTTGGGACTTTAGCTCACACTTGCAGGAAGCCAGGAAAGTTTAGAGGTAGGAGAGAATAAAATTCTAGGTATAGGTGACAGGGATGGCAAAGGCATTGTTGCCACTAAAATGCAAAGTTAATGGAGGGGAGTAAGGGGTAAGAGCCCTAGAAAGGGAGAAACAAAGCAAGTTATAAAGGGATTGAAAAGTCAAACAGAAGATTTTTATACTTAGTCCTAAAGATAATAGAAAACCACGGGAATTTATTGAATAAAAGCATGATGTGTCCACAACAGCACCTTAGGAAGATTATTTGGTAGCTAAGTGGAGGGTGACCTACAGGGTGGAGAGACTTGAGG
>NW_027185764.1:900144-947728 GCF_028583685.1 Petaurus breviceps papuanus
GGTGAGATACCCTATTTAGTGTATATTTCACTCCCTCCTCAAGCCAAATTCAATGGGAATAAGGTTGCCCCATTCCCTTTTGCCTTCCTATTCTTCCCCTCCATTGTAACCATTTCCCCTTCCCTCTTCTGTATGAGATAGTTTACCCCATTCTGTCTCTCACCATCCCCTCTCATTATATTCCTCTCTCACCTCTTAATTTTACCTTTTAAGTATCATCCCTTCCTGTTAAATTGGTCCTGTGCCCTCTATCTATGTATACCTGTAAACATATATACACACATTCACGTATGTATTCATATGCCCATATACCATCATATATAGACATATATATATACATATATATGTATATATATATATATATATATTTCTAAACCCTTCAACTACTGAGAAAAGGTTCATAAGTTACAATTATTGTTTTTCCATGTAGGAATGTTCATAGTTCAACTTTGATAAGCTCCTTATGATTTCTTTTCCCTGTTTACCTTCTCATGCTTCTCTTGCTTCTTGTATCTGAATGTCAAATTTTCTATTCAACTCTGGTTTTTTCAGCAAAAATGCTTGAAAGTCCTCTATTCCACTGAATGACCATATTTTCCCCTGAAACATGATACTCAGTTTTGCTGGGTAGGTGACTCTTGGTTTTAATCCCAGCTCCTTTGCCTTCCGGAATATCATATTCCAAGCCCTTCAATCCCTCAATGTAGAAGCTGCCAGGTCCTAGGTTATCCTGATTGTGTTTCCACAATATTCAAATTGTTTCTTCCTGGCTGCTTGTAATTCTTCTCTCCTTAATCTGGGAATTCTGGAACCTGGCTATAATATTCCTAGGAGTTTTCTTTTTGGGATCTTTTTCAGGAGGTGATCAGTGGATTCTTTCAACCTCTTTTGCCCTCTGGTACTAAAATGTCAGGGCAGTTTTCTTTGAGAACTTCCTGGAGGATGACTTCTAGGTTCTTACTTTGGTCATGACTTTCAGGCAGTCCAATAATTTTTTAAATTATCTCTCCTGGATCGATTTTCCAATTCAGTGTTTTTTCCCATGAGATATTTCACATTGCCTTCTATTCTTTCATTTATTTGGATCTGTTTAACAGCATCTTGATTTCTCATAAAGTCATTAGCTTCCATTTGCTCCAGTCTAATTCTGAAGCAATGATTCTCCTCAGTGAGTTTTTGAGATTCTTTTTCCATCTGGAAAATTCGACTTTTTAAGGCATTCTTCTCCTCATTGCCTTTTTGGGCCTCCTTTGCCATTTGAGTCAGTCTGTTTTTTAAGGTATAATTTTCCTCAGTCAGGCTGTTGGCTCTCATTTCATAATTTTCTTGCATTGTTTTCATTCTCTTCCCAATTTTTCCTCCACTTCTCTTATCTGCTTCTTAAGGTCCTCTATGGCCTGCAACCAGCTTGTATTTTCCTTTGAAGCTTTTGGTGCAGGAGTTCTGACTTCACTGATTTCCTCCTGTTCCATGCCTTGCTCCTTCTTATCCCCAAAATAGGAGCGTATTGTTAGAATCTTCTGTCTTCTTTGTTTCCTTTGCCTGCTTATTTTGCCACTCAATTTCTTGACTCTTGGACTTTTTGTCACAGTAGGACTCTGCCACCAGACAGGGGAGCTTTCGTCCCAAATGCTGGGGTTTTCTCAGCTGCAGGAGGTATTAGATGGGTGCCCTCTCTGAGGTTTCTACACACTCTGGCAAGCTGGACACACACCCCAGAACCTCCACCCTAGACTGCAATCCAGATCCAAGCAGGTTAAAGCAAGAGCGATTACCCCTCAGACTGGTGCTTGGTCCCCCTACACTCTGCAGGCCAAGAGCTGAAGCCGCCAGGTGGCGCTGGCTGGCTGTGCCGGGTCTCAGTGGCTTTTCGCCCTGGGGTTAAAAGCCACGCACTCCCACTTACAGGTCCCAAAGTCCAGACTGTACTGACCTCTCACTTTGTCCTTTGTGTCTATGTGTTGATAAATCTGGAAATGGCCACAGCTGCTGCTGATCTGGAGTCCCTCTGGCAGGCAGCTGGTCAGGCCCGCCCTGGGGCTAAAGCCTTGGTGTGGGGCTGGGCTCGGGTCCCAGAGCGCTGTGCTGGATTCCTGCCAGCCTGTTGGGCTGTCCTCAGCTGGAGGTTAGCTTCTCTGTGTCATTTTGTGGGTTCTGCAGCTCCAAAGTTTGTTTAGAGTTCCCTTTTTACATGGATTAGGGAGGGTGGAAGACGGAGCCGCAGGAAGGTACTGCTTCTAGGAAGGTATTGCTTCTACTCCGCCATCTTGGCTCCGCCCCTGGGAAAACAATTTAAGATGTCCAGTAGGCTGTTGGAGATGTCAGGCTGCAGGTCAGGAGACTGATTAGGGTTGGATAAATATACGTTTGAATCATCTGGAAAAAAAGATAATAATTGAGTTCATGACAGATGATGAGTTCAACATGTGAAACAGCATACAGGGAGAAAAAATAAAGGCCAAAGGAAGAGCCTTTTGGGATGTGCATTGTAGATCAGTTCTACATGAATGAAGATACAGAAAAGGAAACTGAGAAAAAACTGTAAGACAGGTGGGAAAATAATGACAGAGGAATTTTACAAAAACCTAGAGAGAAGAGAATATGAAGGGGAAAAAGGTGATCAGTACTTTCAAAAGCTGCAGAAACATAAAAGATAAGAAATGATGTAGAACTACCACGTTTGGCAGTTGAGATCATCAGTAACTTGAGAGAACAATTCAGTTGAATGATAAGGTCAGAAGTCAGATTGAAGTTTACAAATAAAGTGATAAGAAAACAATTTTCATTAATAAGTTTATGGTTATGAACTACAAAATGCAGGAAGTCTTGATCTTATAAATAGGTGAATTAGTTACCAACTTACATGAGGGGGTTACAATTGAGGAAGTTCTGATCTCTACACTTTAAATAAAAAGTCATATTAACAAGTATAGTTAAAATGAATAGGTATTTGAGATCACCTAATATAATTGCCTCATTGTATAAATGAGTTAACTCAGATTCAAAGTGGTAAGTGACTTGAATGTGGTCACTTTACATGTTAGAGGCAGAATCAAGGCAAGAAGACAGTTTTCTTGCCCTCTAACACAGTGTTCTTCCCACCAAATATCTTGCTCTTTGTAAAACTTAAAAGTAAGCTATCTGTTTCAAGTTGATTTGAAAATATAATAAAGGAGTAAAAATTTCATTTTCTTATATGATCAAGTTTTCTTCTATAAAAATTAGTTTATACTATTATATTTTTGCAACTGTTTAATAATCCTGTGGTATGATACCTCCTTACACATTCTTACTAATTCACATTGCAAAAATATGTAATGATATTTGAACACGGATGAAAATTAAATTTCTATTTTAAAATTAATTTTGAACATTTGTTGAGTGGAAATTAGAGAATTGTGCTATTTATATATTACCTTTGAATAATAATTCCTTATTCTATTCCTAGATAGAAAATATTCATGTTTTTTATTATGACTCTAATCTGATTGATGTCTCCTGAGTCTTGAAAATAACTGGGGGGGGGGGGAATTGGTGCAGTAAAAGCAGGGACTTGCTTGAGTTTGCCCACAAACCCCTCCAAATACCTGTAAAATGACTAAACTAATTTTATAGCTGTAGAACCCACAAAATGACACAGGGAAACATCTCCAGCTCAATATCTTGAAAAACCCACAGGAAGAGTATATCACACTGGACTGGGAGCAGACTGCAGTCCAATGTGGGCTGTGTGAGGTATGATGAGGCTGTGCAAAGAGACTGGAAAAGGTTTCAGGGGACTAAATCGCAGGCAGCTATGGGGATTTCCAGACATTGCAACCCACAAATACCAAGAACAGCGTAGAATGTCAGTGGGGGAATTCTGTGGGACCTGGGTGAAGTAGGAGCACAGTCCCCATCCCAGGGCCATGGTGGGGGGAGGGAGGGAGGGGGGTAGCCGCAGTTGTAGCAGCATCAAATGCTGCTTCCAGAGATTTGGGCCCACAGATGGTGGGGGAATCCAGTGGCTGATACAAAATCCCAGTAATCTGGGACAGTACATCCTCCCCCATGCCCCACCCCAAACCCCAAACCCACTGGGAGCAGAGTCCTATTTTGACAGGAGTTAGAAAATCAAGTATTTGACTGGAAAGATGAATAAACAGTCTAAAAAAAGTCAGACTATAGAATCTTACTTTGGTGACAAAAGAAATAACCTAGGGATCTGAAAGATTTTGTTTATGGGAAATATTCTCTGCTCAGTCCTACCAACCTGGACAGTCTTTGAGTATATGCATAGAAAAAGTTATGTATATATACATACACACACATACATATATCACATATCTATATATCACATACATATATATGTACACACACATATATACATATATATTCATCAGTTTTGGTAAATTCAGTCTTCGTACTCATAATCTATAGGCTGATAACCAGAGGGTAAATTTTTGACCCCCAAATTCACATATGTGTGGACATACTGTGATGAGCATGGAAAAAATAATCATCATATTGAAATAATGGATATTTTGAAGGAAGTACTACTATTAAGTATAGCCTTAAAAGACTTCACTATAGATGGATATTGTGCTGCACATAGTCTACATAGAAAAGAGATTTCCTACATACAGAATTTCTATTGATGCTCTTATTTGCTTATAACAATGGCATGTGCTGTTTGGAATAAAATCCATCAAACAAGAATGCCTCTTTTTGATATCAATGGCCAACATCATCCTAGTAAAAAAGATGAATAATCTATGTTGCCCAGTTCATGACAATATACCTGAATGGAAAAGCAATTGAATTAGTCTGTAAGTGTATTGATCTTGAATAGGCCCTATCATTAGACCCCGTTTGACAAAAAGGACATTGTGGTATGTTGACAATTGGTAAATTTCACTCAGGATTCGGAAAGTTTGATGAGCTTATCATTAAACAACAATATTCTCTTGCTGATGACATATGATGATGAATCATAGAAAACAATGATCTCTCAAAAATCATAATTATTCAGACAAACCAAAGATGTAGTAGCTTTAATTAGACCAACACATATTCCCTATGATTTCTTACATTCAATAACTGACATGAAACATCACTAATAATATATATGACCATAAAATGGAGTTAGGTTAAATACGTAGGGTAAGTGAATGATAAAAAGATAGTTAACTTAAATATTGTAATAGAATGCAAAAAATACTAAAACAAATTAGAGGAAGATCTCTAGTGCATTGGAGAGAATCCTCTATGAAAACTTGAGATGATATAGAAAATCGATAGGATGAAAAGGCATGGAAAAGATATAGCCTTTTCCAGTGGAGGGAGTACCCACAATGACAAGAGTGCAGATTCACCGGAGTAATGAAAGATCAGGTTGCAGTAGATGTTCTGCTATAGTCTACACACAAAATCATAGAATTACACATTTGGAAGAGTTTCTTCTGAAGACATATGTTCTACTAGTCACATATGTATACTGTGTTCAAAGCAAGTGTGAAGAAAATATTAGTCCACACAGAAAATTCGTGCCTCAGAGAATCTGAAGTTGGAAGGTATTTTAAAGGTCATCTTGTCTAATATCCTACCTGATAAATAGATCCTTTTGAAAACATCTCTAATGAGTGGATCTTCACTGATGCTTTATTTTAATATATCTAGTGATAAAGACTCTCACATGAAGCAATTTGGTCTAGTTTTGCTTTACTCTTGTTTTCCCAAATCTCACTTATGTTTAGTTAAAATTTTAAAATTTCTTTAAAAGTGTGACAACCTATAACTTAATATGATTCAAATGTGGTCAGATATGGTCCAAATATCACAAGGATAGTAAAATTTTCAGCTACCTTTTTTTCTGAACATCAATATTCTTATATGGCAGCTCCATAATAAATTTTTTCCTACTACGTAACACTTTCCAGCAGCTAGGGAGTGCAGTGGATAGAGTGCTGAACCTGGAGTCCTGAGTTCAAGTCTGACTTCCGACACTGTTGTTGTTGCATATTGGTCAAGTCACTTAATTGTGTTTGCCCCAGTTTCCTCATCTGTAAGATGATTTGGAGAAGGAAATGGCAAAAAAAATTCCATTATCTTTGCCAAGAAAACTCTAAATGGCATCAGAAGAGTCAGAAAGGACTGAAAATGACTGAACAACCAAAACAAACATTGTGTGTTGATAATAATCTTTTAGGCCACTCTCATATATCCCTCATTATCAATACTTGAAAAATAAATACATGGAAATGGTGCTGCTGAGCAAATGTCTGCTAGTGTAACTACATCCAAATACATTGCTGACCATCCACTATGGAGATGTATAGCATTAGTTTTCTGTTGGTGTAATATAAGTAAAATAAGAACCAATGGGAAGTTTTCCAAAAGCAGACTTGCTTATTATTATGTTTATGTCTATGCGCACATTATGGTGGACTGTCCTCTAATATGAATACATTGATCATTGTACTTCTTTAGTCAGGTTGGCTTGTTTTTAGAATTTTGCTACTTGCAGACACTCCCTTATTGCTAATACTATTGGAGAATGGATAAATAGGTCTATAGTGTCAAGAAAAAGGGAAGTGATAGCTGTATTGTATTCTTCTGGACAATCTAGAGCAGGGTTCTGTAATTTATGGCCTACAGAACACATCTAGGCCACCACGTTTTTATTTTATTTTTTGCTATTTTTTATTCAATGAGTGAAGAATTGTTTTTATACCTTAGATAAATGTATAAAAATAAACAACAGGACAGATTTGGCCTGAAGGTCTTATTTGCCAAGAACCAATCTAGAGTATTGTGTTTAGTTTTGTGTGTCACATTTTAAGAAGTACACTACCAGGGCAGCTAGGTGGCACAGTGAATAGCACACTGGCCCTGGAGTCAGGAGGACCTGAGTTCAAATCGGGCCTCAGACATTTGACAAATTTACTAGCTATGTGAACTTGTGTAAGTCACTTAATCCCAATTACCCTCCAAAAAGCAAAAAAAAAAAAAAAGTACACTACTAATAAATTGGAACCTGTCCAGACCCTGTAAACAAGGTGGTGAATAGATTTGAAATCAAGTCATAAAACTCAGTTGAAGGAAGCCAGAATATTTTACCTGAGCAAGAGAAGACTTTAAGAGTACTATCCTCCACATTTCCAAAGGACTTTCATCTTAGGGCACAACTAGACCAAAATAGTTGTAGAGGCAGAAGAATGCAATTTGATATAATGAAAAACTAATTATTAGAATTCTCTAAAAATGCACCTGGCTGGCCTAGAGGCAGTATATAATCTCTCACTGGAAGATATTAAGCATAAGCTACATGACCATGTCAGGGAAAGTAAAGAGTGGAATTATATTTATATATGAGTTGGACTAGATACTTTCTGAAGTACCCTCTTCATTCTGGTTGTTTCTATTCTATGTATTTCCTCATTTGTAAACCTTCATATTCCTTTTTTATATTCATATATCATATATATATATATATATCATAATTATCCAATATTTTTATTCTTATAACCTTTATATTCCATTAAGAACTGGGGACTTCTATAAGTAGTTTGATCACAATGCTATCCAATCTTTGTTTCCAGGTAAGCAACGTTTCATTGTGAATTCTAATTTCACTCGCTATAAATGGATACTTGAAGCATTCATTAAGCATGTATTATAAGTACTGTGTTAAACACTTAGAATAAAAATAGAAGAGGCATTTCCTCCTCTCAAGGATCTCACATTCCAAAGGCAGGGACAAAATATATGTAAGGTTTAGCTGTAAGTTAGATGAAAATGTAGTATGGACTTTAAGGTATGTTGGTATTCTGTACTGAGAAGAATAGGTGGTCAGACTTTATTTTACCTCATTATCTGTGCCAAGTAGCAGGGATAGATTATTAATGATTTTGCTTATTTTCCCAGTTGATGAATGAGATAGAACTGTTCTGAGATTTAATCTTACTTGAAAATATGAGGCACAAAGAGAGGACCTGGAGTTACCATGTCAATTTTGCTTCTGCACACTTGATTTTTTGACTCTAAGTGAATGACTTTATTCTTATTCAATTCATTTTGTATAATTCAGATCATTGTTATAGTCTGTTGAGACCTTACTTTCTGAAGCACAGATTATGTTTGCATGTTCATATATAAAATTAAAAGGGGACAGAGAAGGGCTCATAGCCAAGATGGTGGAGTAAAAGCAGGAACTTGTCTGAGCACCCACTCCAACAACCTCCAATGCCTATAAAATATGGCACTAAACAAATTTTAGAGCTACAGAACCCACAAAGTGACAGAGAAAAAAACAAATTTCCTGCTGAAGGCACATTGGCAGGCTGATGGGAAGGGTCTATTTCACCAAGCTGGGAGCCAAGCAAAGTCCCGCGTGAACCACACAGTTCCAGACCCAGGGTAGCCCTGACCACTGGCACAGACTGGACACAGCAGACTTCAGGAAAGTGAACCACCAGAAGGTGTGGTGGTTTCCAGACTTCTCAACCCATAAACACAGAAAAAGCAAAAGGTCAGTAGGAAACTCTGTTGGAACCAGGTGACAGAAAAGCATGGTCTGGCCCTGATCCCTGGTGCAAGAGATAGTGGAAGCTCAGGGGCTGCAGCTGCTGCCATGTGGCTGCCTCTGGAGCCCCTGGACTACAGATTGTAAGGAGATCAAGTGACCATTAAGAGGGTAATTGCTCTTGTTTTGACCTACTTGGATATAGATTATGGTCATGGGTGCTGGTCCTGGGGAGTGTGGCAAGTGTGTCCAGTGTCCAAGAGCTTGGGCCATCTGTCGAGAGGGTGCTCTCCTCATAGCTATGATATTTACAAAAACCCCAGTGATTTGGGATACAACTGTCTCCACTATGGAAGCAGAGTTCTACATGACAAAGAGCTCAAAAGTCATGTAATTGACAGGCAAGATGAGCAAGCATAGGAAGCACAATCAGAACATAGAATCCTTTTGGGGGGGACAAAAAGGATCAAAACATGGAATGAGAAGAAGGCAATGAAGGAAAAACTGTATCACAAGCTTCTAAGAAAAAATATGAATTGGTTACGGGCCATGGTGGAGCTCAAGAAGAATTATGAAAATCAAGTAAGAGAAGTGGAGGAAAAATTGGGAAGAGAAATGGAATGATGCAAGAAATTCATGAAAAGTGAATCAATGACCTGCTAAAGGAGACCCCCCCCAAATACTGAAGAAAATAACACCTTAAAATAGACTAACTCAAATGACAAAAGAGGCCCAAAAAACTAACGAGGAGAGTGCCTTAAAAAGATGAATTTCCCAGAGAGAAAAGGAATTTCAAAAACTCACTCAAGAGAATAATTTCTTGAAAATTAGATTGGAGTAAATGGAAGCTAATGACTTTATGAGAAATTAAGATACTATAAAACAGGTCCAAACAAATGAAAAAATAGAAGGCAATTTGAAATATCTCATTGGAAAAACCACTAACCTGGAAAATATATCTAGGAGATATAATTTAAAAATTATTGGACTACCTGAAAGCCATGATCAAAAAAAGAGCCCAGAAATCATCCTTCAAGAAATTTTCAAGGAAAATTGCCCTGATATTCTAGAACCAGAAGGCAAAATAGAAATTGAAAGAATTCACCAATTGCCTCTTGAAAAAGATCCCCAAAAGAAAACTCTGAGGAATATCATAGCCAAATCCCAGAGTTTCCAGGTCAAGGAGAAAATTTTACAATGTTTCAGGAAGAAACTCTTTCAGTATTTTGGAAACACAATCAGGATAACACAAGATGTAGCAGCTTCTACACTAAGGGATCAAAGGGCTTATTATATGGTATTTTGGAGTTCAAAGGAACTAGGATCAAAACCAAGAATCACCTATCCAGCAAAAACTGAGTATAATGCTTCAAGGAAAAATAAGGCCATTCAATGAAATAGAGGACTTTCAAGTGTTCTTGATGAAAAACCAGAGCTGAACAGAAAATTTGACTTTCAAATAGTAGAAGCAAGAGGAGCATGAGAAGGTAAACAGGAAAAATAATCATAAGGAACTTATTAAAGTTGAACTATTTACATTCCTACATGGAAAAATGATAATTGCAACTCATGAGAATTTTCTTAGTATGACGATAGTTGAATGGAATATATATGTATATATGTATACATATATATATATGTATAGGAGGGTGTATGTGTGTATAAATACATATGTAATTGTGTGTATATGTGTGTACATATATACGTAGAGTTCACAGGGTCAGGTGAATAAGAAGGGATATCTAAAAAATAAAATTGAGAGGTGAGAGTGGAATATAATGAGAGAAGGAGAAATAGAGAGATAGAATAGAGCAAATTATCTCACATAAAAGAGGCAAGAGAAAAGTGTTACTATGGAATGGAAGAGTAGGAAGGTGAAAGGGAATGTGTCAACCTTACCCTAATTGAATTTGCCTTAAGGAGGGAATAGCATACACACTCATTTGGGTATCTTACCCTACAGAAAAGTATGGGGGAAGGGGATAAGAGAGGGGATGATAGAAGGGAGGACAGATTGGGGGAGAGGGTAGCTAGAATTACATACTTTTGAAAAGGGACCAGGTCAAAGTAGAAAATGGTATAGGGGGTGGTGGGATAGGATGGAGGAAAATACATGTAGCATTTCACAGTATAACTACTATGGAAACATTTTGTGTAACTACACATGGACATCCTATATTGAATTGCTTATCTTCCCAGTGGGAGTGGGTTAGGAGTTAAAAAGGGAGAGAGCCTGGAAATCAAAGTTTTAAAAACAAATGTTAAAAAAAATTGTCTTTTACATGCAGCTGGGAAATAAGATATACAGGCACTGGGGTAGAGAAATCCATCTTGCCCTACTAGAAAGGTAGAGGGGAATGGGGGAGGATATGAGAGAGAGAGAGCAGATTGGGATAAGGGGTATTCAGTAGTAGGCTCTCTATCTTGGCATGGAGGGTAGAGGAAAGATGGGGAGAAAATTTGTAACTCAAAATCTTGTGGAAATGAATGTGGAAAACTAAAAATAAATTTTAAAAAGGGACAGAAAAGAAGAAAAGGTAAGTTAATTTCTGAGAGGGAGTAAATTTCATAGACCTATATACATTGTCATATAGGGATATAAGGAATGACAGACATTGAGTAGTTTCTGGTTTTTTGTTTAATATACCAAGATATCGCAGAGCCAACTATGTGGATTCTGATTCACTCAAAGTTGAATCTGACTCTTCCATCTGTTTAAAAAGTTTAGCAATGGGAGAGAGAAAAAGTGGAGACTGGTTAAAGCTTTTGCAAGGAACATTTCTCTTTCAAATGAAGGATTCAAGACAAGGTCATTGATTGTGTTCCATAAACATCCTTTCTATTATGTATGGTTTCTACATTTTTGCCTTGAGATGTTTTTCATTCATGCTAACACTTATCACTCATCCCTCTGCACCTTCTTTTGAATCTCTTATTTTGCTGTAGAACAGTTGAAGATAAATGGCTGCTTTCCTAGGAGGTAAATAAGACTCTTGAATTTTCCTTATGTTGAAGAAATGATGAATTGGTCCAAGTCTATTAAATGCAAGTACCATAGCTGTGTCAGAAAACAACCTTAGCTTAAGCTGAAAATTTCTTCTGATGCTATTAAACACTTACCTGCCTTGTGAGTCTTTACAATTTAATTTTTGTGCCTATATTTTAAAGTTCATGTCTTATCCAAGGCTATCATGCAAGGATAACAGAGTACTTAATGGAAATGTGGTATTTAACAGTCATGACTATAAAAGAAGAGAGTTCTAATTCCTATTTGGGGGGAGTGTGTCAGGTTTTTTTAGTAAAAACAAAGATTAATACTATTGATACAATTCTGGTCTATTTGTCCAACACTTGCAATTATCTTCATATCACATTGTAGAAATTATTCTATTTCTTGCTATTTGACAGAGTATGGTATAGAACTACCTAGATCTTCTTCTTGTTGCCATAGAGTATTTATCATATTCTTAATCTGAGTGCCCTCCAAAAGGACTTTTGCTTCTTCAATAATTGTGTCACTGATTCATATACTCTATATTACTTTACTTGTTATTCCTTCCTCATATGCCACTGCCATCCTTCAATTATTTCACAAATCTCCCCAGTCATCTTGAGTACATGCTCTATATAATAGACTGACAAATCCTTGTGAGTAAGCTCCATTTTAGTTTCTTGCTCTGTATGGTAAGTACTTAGGCAGAACTCAGGTTCTGGAAATTCAAATGAACCAAAGTAAAGAAAGCAATGATTCCAAAATTTCTTATCTGCTTGAGTTTGTTTCCATTAAATTCCCCAATAACTGATTAAACTCAAATGATAGCATTTTGAGGTGAAAGCAACCTGTAATAGGAAAAGCTACCAAGGAAAGATTAAAATCAGAGATCAAATGTACCCAGAACCAACTTGTTTTCTAAAGCCTTGCAAATAGAAATATAAGTATCTTTTGTTGTATATGGTGCTGCATATTCTCTTCATTTTGTTGACTTCTCAGTGAGGTGTCAATTAAAGATGATATGTGCAAATCATTTAGAGCTATACAGAGAACAAAAGAAAAGGTCACAAAATATAAGGCCACAGCTCAGCAATTAGGAAAGCACTGAATTAAAATTATACATAACAGGCAAACAGAATGTCTATAGAATGGAAAATTCCAATTGCATTTGTGACCTGAGATAGCATCTCCTTGGACACAATTTTGAATTTCTGTCATCATACTACCTTGCATTGTGTACCATTAATTGTGAGAAATCCTATTGATATGAAAACAAAAGATATGGCATGGATTTGAAGGATGCATCATTTCCCATTGGAGTCCTGAAGGGTCATTCACCAGAATGTCCTATTAAAAATATCCAAATTGCATTTTTAAATAAGTAAAAATCATCCTTGGGGTACACTTGAGGTAAAGGTTTCCAATTCCAAATATATGACTATTCTTTGCAAACATGGTCTACTAAGCAACCTTCAGAGTCATATTAGCAGCAAAGTTACAATACCTATAGATTATAAGAATTAAGGGAAATGTTAGTGGCATAAAAATTGACACTGCTTCTAGTAGAAACTTTCTTTGCTCCCATACAATAAATAAAGGAAATGCAAGATAATTGTGTTGTAAGTCATTGGTACCCTTTGAGTGATTAGTTTGACATTTATTTGTCTATGAGGCACTTTATAAAAGACAATTTTCAGAAGTATTTTAGACCATGGTCCTTTGGTTTTAGTGGGAATAAGAATCAAAGTCTAAAGTTAGAAAAGGTCTTTGAAAAATTGTAAAGTAAATGGTTTGTCTTTTTAGACTCTATCCTTTCACCACTGCCTTTGTTGCTTAGCTGATTTTGATTTACTCAGATATTAAATGGATATGTGATCTCATCACTGTGGGTATTCTCTTCAACTGCACAAATCATAATCCATTTATGTCCAATATCTTGTGTGACCCTTACTCATATCCTCTTGTAAGTTTGTCATGTGAAGTCTATGTCATATACTGGGGAACTTTTCTTTTGACATAGGAAAGAAGCCAGTGGAAGAGATGGGGTGACCAACAGTGCCTTTTGACACTTACAATGTAACCCCCTCATCTTCCTGTTCTCATATATTTATTTAATAATATTGTTTCCTCCAATTCTTCTTCATTCTTACGAGAAGATAACATAATAGATTTTTACCTGGAAGGAATCTTAGAGGACATGAATGGCAATATCTGCATTTTACAGATGAAGCAACTAAGGCATAGAGGTTAATTAATTTGGTCAAGGTAATACAGTTAATTAATGTCCGAGGCAAGATTCAAACTTAGGTCTTTCTAAGTCCAAGTCCAACACTCTATGCCAATTTAACTTACTCTGTTTCTTGTATCTAATGATTAGAGCAAATTCACATCTACCATGTCCTCTTCATGGCCCTTTGGTGACACCCAAATTTGGAGACTCACTGTCATATGGCCCTAGTAGAAAATTGTTATTAAAAAGATGAGGTCATTAAAATAATTTTGTAATATTAAAAGGAAATCTATCATTTGGATTTAAGAGGGGGAATATTGAAATTTCCATTTTATAATGAGTGTTTGGATGACATGATCTCAAATGCTCACTTTGATCAATTATTTTATATCAGGATGACCTAAGAACAGTGTTCCATGAATTTTAGAAACAAAATTGGCTAAGATTCCTGTTATCCTATAGTATAAAATTTATATTGATTCCTTTAAAATGTATATTACCTTTATAAAAATGTTTCCTGATACTGTTTTATCCCCCAGAAATTTCTCTTTCCACCAGATTTGGAAGCTAGAGTTGCACATGATTAGCTAACCTTATTCCTTACTGAGGACAATCCTTCTACCTCCTCCAGTAATAACCATTCCATTCCATCTCCAATATATTGTCTCCTCTGTCTTTCCTACTTCATTTTCCATGTCTCCCAGTCTACAGGCTCATTTCCTACTGCCTGCACACATCCTCATCCTAAGCAAACAAGCAAACAACAGCAAAAACTTCACTTGATCCCTCTATTCCCATTAACTATTGCCATCTGTCTCTTTTGACTGAAACTAAACTTTTTGAATACTTCATCTACAATAGATGCCTGCACTTTCTCTCCTCTCTCTTCTTAGTACTCTACAATCTGGCTTCTGATCTTCTAATTCCATAACCCCCGCCCAAAAAAAAAAAAAACCGTATTCTTTAATTGCTAAATCCAATAGCCTTTTCTGAATCTTCATTTTCTCCAACCTCTTTGCAGCCTTTGACACTGTTAATCACCCTTTCCTCCTTGGCATTCCCTTCTCTCAAGGCTTTTGTGTTACCACTCTCTCCTGGTTCTGATACTCCCTATTTGACCATTGCTTCTTAATCTCATTTGCTAGTTGCTCGTTGAAATCGCATTCTCTAACTATAGGTGTCCCACAGACTTCTGTCCTTAGTCCTTTTTACTTCTCATTATATATTACTTCACTTGGAGATTTTATTAGTTTTCAAGAATTTCATTACCATTTCTATACTGACAGCTCTCAAATCAACCTATCCTGTTGTGACTTCTCTGAAGACTTTCAATTACACATCTCGCACTACCTTTCACACATCTTCAACTGGATGTTCAGTAGACATTTTAAAATCAAAATGTCCAAAACTGAATTCACTATCTTTTCCCAGAAACCTCCTTCCACATTTTAATTTTATATTTCTATATCAGTCAATACCATTCTTTCAGACCCTTGGGGTCACAAGCTAGAAGTCCTACTTTACCCCTCACTCTTTCTCACCTTCATATACCCAATCTATTGTCAAGTTTTGTCAATTTAGCCTTTGCAATAGTTCTTATACATATCACCTTCTTTCTTCTTACACTGACAGAATTCTGCTACAGGCCTTTTCACTGCACATGTGGACTATTGCAATAGTCTGTTGGTGGGTCTGCCTGCCTTAAGTCTCTTCTTTCTCCAATTCATCTTCCATTTAGCTACCAGATTATTTTTTAAGCACAGGTCTAGCCATGTCACCCTCTATTCAGTAAACTTCAGTGGCTCCCTATGCCATCCAGGATCAAATAAAAGTCCTATGTCCCTTTATGACCCTCATTTCCTGTTCTTCTTACATCTTTCTCCTTCTCTGATCCAGTGACACTATACTCCTTACTGTTCCATGAATGAGAGACTCTATCTCAATTCTAGACACTTTCTTTGGAATGCTCTCCTTTCTCATCTCTGCCTACTTATTTCCCTCATTTCCATTAAATCCCATCTAGAATCATGCCATCTTTTTCCATTCCCAACCCCTCTTATTTCTGGAACCTTCTCCTAATTTCCTGTTGTTCTTTATATTGCTTGTTTGGACATACACTTCTGCTTGCTGTCTCCCCTATTAAATTGTGAGCTTCTTGCGGGCAGGAAATGTCTTTTATCTTTTTTTATGTATCTTTTCCCATCACCTAATGCAATGTCTGGTGCATAATAGGTGCTTAATAAATATTTGTTGATTAAGAAGACATAAAAGCAAGCTTCCTGAAATGACCCCATTTACATCTTTCCGTGGTTTTTAGCCCAGTGTAATGAGTTTCTAGACCTCTACTTCATTCAGGAAATTTTTTTAAATCTTTTTTTTGGGAGCAATAGGAGTTAAATAATTTGCTCAAGGTTACACGGCCAGTTATTTCTGGGTGTGGTGCTGAGTATCTGAGCCCAGGATTCGATCTCCAGGTCATCCCGACACTGGAGCCAGTGCTCTTACTCACTGAGCCACCTAGCCGCCCCTAATTTTTTTTTTAATCTTAAATGTCACCATTGATATTTGGTGAACATGGGTGCTGTTGACCTAAGGCAAAGAAAAGAAATATGGAAAATTAGTTGAGGTAAAGAAAAAAGGAATAAACCAAAGGGGGAAGGGGAAGAGAAAAGTATAAACTATCTGCCAGGCAGTATACTAAATGCTTTAAAAAGCAACACATTTTATCTCATTAGATGTTCACAAAACCCTGAGAAATTGGTGCTGGTAGTATCCAAATTTCACATTTTTGACAAATAGAGATTAAATGACTTGTCCAAAGTCATATAGCATGTAAGTGAACAAAGCTAGATTTGAACTTTAGTCTTCCTGACTCCAACTCCAGTGCTTTACCCACTGAAAAGTAGCTGCCTTTTAAATGAAATAGTAAGAAAAGATGCATGAAAAGGAAACTTTGCTCTTTCATAAAATGATAGTATGCCACTAGGTGTCTTTAAGATCTCCCTTTTCACAAAGAACGTGCAAGTTCTGGAGGAATGTGTAGTCCACATTTAGATAATTTTGTTTTATATGATATCTCCACTGTTTACCATCTATATAACTAGGGGGAAATAATTTATCATATATGGGCTTCAGTTTCTTCAACTATAAAATGAAAGGGTTGAACCTGAAAATCTCTAATGTCTCTTCAGGCTCTTGAGCTATGATCCTTTGAGTTCAAGGTAACAATGGAGAGTAAGAGTGCACAGGATAGGGAGAAGTTACTTACTTTTCATCAATGTCTTAGAGAAATCAATGCAATAAGTAGCCACCACTAGGAGTGAATTAGGATCTATTAAGTCCAGAACCCATGGTTGAAGAGCAAGAGTTGCATAAAATGGGATCCAGGACCTTGGTATGTGAAGATCACAGGTCCAATTGGACATACTTACTGGCAATTATGTTATCGTCGATGGCCTCATATATGCCCTGAATCTTAGATCAACTTATAATTGCTGAATATTCTCTTTTAATAGGTGAAATCTCCTGGAACTTCAGTAACTAAATATTCAAAACTATGCATCATTTGCTTACTATCCTCCTAAGTCCTCATAAGTATCAGTTCTTATAAAATATCCTAAGATTCAGATCCACAGTCACATGTGCATTCCCTCTTGCTCCAAGTTTCAGTGCAGAGACTCTGCCTGTGTCCTAACATTTTGTCAACATCTTATACATGGAATCCCTACCCCAACTCTCAGTTTCCATATATTCCTTTATTCTTTTTCTTACACACAGTCTCTCTTCTTAATTTTTCCTTCCTCCTGCCCCTCCCTTACCCCATTCCAGACCACTGGGGTCAAGTCCTTTCTATAACACATTTATAATTTTCATATTCATACAACTTTTCTTTCACCTTCTCTAATTTCCATCTCAGATCCCCATACTCACTAAAGATTCCCTATTCATAGTTTCCTCTTATAAATACACTCATCTGTTTGTACATCCAGGGATACTGTCTAATTATAGTCATCATTTCTCTAATGATAGTGTGACATAGCATCTTAACCAAATAGCGCAGGAGTTAATTAACAATTGAAAACAACTGCCTAGGATCAATGCCACCCATGCATAGCTATTTGCCTTTTATGGCTATTTTTTCATACTCTAACAGAACCTAGCTGCTTTGTAACAACTCAGAGAAACTTGATATAGTAAGAAGAAGAACAGGTAGGTGGTGCAGTCAAGAGTGCTAGGGCTAAACTCAGGAACACTAATCTTCCTGAGTTGAAATCAGGCCTCAGACACATAGCAGCTCTATGACTCTGGGCAAGTCACTCATCTCTCTTTGTATCATTTTAATTATCTATAAAGTAAATTGGAGAAAGAAATTACAAACCACTCCAGTATTTTTGCCAGGAAAACTCAAAATACAGTAATGACTATTTGGACATGACTGAAAAAGAACTGAGCAACTACATAGTATAAACAAGCCTATCATTGCTTGGGACATAGCCCATAGGCACAAGAAATTGGATACTACAGTGACTGGTTGTCCATATTCTTAATCTATACCTTATATGATTTCCCTTATTATTGTGAACTCTCTCACTTTGGAGCCCTATCAATCATGGCCCTTCTCAGTTCTTGCCTCATTAATAATCAATCATTAATCTCAATCAACAACAAATCATTAAGCATGTAATATGTGCTGGGAACTGTGCTGGGATTGGGAATGCAAAAACATAAAATGAATGACTGCTCAAGGAGCTTAAATTCAAATGCTGGTAACATCAAGCCTATGTAGAAGTTTACACAAAATATAAACATAACAAATGTAATAAGGTAGTTGGGGAGGGAAGGCCCTAGCAGTGGAGGGAACAGGAGGGATTTTTAGAGCATGTGGTACTTGAACTTGATCCTTAAGGAAATGAGGGACTCTATGAAGTCAAAGTGAAGAGGGAGTGCCTACCAAGCATGGAAGTAAATGATCACAAAAGCATGTAGATGGGAGACGGAGTAATAGATATGAGGAACATGGAAAAGACCAGCTTGACTAGATGGCAAAGTGAGTAGAGAAAAATCAAATATATGATATGAATAAAAAGATGGGAAGGGGCTGGAGGTAGGGGAAACATGTGCATAGCTGGGATTGAGGAGCAATAGAGAAGCCCAAAGAAGTCCAAAGGCAGTATACATGATGGGAAATGGGGAGAAGACTTTGCTGGTTCCTTCATTAAATAGAGGTCCCAGAGCTCACAGAACTACCTTTCAGTCACAGGGTCTAATCACAATGTCAAAGGGTACTGATGAGATGTGAATGTCAAGGTTGATTTAATCTCACAGGGCAATGAGATGTCCCATTTATGAGTTTCATGGTGGCAGAAAGGCATGATGGAAAATAAAGAATCCAAGATTAGTGCAGGTGGTACTGTAGTTAATGAGGGTACTGTAGTTAAAAGAAAAGCATTTTGGTACCTTGTATTATATGGATTTCAATGGGTAAAAAACTGATACAGGAAGACTAATTAAGAGTCGATTTCAATAGTTCTTGCAAAAGGTGATAATGAGAGCCTGAACTAATGTGATGGCACTATGAGTAATGAGAAGAGAATGGATGCAAGAGGTAAAGAGGTAGAAAGGCTAAATTTGGAAATGGAATATTGTGGTCAAGAAATCAGGTGAGATTTTAAATCTGGTAAAATGGAAAAACTGTTATATCCTTGGTGGAAATATGTTTAGTAGTTCAGTAGAGTTGTAGGGGTAGGGAAGATGATGTATTCTATTTTCAACTTGTTGAGATTGAAATGTCAATGGAACATCTAGTTTGAAATGATTAATAGGCAATTGGACATATAAAATTAGAGCTCCAGAGAGAAACTGACTGGATATATAGATCTGGAAGTCATCTACATAGAAATGATCATTTAGCTCAGTGAAACTGATGACCTCAGCAAATATATAGAGAGGGTCCAAGATAGAGCCTTGCAGTATAAGCACTGTTAGGGAGCATTATGTAGATTATAAAGTAAGCTGAGAAGGAGCAGTCAGACATGTAGGAAAAGAATGAACGATTTCATAAGATGACAACTTTGTAATGACTAGAGACAGGATTCAAACCCAGAGTCAATGTTTTTGACATATACAAACAGAGCATAGGGATTTAATTGGTGATTGGTATGGGGAACATCCTGGCTAGGAGAGTCTCAGAGTTGTCTAGAATAATTGAAGGTTAAATGACTTGTCCAGCATCACACAGACACACAGTTACAAGGAAGACTGAGACCAATACTAAAGCCATTGCACATGTTGGAAAAAATGACATGAAGGTTGGTAGATGATAGCAACAAGTTAGGAGAAGAAGTAGTATAAGTAGATTTCCCAGACCTCAAAAAAAGAAAGGTCATTGTAGGATGGGGATA
Source organism: Petaurus breviceps papuanus (assembly GCF_028583685.1). Taxonomy (NCBI): domain Eukaryota; kingdom Metazoa; phylum Chordata; class Mammalia; order Diprotodontia; family Petauridae; genus Petaurus; species Petaurus breviceps. The sequence goes on from NW_027185764.1 coordinate 920,271, forward strand.
AAGGAATGTTTTATAAATATCTGTGAAAAAGAATAGGATCATAGAATGTAGAGCATTTTTGCAGACAAAGAAACTGAGATCCACAAAGCCTTAGTGACTCTCCAGAAGTAGTGAGATAGCCCAAATCTGAAATCAGATCCTGATCCTCCAATTAAGTGCATGTAGCATCCTACAGGGCTAAATGTTTTATCCATCCTCTTGAACAATTAGTGTCAGGGAGGGAGCAGAGATTTCTATCAGTGGAGAAGGTTGTAAAGGATAAGGTGTTACCATGGGAGAATAAAGTCTCTGTTAAAGCAAAGAGGGAGAAGAAATATTAATAGAAAAGTTCATGGATAATGAGAATTTATTGAAGTTGCAAAGAGAACAATGGAATGTGATCAGGGAGAATGTGGGTGATTAGAACAGAGATCAGGATTTAAGAAGATGTAATATGGACATATTGTTTGCACCTAATGTAGTGAGAGTGGATGATGAATATTGGGGAGCCCATAAATTGAGAGGTAAATTGCTATGGCATGTTCCATTAAAGGGAGACTTACAAAATAAATCCACCTTAGAGATACACCTTTAATTTGACATATGGATTATCTAGTGTGAGGTCCCATGAGCTTTCTTTCCCTGATGTCTTTTGGCCTTGATCTTAGAGTTCCAAAGACACTTTGGAATTCATGTAATGCAACTCACTGCATAATATAGGTATCACTTTTTCTAGCTGATTATCCAGTCTGTTTGAGGACACTGGAAAGTTATTTGTTACACTTATCCAGCAAGCTTCATTAGAAACAAGAAGATCATACTTCTGATCCCAACTGTACCATTTATTGCCTTGTGACCTTACACAAATAATTTAACCTCCACAGTCCTAAATTTTCTTAATTTAGAGGCACCCAAGTAATGCAGCAAATAGAATGGTACACTTGGAGTCAGGAAGACCTGAGTTCAAATTCAGCCTCAGACACCTATTATCTATGTGAGCTTGGGCAAGTCACTTCACCTTTGCTTGCCTCAGTATCCTCAACTGGAAAATGGGAATAATAATAGCACCTAACTCAGGGTACTATTGTGGATATCAAATAAGATAATATTTATAAGGTATTTAGCATAGTTCCTAGCATATAGTAAGTTCTTATTAAAATGCTTATTTCCCTCATCTGTAAAATGAGGAATTGGTTCTGATTGCTACCAGGGTTCTTTATAGTTCTTAGTAAATGAACCCATTTACAAAAGACATTCAAAATATACAAAAGAGATTGACTTTAAAACAAATTTGAAAATACAAATCCATAGCAGTGAAACCATTGAACACCAACAAAAATAAAACTAAAACGAGATAAGAATCTGGTTCTGTTCCCTGCTTAATTATCCTCTAAAGTTGGATAACTTTTTTACAGGCATACTGGATTAGAGAAAATCATATTTTCAGAAAAAAAATGTTGTGAGTGAGTAGAACTTAAGGGAAAAAATAAAGATTTATTTTTGGAAAGGTGAAAATATTCTGATTACATGACTAACAAAGATTTGTCATTATATTTCCTATGTGGAATTAATCTCACAGTATCATATTTGTAGGGCTTGGTATTCCTTAGAGGTTTAGTCTAGTTCAAACCCAATATTTTTCATGTGAGGAAACGGACACATTTGCCCCAATTTCAAAGCATAACTGCCTACTCATCCATGTAGGGACTGTCACATATGCCTGTACATGTACATGTCACCCATGTATATGTCACACATGTAGGGTTATAATTAGACTCAAGTAACTCTGTATCGAAGACCTACACTGAATATTATAGAATATAACAAAAACATTTTTGGGTTTTTTTCTGTGTGTATGTATGTCTTTGTATATTTTCAGGAAAGATTTTTTTAAGTGCTGCTGTATAGGAAAAAATAAAGCAATAAGGACCAAGTAAAATCACTCACTCCCCCCCCCCCCCCACACACACACACGCCAACCAAAAAACCAGTTAAGCTTTTTATGGAAAAGTAAAAGATCAGCAAAATAAAAGAAAGATGGGGGGAGGCAAACTGTGTTAATGATATCCAAAGGGGCTTCAAAAGAATAAGTAAGGATCTTATAAAGATATCAGAGAGAAAAAATACTACTAATTAATGAGCAGAAGGTAATGAAATCCACAAAGACTTTCAAATGACTGAGATTTTTGACCTGCTTTTAAAAATCATCTTTATCAAAAATCATCTCTTAGTTCTCTCCTCAGTTTTCCTAAATACAACAACAATAACAATAATAGGCACTATATTAAAGACAAATAAAGTTGCAATGAGTAGCATATAAGGAAGACTTTATAAAATACAATGAGGGGTTAAGGGTATCCTAAATTGGTTTGACTGTCATGAATTCTAGGATATTCCAAAATGATTATAAAATTTGTACTGTGTTTTCCAGACCTAATGAGAACACTCACTAGAACTAGTGAGTCTGCTAACTCAATTAAGAAAATAAACTTGCCAGTTTTCACCTGCAGTGTGAAAGGTGTAAAATAGAAAACCTCACAGAAAATAATAATGTCAGTAACAGAAAGAAAGGAAGGAAGGAATGAAAGAAGGAAGGAAGGAAGGAAGGAAGGAAGGAAGGAAGGAAGGAAGGAAGGAAAGAAGGAAGGAAGGAAGGAAAGAAGAAAGTGGGTGAGGAAGGAAAGAAGAGAGGGAGTGAGGAAAGAAGAGGGGGAGAGAGAAGAAGGAAGGGAAGGATGGTAGCAGAAAGGGAGGGATAAATGAGGGAAGGAAGGATAAGAAAGTAGAGAGAGAGGAAAAGTCAGAAGAAAGACAAGAGGAAGGAAAGGAGGGAGGAAGGGAAAAATAGAGGAAGGAAGGAAGACAGGAGGAAGGGAAGGATGAATGAAGGGACAAAGGAAGGGAAGAAAAGAAGTAAGGGAGGGAGGAAAGAATAGAGGAGGGAGGAAAGAAAGGAGGGGAGAGGAGAAAGGAAAGGAAGGAAGAAGAGAGAGAAAGAACAAAGGAAAGAACAAAGAAAGGAAGGAAGAAAAGGGGAAACAACTCAAATTGTTATCACTAAGAAAAATAAGGGAACAAATCTTTAGATAAATATTAGAAGACATCTAGAGGATAAATGAATTATGAAAAGCAAGCAGTCAAGTTTTACAACGAACAAATCATGCCAGGCAAATTTAATTGCTTTTTCCCCCCTTTTTTGGATAGAGTCATGAGATTAATAGATGAAAGCAGTAGTAGATGTAGCATATCTTGTAGCACTGGATACCATGGCTTATGAAATTTTACTCAAAGAATTAGTTTAAATTAGCTTGGATATGAACAATCTTACACAGATAAAAAATTGGTTGAAGTACCACATGAAAGGGCTAATGATAAATGACTTTTTTTCTATTTGGGAGGAGGTTTCTAGATGGGTGCTGCCAGGGTTAGTGTTAGGTCCAGTTCTTCTAAACATCTTCATTAATGATCTGAAAGAGGAAGTAAACAGCATGCTAATTAAAGTCACAGATGGCATTAAGATGGGAAATGTTGCAGACATCAGTAGGGCTTGAGAAGCAATAATGAGCCCTAAAGAGGTTTGAAATTGGTCAAAACTCAACTTTAATTCAAATCTAACTTGGAAAAAAATGCAACTGGGGAAAATCCTGAACCTCAGAAAATACTGAGCAGGAATAGATCTGGAAAACCATAATGCTAATAAATGACTAAAATATGAACATAAAAAAATCTAGATTTATTTGTGACACAACTAGGTGAAATGTTTTGAGGAAGTGTTACAATAAACTTGCATTTAAGGACAAGGAATTAAGATCGACTGTGTGACTCTACCAAGATCGGCAAAGCATACTATATTTCATACCACTGATCTTGTTATGGGAAACATGTTAACAAATTAGAGAAATTTGAAAGAAGGAAAAAAAAAGAATTGTTAAGTTATGAAAGAACTATTCGAATTAGATCAAGTACAGAATTAGGGAATAGTTGAGGAAAGGAGGGGAATATGGATAAGGAGCTAATGTCCTCTATTGACAGCTGGATAATAAATAGGTAGTCAAATAATAACTAGCAGTTATCTAAAATGCAGACTAATGATCATGAAAATCTTTAAATAGAGGGAAAAATTAGACAAAACACCATGAAATACTGACAAGCCGATCAATCAAAATGAAGAAAAATATTTAATAATGTAAAATGATGAGAACTGGTGGGAAAAACATTCCTAACAATATTTCAATATAAGCTAGAAAAAGTAAAAAAAAAATTATGAGTTAAGTTATAACAGGAGAAGGAGAAACAAGATGGTGGAGAAAAGGCTGTCACTCACCTAAACTCTCCCTAATAGCCTTTGGAGCACCTTAAATAATGCCATGAAATAATTTCTGGAGCAGGAGAACCCACAAAAGAATGAAATAAAATGATTTTCCAGCCAAAGACAACTTAGAAGGCTGACAGGGAAGATTTGTTGCACTGGGGTGAGAGTGGAGCACAGTATAGCACAGGGGAGTCAGGACAGACGGAGACCCAGCAGACTAGGAGTTGGCCTTGTGAGTGACTGAATCAGCAGTGACAATAGCTGCTTCCTGTTTCAGTGCACAAATGGAGAGGAGGTTAAACAACTGATCAGAAGGAGATTACTGAGGTCTCTTTGTGGACACTGGGAGCAGAATTCTATTGCTTTGGCTACAGCCAGATTTGGATTGCAGTCCTGGGTAGCAGTAGCAGAGCAACACACTAGAACTTGCAGGTGGCAGTGGAGCAGAGACAATCTCTGCACTAACAGGGCAGAAAAAAAGTTCTTGTGGTGACTCACAGACAACAGACCAGGAGAGTAGTAAACACACCTGTCCTCAAATCACACCACCTTGGAAGAATTGAAAAATTACAAGTCCATAGAAGTATCTCTGAAAGCAGTGGCACAAAACACCTGAATTTTGGGACAATGGACATTTCACCCTGTAAGTAGAGCCCTACTTTAATTAAGAGTTAAAAGTCAAGAAATAGATTAAAAATGAGCAAACAACAGAAAAACAAATTCTGATCATAAAAAGTTACTATGTTGAGAAGGAAGATCAAAAAACATACTCAGATGAAGATAACAATGTCAAAGTTCTAATATCCAAAACCTCCAAGATAAATGTGAATTGATCTCAGGGCAAGGAAAAGCTTAAGAAGAATTCTGAAAACCAAGTAAGAGAGGTAGAGGAAAAAATGGGAAGAGAAATGAGATTGATGCAAGAAAATTGTGAAAAAATTCAGCATCTTGGTAAAGGAGACAAACAAAAAAATGTGAAAGAAAATAACAACTTAAAAAACAGAATAGGCCAAATGGTAAAAGATGTACAAAAGGGGAAAGAGGAGAAGAATGCCCTGGAAAGCAGAACTGACCAAATGGAAAAAGAGGCAAAAAATTCACTACAGAAAAAAATTCTGCTTAAAAAGTAGAATTGGCTAAATAGAAAAGAAAGTAAAAAATCTCACTGAAGAAAATAATTCCTTAAAAATTAGAAAGGAGCAAATGGAAGCTAATGACTTTATGAGAAATCAAGACATGAAAAAAAAGTTTAAACAATTAAGAATGAAAAAATAAAAGTTTAAAATATTTCACTGGAAAAACAGCTGACCAGAAAAATATATCCAGGAGAGATAATTTTAAAATTATTGGCCTAAAGGAAGCCATGATAAATAAAAAAAGCCTAGACATCATCCCTCAAGAAATTATCAAGGAAAACTGCCTTGATATTCTAGAAGCAGAGGGTAAGAAAGAAACTTAAAGAATCCACTGATCACCTCCTAAAAGAGATCACAAAAGGAAAACTCCTAGGAAGATTGTAGCCAAATTCCAGAGTTCCCAGTTCAAGGAGAAAATATTGCAAGCAGCAAGAATGAAACAATTCAAGTATAGTGGAGCCACAATTAGAATAACACAATATTTAGCAACTTCTACATAAAGAATCAGATGACTTGGAATATGATATTCTGGAGGGCAAAGGAGCTAGAATTACAACCAAAAATCACCTACCCAGAAAAAGTGAGCATAATCCATGACTGGGAAAATGGATATTCAATGAGATAGAGGACTTTCAATCATTCCTGATGAAAAGACCAAAGCTGAATGGAAAATTTGATTTTCATATACAAGACTCAAGAGAAGCATAGAAGGGAAACCATAAGGGAATTAAGTAGGTTAAACTATTTATATTCCTACATGGGAAGATGATACTTAAAACTCTTAAGAATTTTCTGATTATTAGGGCAGTTAGAAGGAATATATATATAGACAAAGGATACAGGTAAAAATTGAATATGATGGGATGATATCTTAAAAAATAAAATCAAGGGGCAAGAAAGAGGAATGCACTGGGAGAAAGAGAGGTAGAATGGGGTAAATTATCTCACATAAAAGACACAAATAAGAGATATTACAGGGAGGAGAAAAATGGGGGAGATAAAAGTGAGTGAGTCAACCTTACTCTCATCAGAATTGACTCAAAGAGGGATTAACATCCACATTCAATTGGCTATAGAAATCTTACCCTTCAGGGTTGGCTAGGTGGCACAGTGAATAGAGCACTGTCCCTGGAGTCAAGAGGAAGTGAGTTCAAATCAAGCCTCAGACACTCAACACTTACTAGCAGTGTGACTTTGGGAAAGTCACTTTCTCCAATTGCCCTTCTGTTCCCCCTCCAAAAAGAAAAAAAAAGAAATCTTACCCTTCAGAAAAGTAGAAGGGAAAGGGGATGAAAGGGTGGTTTTGATAGAAGAGAGGACAGATTTTGGGATGCAGTAGTCAGAACAAAATATTTTTGGGGAGGGACAAAGTGAAAGAGAGAGAGAGTAGGTTAAATGGTGGGCTAGGATGGAGGGGAATAAATTTAGCAATCATAACTTTTTTAAAAAATTAAGCAAGTTTCTCTGATAAAGAACTATTTTCTCAAATGAGAACTGAATCAAGCTTATAAAAATAAAAGCCATTCCTCAATTGGCCAATCATCAAAGATATGAACAATTTTTACCATATGAAAAAAAGTATAACTCACTATTAACTGGAAAAATGTAAATTAAAACAATTCTGAAGTACTACCTCATACCTACTAGGTTGGCTAATAGGATAGAAAAGGAACATGATCAATATTGGAAGGGATATGGGGAAAATGGGACATTAATGCACTGTTGTGGGAGTTGTGAACTAATTCAACCATTCTGTAGAGCAATTTGGAACTATGCCGAAACGGCTACAAAACCATGCATGGCCTTTGACCTAGAAATACCACTACCATGTTTATATCCCAAAAGATAATTTTTTTATAAAAGTAAAAGGACCTATATGTACAAAAATATTTATAGCAGCTCTTTTCTGGTGACAAAGAATTTGAAATTAAGGGTATACCTATCATTTGGAGAATGGCAGAACAAATTGTGTTATATGATTATGATGGTATACTATTGTGCTATAAGAAATGATGAACAGGATTCTCTCAGGAATACCTGGGAAAATTTACATGTGCTGATGCAGAGTGAAATGTATTGTGTGCAAAGTAACAGCAATACTTTCAGATGATTAGCTGTGGATGACTTAGCTATTCTTACCAATGCAGTGATCTAATACAACCTAAAAAAACTTGATGAAAAATTCTATCCATCTCCAGACAAAGAACTGATGGTGTATGAATACATATTGAAGCATACTTTTAGAAAACATTCTTTATTTTTCTTGAGTTCTTTCTTCTATGTTTTCTTTCACAACATGACTAATATACCGTGACTAACATACTAATATAAGACCTATCCCAAAAATAAGCCCTCCCCTTACTGTGTAAGATTCCTCTAAAATAAGCCCTCCCCTGAAAATAAGCCCTATTGAGATTGCTACTGTAGTGAAGGTGATCCCCTGCACTACACGCTACATTACAGTACCCTCTGTATGCACCGTACCGTTCCCCCCCTCCGTGAAACTCACACCGCGCTCTGAGCTGCATCCAATCAGAGCTGCAGCAGTGAGCACGTCATCCTGTTCTTCCCCAGTGATTTGCTTGCTGCCACCATTGAGAGCAGTGCCGCGGAGGAGAGCTGAGGCAGGACAACATAAGCCCTCCCCTGAAAATAAGCCCTCTGATGTTTTTCTTTCCAAAAAAATTTAATAAGACAGTGTCTTATTATCGGGGAAACATGGTAGATATTTCCATATTTCTTGCTTTTTATGACTGTCCATATATAAGCTATATCAAACTGCTTGCCTTCTCAACAAATTGGGTGGGGAGGAATGAAGGCAGAGAATCTGGAACACAAAGTTTTAAAATGAACGTTAAAAATTGTTTTTACATGTAATTGGAGAAAAATAAAATACTAAATAAAATTGTATGATACCTATGCAGGCATTTTTGATTGCTAAATAAGCCTTCTACCATCTAAATTAAATATGTTCATCTGAGTTGTGATTTTCTAATTTCTGCTACATTGTACTTATTGGTAATTGTGATCCATTCCTTTGCTGAAATCTATTAACTCTCTTAATATCTGCTCAATTAATTTGCCCAACTAACATTTATAGAATTTTCACATTTATATTATTTCTGATGGTATTAAGGATTCTGGAGAGTACAGATGAACAGAAGCAATCCTTGTCCACAGGGAGTTTGTACTCTATTTGGGGAAACATAAGCACATAAAATAAGAAGAATTTATAAAGCAATATATGAACACAAGTCAGTAGAAGATAAAAACCTTTTTTTAAATGGAACACTCAAAAAACAGGTTAGTTCCATTAATTTTATGTTTTTGATTAAAATGAAGATTAATTGAAGACTTTTTGTTTCAATATTGAAGATGAAATTCTGCTACAAATGTATTCATTTCATTTCCCATCTCATCAAGTTGTGTATGTGAAATACAATCAAATTTCAAATTTTCCTCTGATGATTATGGAACTTACAGATATTCAGTCATCATTATGAAATGTGCTCAATGAAGTCTCCTTTCAAAGGAGAAACAAAAGAGGTTCTCCTGAATGTGTCCTGAGCCCAGGGGATTACTTTTTAAGGTATATTTTCATTACTACTGACAACTTTCATCATTCTCCTAAAATGTTGTTAAACAACTTTTTTTTCCTGTTAATTGATGATTTTTTAGTTCAGTTTTAACTTATTCACTTATTTATTTAAAAAAACTTTTATTGAATCTCTACTATTTTCAGCCCTGTGACATGTTCCATGCAATAGTAAAACAAAAATGAAACAGTTCTTGCCTCCGAAAGCCTGGCATTTTACCAGGATTAAAAAACAGGTAAATAGATATGTAAATGAAAAAAATGCACAAAATAGTTGCAAATTATTTTTCAGGGTGAAGGAGAATGCTACCTATTAAGAGTAGAAAAGGAGGATGGATCTTGATGGATCCTGATCCTACAAGAATCCTGTAACAGGAATCTATTGGGCTGAGTTTTGAAGGAACTCAGGGACTCCTTGCCAAGAAAACTTCAAAGCGGGCCATGAAGAGTCAGATATGACTGAAAAAAAAATGACTGGAAAAAAAGAATTCTTTGAAGGGGAAGCAAGAAGGAAATATATTTTCTTGATATGGTGCCCAGTCTATGCAAAGTCACTAGGATGGAAAATGGAGTATTGTGTGAGGGGAACAGAAAGTAGGCCAATTTGACCAGAAAAGAGTGCAGGAATAATGTGCCATAAATATAGAAATGAATTTGGTTTTCAGTCATTTCAGTTGTGTCTGACTCTTCATTACCAAATTTGGGATTTTTTTGACAAAGATAGTGGAATGGTTTGCCATTTCCTTCTCCAGTTCATTTTACAGATGAGGAAACTGAGGCAAACAAGGTTAAGTGTCTTGTCCAGGGTTGCACAACTAGTAAGTGTCTGAGGCCAAAGACGTCTTTCTAAATCCATACCTGGTTCTTTATCCACTGTACCACCTAGTTGCTCCCCAAAAAGGAATACTGAAGTCGTATTGTAAAGGACCTTAAAAGACAGAGACTATATATGTATATACACACATGTATACATATATGTATATATATACATACACACATATATTATATGTGTATATTGTTCTGAATTTAAGAAATAAAACAGATTTAAACAATATAGCACAATAGGAAAATATGGCTGTACATGAAACTACAAGTCTAGTATGTAAAACTTGCATTCTGTGCATACTTCCAGTTGTCATTATTTTCTCTGGATGCTGATAGCATCCTCCTTCATATGTCGTTTGAAGTTAATTTGGGTAAATATTTATTTATTTATTGCAGTTTCTTGTACACTATTTTTTATTACTCCCATTTATGCAATCTATGTTTTGGCTAAGCTGACATATGAGCTGTTCCAATAGCTATATATATATATATATATAATATATATTTTATCATTTTGCATCTCTATGTCTTTGCATTACCTATTCCTGATGCCTAGAAAGCACTCCCGTCTTAACTCTATCTCTTAAAATTTCTGCTTAAAAATATTCAATATTTTATTTTCCCATTTACATGTAAAAACAATTTAAACCTTCATTTTTAAAACTTTGAGTTCCAAATTTTCTCTTTTCCCGCCTCCCTACCCCCTCTCATTGAGAAGGCAAGTAATTTGATATACATTATACATATGTAGTCATGCAAAACATGCTATGAGAGTCATGTTGTGAAAGACTATTTTTATTTCCCTCCATTCTATTCCCCCCTCCCTGTTTATTCTCACTCTCCTTCCACCCTGTTGCTTCTCAAAAGTGTTCTTTTCTAACTGCCCCCTGACCCAATCTGCCCTCCCTTCTACCCTTCTATCACAACCCCTTCCCTTATCCCCTTCCTCCCCTCCCCACCCACATTTTCTTATAGGGTAAGATAGATTTCTATAGCCAACAGAGTGTGTATGTTATTCCCTCTTTAAACCAATTCTGATTACAGCAAGGTTCATTTACTCCCCCTTCACTTCCCCTCTTTTCTCCTCCACTTTAAAAACTTTTTCTTGCCTCTTTTATGTGAGATAATTTACCCCATTCTACCTTTCCCTTTCTCCTAATATACTGCTCTTTCTCATCCCTTAATTTCATTTAGATACCATACCATCATATTCACCTCATACCTGTAACCTCTGTCTATAAATACTCCTTCTAACTACCCTTATAATGAGAAAGGCCATATGAGTTACAAATATGATCCTTTCATGTAGGAATGTAAATCATTATCTTTAATAAATCCCTTATGATTTCCCTTTCCTGTTTACCTTTCCATGCTTTTCTTGAGTCTTGCACTTGAACATCAAATTTTGTATTTCACTCTGATCTTTTCCTAAGAACACTCAAAATTCCTCTATCTCACTGAATGTCCATTTCCTCCCCATCATGTATTATAATCAGTTTTACTGGGTAGGTGATTCTTGGTTGTAATCCCACCTCTTTTGCCCTCCAGAATATCATATTTTACAAGCCCTCTGATTCTTTAATGTAGAAACTGCTAAACCTTGTGTTATTCTCATTGTGGCTCCATAATATTTGAATTGTTTCTTTCTGTCTGTTTGCAATATTTTTTCTTTGAACTGGAGGATATAGAATTTAGCTATACTGTTCTGGGGAATTTTCATTTTGGGATCTCCTTCAGGAGGTGATGAGTGGATTCTTTCTATTTCTTTCTTACCCTCTGGTTCTAGAATATCGGGGTAGTTTTCTTTGATAATGTCCTGAAAGATGATGTACAGGCTTTTTTTTTTTTTATCATGGCTTTCAGGTAGTCCAATAATCTTTAAATTATCTCTCCTGGATCTATTTTCTAGGTCATTCCTTTTACTAATGAGCTACTTCATATTGTCTTCTACTTTTTTTCATTCTTTTGGTTTTGCTTTATGATTTCTTGATTTCTCACGAAGCCATTAGCTTTCGTTTGTTCGATCTAAGGAATTATTTTCTTTAGTGAACTTCTGGACCTCTTTTTCCAATTGGTCAATTCTTCTTTTTAAGGCATTCTTCTCTTCAATGGCTTTTAGGACCTCTTTTTTCATTTGGTCCAGTCTATTTTTAAGATGCTATTTCCTTCAGAATTTTTTGTGCTTTCTCTACCAAGTCATTGACTTATTTTTTCATGATTTTCTTGCATCACTACCTTTTCCCCCCTGATTTTTCCTCTTCTCTTAATTGATTTTTTTCAGGATCCTTTTTGAGATCTTCCATGGCCTGAGGACAATTTATTTTTTGGATGCTTTGACTGTAGGAGCTTTGACTTTGTCGCCTTCTTCTGAATATGTGTTTTAATCTCTCTTGTCACCAAAACAAGTTTCTATAGTCAGTTAAATTATGTGATATTTAACACTGATCTTCTATAGATGTAGAGATTCATTTTGTTGTCTAAAATTAATTATACCAATAATGGAAATTTTAAGTTAATCATGAAGGAAAGATGAGCACATGTCAGGCTGGGTAGATGTTTTTGAACACTGAAAAGAAGTCAATATTTAGTCATGTGGTTTGCCATTGAAATGTAACATTCTGTGAAAGGAAGGACACTTTTAGGAGTCAGAAGAAACTGGCATGAATTATGTTTCTACAAAATATTGTTTTTATAATATTTTGGGCAAATGACTTAGTCTTTCTGTTCCTCAGTTTCCTTAGGTGTAAAATGAAAAAGAGGGTTTGGACTAGATGACTTCTAAAGAGCCATCTAACTGCAAATTTATTATCTTATTGAAATCTAGTCATGCTTAGAATTGAATATTGTGTAAAATTTTATATTTCTATTCCAACTTTTACCTTAAGTAGAAATTATAATACCAGGGAGGCTGAGAATGGGGGATCTCTTGAGCTCAGGAGTTCTAATCTATACTGGGATAAATATGTTAATGTAAGCTCCAGAAAAGGGATAGGGGCAGAGCAACCAAATCTATGGAGCCTGATAGAATGAAAATGAATCTCTGTGAGTAGCTGCTGTACTTCTTTAGTAATTTAAAAAAAATGAAAAGGATTATAAATCAAGTAATGTGAAAACTTTCCTGAGGTTGGAGTTCAAGGGAACCTCTCTTTTTCTCTTCTGCTTTCTGTGGACTATTATTTAATATAAAGTATTTGTGTCCAACCTGTGTTAAAACTGTCTGGGCTTAGACTGGTCTGATCAAAGTTGGACATGCTTTACCTTGACACCAAAATAATGATGTCATTTTGGTCCTCTTTGAGAATTGACAACAATCAACCAGTCAATTGTTCAAAATAAGCATATACATTATCTCAGAATGAGGTTCAGATTAATATATCCTATCCTCATTTTCTTCTCCTACTTTGAAAGGTGTATATGGGGAATCAAGATTATATATCACATAGAGGAAAAGATATTTATAATTTTGTATCTAATATGTTAACATATATTTATGAAACATCTCATATATCCAAGGAATTGCTAGAAATGTAACTGAAAAATATTATTTGAAACTGATCATTTACTTGGAAATGCCAGACAGTTTACATTATTTAACAACAACAACAACAACAAAACCCTAAAGTATGAATCAAGAAAACTACTCCATTTGCCAGAATAAAAGTAAATTAACCAAAAAAAGCCCAATTTTTAGGGTAAGGAACTCTCTCTCCAACACACACTGATGACAGGGATAACTCCTAGACAATTGCTTTTCTCACAGAAACATTAAGTTGCTTGCTTATAGTTGAATATCCAAAAAATATAAAAAGGAAGTATATGAATCCAGATAATCTAAAACAAAATCTAGAATTCTAGCCTCTAGACTATATTATTATTATGTGTACATTTTTTCCCACCAAGTTCTAAGAATTTATCTGTTGGGAACCCCCAATGTGGAAATTCCCTCTACAAATATATGTTAGTAACTTTTAACTTAGAACCTTAGCACCTGGAACATTGTAGAAGTAAGTGATTTTCCTGTGAGAAGACACTGAACAGCTCTCAGAAGCTGGTCTTAAGTCTGGTCTTCATGACTCTAAGGTTGGCCTGCCTCCATTGTATCATTCATATAAGTAGAAGGCTGTAATGGTAAGTAAAATAGGATTTTTTTGGCTGTTTTTCTCCATTGAGTTTTAGTCAACAAGTGTTTTTAAACCTCACCTTTGATTGTATCAAGTGTCTTTGATTGGAAGCAGTATTCAGTGTATTACCCTTAATAGGCCTAAGGAAATTTGAAGATCTCCCAAGTCCCTTAATAGGCTGAATGTCATCACATATAAGTCCATTATGGGAGGGTGAAACAGGAAGGATCAGGTAAGAGGAGCAGAAGAAGGAAGAGAGAAAATGTTTCTGATGTTAGCGCTCTGTACATTGGTCTGTGTTGATTTCTCAGACAGAAGCCTTGTCATGTGGTGTCAATTTCTCAGACAGAAAGTGAATTGAGATGATGGCACTGATGATATGTGTAAATATTATTGTAGCCCTGTTAAGTTTTATTTTCCTAGAAACAGAAACTGTAGAAAGCTTGGAGTGGAGCAGTCCCCATGAGATAAGATATGGAATAGAAGCAGAGAGCTGCCCACATGTGAATCCAGGCAAGAGCTGGGAGTGGTCAGGCAATGGACAGGGAGCCAGTAGAGAAGCCAGTCTCGAGTCAAGGTGAAAGAGGACTTTACTTTGGATACTCTGTATTGACTGATGAGATCTGTAACTTACTGTGACCTAGGGGTGGATGGTGCTTGTACTTTCTGCTACTCCTTAAAAATGACTATAGGATATAGTGAATGATATATTTTGCTTAAGACTATGTGGCCACCTTAGTAATAAGTTGTTATGTTTTCATGGATGGTATGGTTTACTCTCTTGAATGTTATGCTTTAGTTTATTGCTGAATAGAGGGTTCCTTATACTATGTGATTAGACCTTTCAAGTTATTCACAGCAGCAGTCCTTAGGAAAGCTGCTTATTATTGGCTTTACAAAGGCACCCACACACACACGTACATATTTATATACATATGTATACATATACATACATATACATATGCATACATATATATATATATACACATCTATACATACACACATAATTGTATATCAGAACTAATAGGAGGCCTAAATAAATATTTTACATAGGAATCAAAGGATTATGATGCAATAGTAAAATATGCTGAGAAGAAATTAAAATAAAATAATTAGAAGGGAATGGAACAGTAGCTATATGCTCCAATAGCATAGCACACTAGGAAGAATAATGACTTTGCAGCCAAAGGACCTGTATTCAAATCTTACTTTTGATAATTTTCAGCAAGGTTTTTGCTTTTAATTTTTCTTTATATTGTCAACTTAACCTCAAACACAAATATATCACTATATAAAGAAGAAAGAGGGTTATATTAGTAGCTGCAAACTGTTACATGGAGCTTTGTTTTTTCAAAGTAGTATGTTTTTAATGTCTTATGGTATTCACACACACATAAACACACACATATATATATATATATATATATTTATGATTCATATGTAATATCACAAGATAGTATTAGGTATATACATATAGGGGGCAGCAGTAAGTAAAGCGCCAGCCCTGGAGTCAGGAGGACCTGAGTTCAGATCAGGACTCAGACACTTAACACACACACACACACACACACACACAAACTAGCCATGTGTCCTTGGGCAAGTTACTTAACCCCAATTGCTCTCCAAAAACAAAAACAAAAAAAAACCCAGATATATACACATCCATATATGTATGCATAAGTAGATGCAGATAGACAGAAGTAAGGTTAGCACATACCTCAACCTCAATTAATATACCTAATAAGTTTTATTCTCTCATCCTTTTATTAGATATGAAGTCCTCTTCATTCGAGGCATTTAATCAGTCCATTAATGGTGAATTCCAGGTACACAATGAATGATAGCAGATTATACCACATAGGAAATGTTTTGTGGTTGGTTGAAAAGAATCAGTTGCACCTCATGAGGCTTATATAAAACAGTAAACCAGGAAATAGGCATTCAAATAACAAGTTGCTTTTCAAAGTTCACAAGATCATACTTAGGTGGTGAGATGGGAACAATATCCTCCCCTCCCTCCCCCTCAAGTGATTCCTTTGCATGGTGGAACAACTTCAGCCAAGTCCATGAACAGAATTGCTTGTGTGTGTGTGTGTGTGTGTGTGTGTGTGTGTGTGTGAGATGAGAGAATTATGTAAATTGAGTGAACCACACTGACTCTGTCTTGCAACACAATTCTGGATCTAGCTCAGTTCTCTCCCTATTCAATTATGGCTGGGTCCAATTTCTATCTTATGAAAAAATGTTATTCAGGGAGAAAACTTTATTGCATTGTTTGAACCCAGCCCTGTATGACTAGGAAGTTGAACCACTTCTAACTATTGTTTAGAGACCCTTAACTGAGTGTAAGGGTTATGGGATTTAAAGATCTTCCATGCCCCATTGGACTTTCTGACGTAGCAGGAAGGGGCGGAGCAAGAGGAAGCGGAAGCCAAACTAGAGTTCCTGTGGTGGCTGGCGGTGGTGGCGACGGCGGCAGCAGCAGCAGAAGCAGCGGCAGCGCAAAATCCTTTTTGAGTTAGCCAGAATTTCTGCTAAGGACTCCTGCTGAGGACTGCCAGGGGCCGGAGCTGCTGGGAGCGTGCTTCCCGGATGCTGGGTGGTTGCTGTGAGTGGGGAGAGGAGGACCTTTGCCTGAGGTAGCCTCTTCTGTTTTAAAGGCTTGAGAATGTGGGTGCTTTCTACTTTACCTACCTGTGCCAATGTCATAACTACTCTGATGGCTTTCACTTTCTGGTTTTGGGACTCAGTCTTTTGGTATCTTAATAAATTTTCTAGTTTATTCCCCCATATGGCAAGCATGATGTATTTTGTGATGGATAATTATATCAGCATATCTGTAATCTCCATAGGCATTGTGAATATGGCATTGCTGATATACTGAGGACCCAGGTTATGTTGATCAGATAGTCAGATCTGAAGATTGATGAAAAGAGTTTTCTCGCAAGTATACAAATCAAGCTCAAAACTGTCCCATACTGGTCAATTGGTTACTGTTTCTTCCTTTAATTGCATATACACACTTGGGGGCAATGGGGCATTTCCTTTTCTGATTTCAGGGAACTGTATCTATTTGTTCTCCCCCTCCCAACTTGGAAATCCCATAATCTTTCCTCTGATTAGAAATAAGATAACCTGATCCTGTATCCTGCTTTATTTCCTGCTAATTGTTTATTTTTAATGCATAAGAAAATTGTCTCCAAGTTCACCTGGGGTCCAGCACCAAAGTGAGGAGTCTTAGTCCTGATTTGTTATGCAGTTGGCATGCACTGCTTAATAAACTGATATGCTCAAAAGCTTGAATCTTTATTTTTTCAGTTATTTCATATTTTATCTGCTACAGGAGAAAGAGGGGGATGGGTCTTCCTACTTTTCCACCAAAGAACCCAAGGCAAAGTAGACATACTGGGGAAAGGAAGCCTCAAGATTCTAAAAGATCATAATTCACTGGAGCTCAGAAGGGAGGAATATCCTGAAGGAAATTTCATAAGGACTCCGCAAAAGGGGGAGGGGAAGTTACAATAAGAGCTGTGAATTACCCCTTTTCTGTATGTTTTAGCTTTGAGTTCACTTTCCCCTGACATCAGCATTTACTTGTATGTGAGAGAATGTTCCAGAATTTTAGAAAAATTCATTTTTTACCAAATTTTCTTATTATTCATACTTATAAAACAACTAACTAAAAAAAGTATTTTGGCTGGTTAACTGGTGAGCATATACAACATAGGGGCTCGTGAACAAGTACCTTACCTTTCAATCCCTCAGGATTACCCCCAGAATTCTGTTGAGTGAAACATTAAGGTACTTCCTGGTACTCAACTTGATAGAAAGAGTAGAAATTGAAAGGGTAAGCCCAGAGGGGGCTGCTAAATACAAACACATGCACAGATATACATGCACACATACATACATACTTACATACATACATACACATACACACATACATACATGAATATGAAATAAAGTGGTAATAAAATTGCTCTATTAATTTTTTTCTTTCTATAATTTTTCCTCTTTTATATTTTGGGGAAGAAGAGTATGCACATAATCTTGGGCAAGTCACTTAATTGGAATGGACTTCAGTATCTCAATGTAAAACAAGGAGGTTGGAACATGACCCTTGTGGCCTCTTTGCACTCTCATTCTCTAGTCCTATGAACTGAAGTAGCTATGTATGTTAAAAAACATGAGAGGAAAATTAGAATCATTCAGAGTGTTTGAGGCAAGACATGATTAGTATTTTCCTCATTCTACACTTTCCACTCTGTTGTTAATGGAATTAGAATTCAGACAGATTTTAAAAGCAACAAAACCTTTGATCTTTGGCAATACATTTGAAATTCACAATGACAAAGCCATCATTCTCAGTCCTAAATTCTAAAATGGGAAATGCCTCCAAGATTCATTCACTTTTAATTTGTGACTGAGATCCATCTGGGTGCTGGTGAGAGAGGGAAATGTAAATTCTAATGTAGTCTGATGCATTTCTTAAGTATAATATTTAATGATATTATATTGAAAATTAATTTCATTGTTGTTGTGGAAAGACTTTTCCTAACCTATATTTCTATTTCCCACATTAAGATTACCTCTTTCTTGGGAGGATATTGTTCAGATTCACACAAAGGCATTGTATTTACAATGTACAGAATACATTACATGCAGGAAAATTAAGGGTTAGTTCTAAGGATCAAAATATGACTTGTATTTTTTTCAACCCACTCGTTCTTTATCAGTCTATACAAAACAGGGCTGCACATCTACTATAAAGTGTGGAGATGTTCATCTTGTTTTTACCAAAGGAGATCTTGATCTTTCCTTTAGTTTGTCCACATCTCTTATAAGAATGCCAGCAGGGGCTTTACTGTTTCTAGACTAATGGCAGAGGAAATAGAAATATTACAGCTGCTGCTCTGCATGTGGTAGTCATTTTGAAATACTGCATTTTGGATTCTCACATTGAGCTTTCTTTGCAATCCCCACTGTATCGAACAATACGAATATCTGCAGGGCTGTATTAACTTTCTTAAAAAAAAATCAGTACAGCCAATTTTAGTTCAGATAAAGGAAATGGCTTGAATTTGATGCTTTTTCCCCCCTTCTTTTGCCAAGACGTGTAGAATAGATCTCTCTTACTTTTATTAGCATGTCGAGAATTTTCTCTTCCCCTGAAGCTAACCCTTCTCAGATTTCCCCAAAGTTCTCCATTTTTGACTGTCATGATGTAGGAGGCTCTTCTGGCTCTCTTTGTTCAGGAAGCAACATTGTTGGCACTCTTGGAAAATTCATTGGATATAAAAACAAGTTGCAAAGAAAAACATCTATTTCTAAAAAGATACTTTGAGAACTATCATCTAAAACATGACATCTCTCAGTTTCTAGACACTTCTCAGTTTATATTTCTTTGAATGTTGGTACTTGAAAATTAATTGTTTGGAATAGCAATGCTTTAGTTAATATACATTTATTAACTGAATTGTCTCTGTACATGGGTTATATAACATAAAAGAGTGATGTTTACTATAAAAATTGTTTTGTTCACTTCTCAGTTAAAAAACCAGCAATTATAAGATGACATTTTAAATCTTAGTTCTAATTCTGCTCTATTTCAAATGATCTATCTTTTAATGGAAAGACTTTTCTACAAAGAAAAGTCCAATGAGATGGATATAACTGTTTTGTCAAGGTGATGTGGGAGAGGAAACACAATGTTATGAGAGAAACTATTTTTTTGTCTTCAATTGAATCACTTTTATTTCGTAGCACTTTCAGTAAATACGAGACCAAAAAAGAATATTCTATTTTAAAGTGGACATAAATTTATTGTTAAATTAATCAGATTCTAATAATCTAACTCCAAAACACAATAAAATATCTCATTAGAAGCATTACAGTACAAAATTCTAAAATATTATTGATTTTAACAATCATATTCATCACCTTTATCAATCTATTTTAGTTTTTAAAGAAGATAATGAAACTACTACCTTGAAAATCACTATCATGTAAATTCAGTCATTAAAACTACAATTGTCTTTCTATTGAAGTAAAGTTGCTTCAGCACCATCTGGGATTTCTAGCTTTATACAAGAGAATGTAAGGAATAATATTTTAGTATTTCAAAATATCCTTATTTTACTTTATATTTGAAATAAAAGTTCTTGATGGTATTGTTTAAATATCAAGTGGATGAAGAGTAAGTTTATATGTGCCTCATCTATGTTGACTTTAGACACTTCTTAAAAGTTACTAATCATGAAATGCCAATATAGCCCCATACTTGTGTTAATGATTTTATCACTTTGAATTCTGAATTTGATATTTTAAGATGGAAAAGAAACACTTAATTTAATTCCAATCTTACATAGACGTTTATTCTGTTCATGATATCTCTTTAATTGTCTTTCATATACCAGATTCTATAAAATATATGAACTCCCTATATTCTTGCTCATCTTTGGTGAATTTTTTCAAACTATGCTTTTTCTCAACTTTCAAGCATTCTTCTTGATTATTTTATTGTGTTCATGCTTTGTTCATTGATAAATATATTTACAATTGGCTTGTACATTACTTGCATCATTCTTTTCCTAGAAATATTCTCTGGAAATATCTGAACTAGAAAAAATAATCATTTGGCAGATTTTAAGAACTTTTACTGTTTTTCATCTCACCCTTCACCTGTTTCCAGTCTTGTTCATTATAATTTAATTCTGAACAAAGTAAACAAAATAATCTGAATCTTCTTGTATGCTTATGAAGCTCTGACTAATTCTGTGTCCCATGATCGTATCTTTCCATTGAAAAGAATATTCTATTACAGGACAGAATGCAAGTTTGGTGAGAGTTTTGCAAAGCAACCAGGAAATTAATTCTTAATACAAAGTTGCTAAGCATTTTACTCAAGAAACACATTGAATTACCCTTATTTGTATTTACATCCCCATGCCTCTCCAACAACTGGGTGCTACTTAGAAATCAACTTAAAAGTGAATGAATCCAACCAGCTCCACTTACAGGTACTACATCCTTAATCACAGAAACAATTCTCCCATCTTACCAAGGAATTGTGGAGTTTTAGCATATGTGCAAAAGACAATCTGTAGTCTTTAGCATAGAAATGAAGGTGTTTCTTTAGTTAGGAAGAAATTTTTCATGAGTTAAATCATTTAGATTTAACAAATTTAAATTTAACAATTTTCAATTGTTAACAAATTTCCTCCTATGTTCTCTCCAGAAATCCATCAAACAACAAGGGTTTATAAGGCATGAACTATGTGCCTAGCACTGTGCTAGGATGCATAAACAATGAAGCAAATTATTCCAACATTAAAGGAGTTTACAAGTTAATGAAGGGAGACAAGAACAAGGAAACACTTACATGTATATATTTTATATTATGTGCAGGATAAATGCAAAGCACTTAAATATGAGGTAGTTTAGAGGAGAATACACACACACGTGCACATATATATGTATTTGAATATGTATATGGAACGCTACATTCAGCTTTAAGTCACTGAAGCTTCAAATGTATATTGTATGTGTAGATATACATATTCTCTTTACATATAGAAATGTATTTATACAAATATATCTATATAATCTGTGTGTATTGGCATCAATATTTGTATCTATGTTTAACCTATCAAAGCATATGACTTCACTAAAACTTTTTAGCTACCCTGCATATATGTACACACAGCTATATCTATATATTTTTATGGAAGTACATGCCTATTTGTACACATTTATACCTGTAAGTATACATGGTTACACATGCACACAATGGCTAAGATGTGTTTTGGACATCAAACTTCATATCATAATCTGCACATGAAATATTCCTTGTTATATTTCATGCATGTAGTTAATCAATTTAAATGTAAATAGTCACTAAACAACTACAGTGTTTTGTAGGGATAGGGACAGTGAGCATAATTTTGGTTTCATTGTTGTAGGAATGCCTTAGTAAGGAAACTTTTGCTACCAATGTGCAATGGGTACATTATTTATAATCAGAGACAGTTGCCTAAAGCACTTAGAGGTGATGTGACTAAGTCACGATCACACAATCTTGTCTTATGTGTCAGAGGCAGGACTTGAATCCAAGTTTTGATGACTTTAGACCAGGTCCCTATCAACTATGCCATACAGCCTCTTCACAGTTGTAAGTGCTAATATTTAATGTTTAGTCTTAATTAAATATTTTTCAAGTATTGAAATATGTAGACATTTTCTCCATTACTGCAGATGGTTATGCCTTTTCATCTTTTTAAAAAAAAATTTTTTTAAAGCAATCGGGGTTAAGTAACTTGCTCAAGGTTACACAGCCAGTTATTTCTGGGTGTGGTGCTGAGTATCTGAGCCCAGATTTTGATCCAGGTCATCCCAACACTGGTGCTGGTGCTCTTACTCACTGAGCCACCTGGTCGCCCCTAAGCAATTGGGGTTAAGTAACTTGCTCAACATTACACGGCCAGGTGTTTCTGGGTGGTTGCTAAGTGTCTGAGCCGGGGATTCGATCTCCAGGTCTTCTCAACACTGGAGCCGGTGCTCTTACTCGCTATGCTACCTGGCCACCCCATGCCTTTTCATCTTATGAAAATTCTTGTCCATTTTTCCCCCTACCAGATCCTCTTTAGTGTATCAAACCAAAGGCCTTGATGTGTTCCCTGATAGTCTTTTTTAAGTTTTATGGTTACCATTGGGTCATTTAGGCTGCCTATGTATGATTTTGCCACCTCCTTTTGACCCATGTGTATGTATATGTATATATGTATACATGCATGTATATATGCACACATATGCCACCACACACACATACACACACATATATATACACACATATATCTAAAAAAATGCTACAGCTAACATGTCCAGATCATTTTTTCGATTATCTTTTGTATCATGGAAAACTTTGAGTACTCTTAAATTGTGATATTTCAAGATTTGTAGTATCACAAGATTTCAGTATCTACTGATGTAGAGATTGAACAGATGGATCATCCAATTTTATGTAATGGACATTATAACAACATTAATTTTGACCGATGAAGTTGATAGAATGCAAGCCTTTTAAGAATAAAGGTGATTTCTTTCTTTGTATTTATATTTTTGAGTCCTAGTCTAGTGTTGTGAAGCCACACATGAACAGCTTTCCAGAGGACTACTGCTGTGAACAGCTTTCAAGGTTCTGATTACATAGTATAGTGAACACTCGATTCAATGGCAAATCAGAGCAAAACATTCACAGAGAATCAAGGTACAGCATTCACAGTGTTACAACTTATCACAGAAAATCAAAATACAGCATTCACAATGACATCACTAAAATGGCTGCATTCACCAAAGCGGTCAAAATATTTTTCAACAAAATACAATTATGTGACTTAAGGGTCACAAAATATAATAGTCAAAGTTCTCTACTCATGGGGCACAGTAAGTTACAAATCAGTCACTATTTAGTCATCAGTCACTATTCAATCATCAGTCACTACTCAGTCATCAGTCACTACGTGGTAACCTCTTAAGGGGTAGTGGAAAATACAGAAGATCATCCACCCCTAGGTCACAGAAAATCATAATTTTCTTAGTCAGTACACAATATCCAAGTAAAGTCTTCTTTCAGCTTGACTCGAGGCTGGCTCTCAGCTTCCATGGTACCTCTTCCATGATCCCAGCTCCAACTGTCACCTGGGTTCAAAGGTAGGCAGCTCCCAGTTCCTTGTGTAGCTCCTTGTCCAGTTCTTCATCCAGTTCCCATTCCATATTGAAGTTCATAGTGTCCAGTCCACCTCAAGTCCTTCACAGGTCCTGTTTCTGGGAAGACAAAGCTTAAGAGAGCCACAAGAATATTTGTGAACATTGCCGGCACCACCATCAATTCACTATCTGCCTGTGAAATCAAGACCCACCAACAAGGTCTGAGAAATCAATACAAATCGTTAACATAGAAATCAACACTGACCCACAAACAATGTCCAAGAGGTCAGCACAAATCATCAGTAAAGTCCCAGGACCTCCAAAACCCTCTTTTCGGACTTCTGTAAACATACAAACAGAAAATCCTCTTTCAGGGCTTCCAGTAAGGTCCCAGGGTTTCTTTGAAAAGTATCACAAACAAACATCAACACAGACAGAGCAGAAAAACAGAGGGCAGGAGTCCATAAGTATTCCTCTTGACTGCCTTCACAAGAGTCCTCTTTTCAGCTCCTGCCATCTCCAGCCCTGGGGCTCTCCTTATATAGTCATTAGCTGCTCCACAGGAGGTCACAAGTTCTAGGGTTCACAAATTGTGGAGTTCACAGGTTCTGTTTTTTAACAGACTGAAACAACGTGTTAATTCAATAGCTGAAACAAGGTGTGAACTACTTCTTTGCTTGCCATTACAAGTGACTGGCACATAGTTGAGATTTATTAAATATGAAGAAGCTAGGTTACTCAGTTGATAGATCTCTGGGCCTGGAGTCAGGAAG
The DNA here is from genome assembly GCF_028583685.1 of Petaurus breviceps papuanus. Taxonomy (NCBI): domain Eukaryota; kingdom Metazoa; phylum Chordata; class Mammalia; order Diprotodontia; family Petauridae; genus Petaurus; species Petaurus breviceps. The sequence goes on from NW_027185764.1 coordinate 944,717, forward strand.
ATTTGACTTCAAATCCATGTTTATATACTTATCACCTCTGGGCAAGCTGGGCAAGTCTGTTTGCCTTAGTTTCCAATGAGGATAATTATACCCACCTCCCAGAGATATTGTGAGAATCAAGTGAGATAAAATTTGTAAAGCACAGTACCAGGTAAATAGTAGGTGCTATATAACCATTACCTACATGTTTTATTATTATTGCCAATTGATTGGTCAGATTGATTGGCTATTCTCCTTTAATAAACATAGATCTAATAGAAGGGAGATACAATGTTCTAAAGCTCGATCCAATCATAATATCATGAAACAGGACCATCTGAAGGGTTTCTCCTGGAATCCCTATTCCATTTGGCAGAATATAATCCATTACTGTGATAGATACTTTTTATGGGTATGCATGGGCCAATTTCGTGCATACCTTGATGATAGAAATCATAAGATCATTGAACAAAATTATCCTTAAGGTTTCATTTATCAAGAAATCTGGTGTGATGTTAACCCATGGATATGAAGATCCTTAATGGAGAAGTGCCTTTAGGGCTGTGTTTTATTTTACTAAATCAATTTCTTTTGTAACTTCAAATAAAAACAGTGGGACTCCTATTCTCTGCTCCTTTTCATTGGTAGTTCATATGTAAAGATTTGAGATATCCTAGAAAATTGTTTTCCTGCATTAATGAGATCACTAATCATTCGAAATATTCAAATAGGTCAGGACATTTCCGGTTTTAGTTACTAAATTTAGTTAGCACATAAAATGATTTCAACTACCAAGAGAGCAGTGAAGACAGTGTGGCTTAGTGCTAACAGTGATAGCCAGGAACTCAAGAAGATCTAGGTGGGCATCTTTCCTCTACCATAGGTTATCTTCCTGACTAAGAGGCATATCATGGAAACTTTCAGTGCTCCAGGCACCTCTCTGAAATTATGAGCTGTTGATCAGCAATAACAGTTTATGTGAATGTACAGGCCTTGTTTAATAATGTAGTTTTTTCTATATTTTCTGTATGTGGAACATCTTTTCCACTATTATCAAATTTTAAGAGATAGGTTTTAATGTGTTTTGTATAGTCTGAACTCAAATCTCAGGGCATCTTAGGCAAATAAATATAAAATATATATGCATGTAAATTAATTTTATAATTTCTGTGACAAGAAATCAAAAATAGAAATACCACTATTTTAAGAAATTGCATTGTCACAGAACATAATTATTCTAAGTAATAGTGTATTTGTCATTGACATTATTTTCACTCTTAGATGTTTGGCAATTTATGCATTTATTGATTGTGTAACTTGTGGTAAACAATATAATAATTGCAAAAGCATCATTGAGAATAAACTAGATGCATTGATGTATCCCTTTTTGATAGTTAAGTACCTGTGGTTTGGCATGGGTAAGTGGTTTATTGAGGGGGGGTTTCTTTGACTTACGTAACATTTAATTGTGTCTGGTTGTTAACTTTCTAATATCACTTTAGGGGCATTCAGTCATAGTTATATGTAAGTGCATAAAATATACAATAATCATGCAGAATTATTTGAATCATTGTCCATTCCTGACTATGAAGTTTCTTTTGTTTGCAATTATTTAATGTTGTTGTTCAATCATTTTATTCATATCTGACTCTTTGGGATCCCATTTGGGGGTTTCTTGGCAAAGATATTAGACCAGTTTGCCATTTCTTTCTCCACTTCATTTTACAGATGAGGAACTGAGGCAAACAAAGTTAAGTGACTTGCTCAGGATAACATAGCTAATAAAAGTTTGAGACTGGATTTGAACTCAGGAAGATTAGTCATCTTGATTCCAGATTGGGCACTGTATTCCTTGTCTCACCTAGCTGTCTGGGTATTTTTGATATGCACATATATATGTATGTATATACATATATATGTGTGTGTGTATGTCATCCCTTCATATTCAACTCATTATGTTGCCTGTCTATGTATACATGTGGACCTTACAGGTCATGGGATACAACCCTCTCATTTACAGATGAGGAAACTGAGACCCAGAGAAGTTGTTTACTCTTCCCCAGGGGTCTTACCCAGGGTCATACAGCTAGTATCTAAAGTAGGATTTATACATAAATATATATATATATATATTTCAACATTCATTTACACAAGATTTTGAGTTACAAATTTTTCCCTGTCTTTTCCCTATACCCACCCTAAGATAGTAAGCCTACTGAATACCCTTTCCCCAAATCTGCTCTCTGTTATATCCTCCCCTAACCCCCCTAAATTTCTTGTAGGGCAAGATGGATTTCTATACCACATAGGCTATATATCTTATTTCCCGGTTGCATGTAAAAAAAAACAATTTTTTAACATTTGTTTTTAAAACTTTGAGTTCCAGACTCTTCCTCTCCCCCTCCCCCACTCAGAAGACAAGGAATTCAATATAGGTTGTACATGTGTAATTATGCAAAATATTTTATAGCATTTATATTGTGAAAGACTACATTTCCCTCTATCCTAACATGGCTCCAATTTATTCTATTTTCTCCTTTGATTGTCTCCCTTTTCAAAAGTGTTTGCTCTGAACTACCCTCTCCCTGAATCTACCCTCCCTTCCATCATCCCTCCTCTTATCCCTTCCCCCCCCCACTTTCGTGTACAGTGAAATATTGGATGGAGTGTGTATTTTATTCCCTCCTTAAAACAAATTCAATGAAAGGTTGACTCATTCCCTTTCACCTTCCTGCTATTCCCCGCCATTGTAGTTCCCCTCCATAGTTTTGTTTTGCTTCTTTTATAAGAGATAATTTACACTATTCTATCTCTCCCCTTCTCTTTCTCCCAATATATTCCTCTCACTCCTCTTACTTTAAACTTTTAGATGTCATCCCTTCATATTCAACTCATTATGTTCCTTGTCTATGTATGCATGTACACACATATATACACACACAAATATATATATATTTATATATATACACACACAGACCCTCTACTATATCTATCTATCTATCTATCTATCTATCTATCTATCTATCTATCTAT
>NW_027185764.1:947738-976259 GCF_028583685.1 Petaurus breviceps papuanus
CTATCTATCTATCTATCTATCTATCTATCTATCTATCTATCTATCTAAATACCCTGCAACTATCTTCATACTGAGAAAAGTCTCATGAGTTACAATTATAGTTTTTCCATGTAGGAATGCAAAAAGTTCAACTTTAATAAGTTCATTATGATTTCTTTCCTACGTTTACCTTCTCATGCATCTTGTATTTGAAAGTTAAATTTTCTGTTCAGTTCTGTTTTATTTTTTCATCAAGAATGCTTAAAAATCATCTGTTTCATTGAATGTCCATATTTTCACTTGAAGTATTATACTGAGTTTTGCTGGGTAGGTGATTTTTGGTTTTAATCCTATCTCCTTTGATCTCCATAATATCATATTCCAAGCTTTTCAATCTCTTAATGAAGAAGCTGCTAGAAGTGGTGTTATCCTGATTGTGTTTCCACAATAGTTTCTTCCTGATAGCTTGTACTCTTTTCTCCTTGACCTGGGAACTCTGGGATTTGGATATTATATTCCTAGGAGTTTTCTTTTTGGGATCTTTTTCAAGAGGTGATCAGCAAATTCTTTCACTTGCTATTTTGCCCTCTGGTTCTAGATTATCAGGACAATTTTACTTGATAATTTCTTGAAAGTTATTGTCTAGGTTCTTTTTTCAATCATGGCATTCAGGTACTCTAATAATTTTAAAAATGATCTCTCCTGGATCTATTTTCCAGGTTTTTCCAATGAGATATTTCACATTGCCTTCTATTACTTTTTTTTTCATTTGTTTGGATCTGTTTTATTAGGACCTTGGTTTCTCATAAATTCATTAGATTCCAGTTGCTCCAATATAATTTTGAAGGGATTATTCTCTGCATTGAGTTTTTGAAATTCCTTTTCTATCTAGCAAATTTGGCTTATTAAGGCATTCTTATCCTCATTTGCTTTTTGGGCCTCTTTTGTCATTTGGGTTAGTCTATTTTTAAGGTGTTATTTTCTTCAGTATATTTTTTATCTCCTTTAGCAGGCTGCTAACTCACTTTTCATGATTTTCTTGCATCATTCTCATTTCTCTTCCCAATTTTTCCTTTACTTTTCTCACTTGGTTTTCTTTTCTTTATCTCTCTTTTTTTTTTGGACATGCCTAGATACAGGGAGTTTATTTGTAAAACTAATTTGTTTATTTACTTTCTCAAATGCTTTGTTGACTTCTAGTTTACATCATTCATTTCCACAAGGTTTTGAGTTACAAATTTTCTGCACGTTTTTCCCCTATCCACCACCCCAAAATAATGATCCCACTGGATATATCCTTCTCCAGTCTGCTGTCTCCCATACCTTCCCCCATTCCCCCTCCAATTTTCCAGGAAGGCATGGTGTGGATCTCTATGGCCCATTGCCTGTATCTTATTTCCCAGTTACATGTAAAAAATATTAACAATAGTATGTATATTAAACATTTGAATTTAGAACTTTGAATTCCAGATTCATTCCCTTCCTCCCTTGTCACCCACCCTTACTGGGAAGATAAGCAATTCAATTTAGGTTGTACATCTGTAGCTATACAAAAGATTTCCATAGTGTATATATTGTAAAAGACTGACTATATTTCCCTCCATCCTATCCCACCTCCCACTTGTTCTGTTCTCTATTTTGATCCTGTCCCTTTTCAAAAGTGGGTGCTTCAAACTTCCCTCACTCCCAGCCTGCGCTCCCATCCATCATACCCCTTTCATCTCCTTCTCCCCCACTCCCCTGTAGGGTGAGATACCCTATTTAGTGTGCATGTCATTCCCTCCCTAAGCCAAATTCATTGAGAATATTGTTGATTCATTTTCTTTTGCCATCCTGTTCTTGCCCTCCATTGTAACAGTTTTCCCTTGCCTCTTCTATATGAGATACTCAATCCCATTCTGTTTTTCTCCATTTCTTCTCATTATATTATGGTCTCAGATCTTAATTTCACCTTTTATGTATCATTTCTTCCTATTAAATTGGTCCTGTGCCCTCTATCTATGTATACCTGTACACACACACACATATATATATACACACTCACATATGTATTCATACACCCATATACCCTCCTATATAGACATATATATGTATGTATGTGTCTCTGTGTGTGTGTATACACACACACTTCTATTCCCTTCAAGTACTCTCATATTGAGAAAAGTTTAATATGTTACAATTATTATTTTTCCTTGAAGGAATGTAAATTGTTCAACTTTGATAAGTTCCTTATGATATCCTTTCCCTGTTTATCTTCTCAAGCTTCTCTTCCTTCTTGTATCTGAATGTCAAATTTTCTATTTAGCTCTGGTTTTTTCATCAAGAATGCTTGAAAGTCCTCTGTTCCATTGAATGAACATATTTTCCCCTAAAACATGATACTCAGTTTTGCTGGATAGATGATTCTTTGTTTTAATCCCAGCTTCTTTGACCTCCAGAATATCATATTCCAAGTCCTTCAATCCCTCAGGGTAGAAGCTGCCACATCCTTTCTTATCCTGATTGTGTGTCCACAATATTCAAATGTTTCTTCCTTGTTCCTATGTAATATTTTCTCCTTAATCTGGGAATTCTGGAACCTGGCTATAATATTCCTAGAAGTTTTCTCTTTTGGATCATTTTTAGGAGATGATTGGTGGATTCTTTCAACCTCTATTTTGCCCTCTGGTTTTAAAATATCAGGGCAAATTTCCTTCAGAATTTCTTGAAGGATGACTTCTAGGTTCTTTTTTTGATCATGACTTTCAGGTAGTCCAATAATTTTTAAATGATCTCTCCTGGATCTGTTTTCCAGGTCAGTGGTTTTCCCAATGAGATATGTCACATTGCCTTCTATTTTTTCATTTGTTTGGGTCTGTTTAATAGTATCTTGATTTCTCATAAAGTCACTAGCTTCCATTTGCTCCAGTCTGATTCTGAAGAAATGATTCTCTTCAGTGAGCTTTTGAGATTATTTTTCCATCTGGCAAATTTGGCTTTTGAAGGCATTCTTCTCCTCATTTGCTTTTTGAGCCTCTTTTGCCATTTGAGTTAGTCTGTTTTTTAAGATGTTATTTTCTTCAGTCAGGTTGTTGACTCTAATTCCATAATATTCTTGCATCATTTTCATTTCTCTTCCCAATTTTTCCTCCACTTCTCTTATTTGGTTTTCAAAATCCTTTTTAAAGTTCTCTATGGAAGCTTTTGGTGCAGGAGTTCTGACATTGCTGTCTTCCTACTGTTCAATGCTTTGGTCCTTTTTGTCCCCAAAACAGAAGTGTAAAGTTGGATTACTCTGCTTGCTTTGCTTCTTTTGCTTGTTCATGTTGCCACTCATTTTCTTGACTTTTGAGCTTTTTGCTGCAGTAGGACTCTGCTATCAGACAGGGGAGCTTTGTCCCAATCACTGGGATTTTTGCAGCTGCTGGAGCTGTTAGTTGTGTGCCCTCTGTGACCCTCCACATGCTCTGGCAAGCTGGTCACGCATCCCAGCACCTCCACCCTAGACTGAAATCCAGATCCAAGCAGGTTAAAGCAAGAGCAATTACCCTTCAAACTGGGTGCTTGGTCCCCCTACAATATGCAAGTCAGGAGCTAAAGCTGCCACGTGGCAGTGGCTGCTTGACTGTGGTGCCTCAGTGGCTTCTCCCTCAAGAAGGTAATGTCAGGACCACACTCCTGAACTACCGGATCCCAAAGTCCACACTGCACTGACCTCTCACTTTGTCCTTAGCATCTATGTGTTGATAATTCTGGTAACTGCCACAGCTGCTGGTAATCTGAAATCCCTCCAGCTGGTGGCTGATCAGGCTACCCTGAGGCTGAAACCTCAGGCTTGAGCAGGCCTGGGCTCGGCTCCCAGAGCCCTGCACTGGCCCCTTCCTGCTGGCCTCCTGGACTGTCTTCAGTGGGAGGACAGCTTCTCTCTCCCTCTTATTTTTTGATTTCTGTAGAGCCAAAATTTGTCTAGAGTAAATTTTTACAAGAATTGGAGGAGGTGAACCCAGAGCCATGTGGAAGTCCTGTTTCTATGCTACCATCTTGACTCTGCCCCCTCTCTCACTTGATTTTCAAAATCCTTTGTGAGCTCCTCCATGGCTTTTAACCACTTAATATTTTTTCTTGTACACTTTTGAATCAGGAGCTCTGACTCTGTTGTCTTCCTCTTGTTCCATGATGGGATCCTTTTGTCACCAAAAAAGGATTCTATGGTCTGTTTGTGCTTACTCTGCTTGCTCATATTTCCAGCCAATTACTTGATTTTTGAGCTCTTTCCCATGGTAGAATACTGCTTCCAGATTGCAGACAGCTGTGTCCCAAATTGCTGGGGTTTTTGCAGCTGTTGGAGCTATTAGGAGAGCGCCCTCCCTGCAGCTCCCACAAGTCTGGCACACTAGTCACACACCCAAGACCACCACACAAGACCACAATCCATATCCAAGCAGGTTAAAGCAAGAGAGATTACCCTGTGAATGGTTGCTTGTTCCCCCTAAGATCTGTAGGCCAGTGGCTCTGGAGGCTGCCATGTGGCAGCAGCTGCAAATGCTGTGCCTCCACCACTTCTCACCCCATGGGCAGGGGCCGATCCATGCTATCCTCCACCCAGTTCCAATAGAGTTCCTGAATGACCTTTTACCTACTTTTTGGATTTTATGTATTGAGAAGTCTGGAAACCACTGCAGCTGCTGGTGATACACTCTCCTGAAGGGCTGCCCCAGGGGCCAGAACTGTGTGGCTCACATGGGACTGCACTCAGCTCCCAGTTGGGTGTGATATACCCTTCCTGTCAGCCTGCTGGGCTGCCTTCAGTGAGAGATTCATTTCTCTCTGTCACTTTGTGTGTTCTGTAGCTCTAAAATTTGTTTAGAGTAAATGTTTTTACATATTTTGGAGGTGCTAGATCTGTGTGGTGGTCCTGTTTTTACACTGTCATGTTGGCTCCTCCTTGAGAATTTCTTGAAGGATGATTTCTAGTCTTTTTTTTTTGATCATGACTTTCAATTAGTTCAATAATTTTTAAATGATCTCTCCTGGATCTATTTTCCAGGTCAGTGGTTTTTCCAATGACATATTTCACATTGACTTTTATTTTTTTTTTCATTTATTTGGATCTGTTTTATAATTTCTTGATTTCTAATAAAGTCATTAGCTTCCATTTGCTCCAATCTAATTTTGAAAGAATTATTCTCTTTAGTGAGTTTTTAAAATTACTTTTCCATCTGGGCAATTCTCCATTTTAAGTCATTCTTTTCCTCATTGGCTTTTTGGGCACCTTTTGCCATTTGAGTTAGTCTATTTTTTAAGGTATTACTTTCTTCAGTAAGACTGTTGACTCATTTTTAATGATTTTATTGCCTTATTCTAATTTCTCTTCCTAGTTTTTCCTCTACTTCTCTTACTTGATTTTCAAAATCCTTCTTGAGCTCCTCTATGGCCCATAACCAATTCATATTTTTCTTGGGGACTTTTGATGCAGGAGTTCTGACTTTGATTTCTTCTTCTGGTTCCATGTTTTCATCCTCCCCCCCCCCCAAATGATTCTATAATCCTCTATTTGCTTCCTCTATTTTCTCATCTTACCAGCCAATTACTTTACTTTTGAGCTCTTTGCCACAGTAGAACTCTGCTTCTATAGTGGAGAATGCTGTGTCCCAAATTTCTGGGATTTTGTGTAGCTGCTGTCAGAGCTTTTTTCAGACATCTGCTTTAGAACTATGAGAAGGACTTTCTTTCCACAGTCTCAACAAGCTCTGCCACTCCAACTCTCCTCACCCCAGAACCACCATTCAAGACTGAGACAGAGATCCAAGCAGAGAAAAGCAAGAGAATCCTTCCTCAGCACCAGCAAAGAGATTACTGCAATTTCCCTCTGGACAGTCACTTGGTCCCCTTCTGATCTGTAGGCCTGTAGCCAGAAGCAGCTGAAGGCAGCAGTTTTAATCACTGCCACCTTGGCTGCCCTGGGTCCAGACCCTCCAGTGTCGGGATGACCTGGGGATCAAATCCTTGCTCAGATACTTAGCACCACACCCAGAAATAACTAGCCATGTAACCTTGAGCAATTAATTAACCCTGATTGCTTTAAAAAACAAACCAAACAAAAACACAAGTTCATTGTGGGTGAGATTTGTCTTTCTTTTTCTTTGTATTGTTAATTTCTAGTGCTTAGCTCAATGTTCTTTATGGAGGGAGTGCTAATAAATGCTTTTTTTTCTTTCTTTTCATCCTTCCTCCATTCTTTCTTCTTAGGGTCCTTTCTTCTGTTGTTCTTTTTTGTGTTCCTTTCTTTCTAACTCACTGAAATATGAGTAATAATTTCCTATTAAAGTCTGAATTCTTCTTTTATACTTAACTTGGCTCTTTTTTTCCAGTGGACACACTCCTTAGGTCTATCTCCTGCCTTTTTGAACTTCTTACAGAATGAGTTTCACTTCTATAAGGCTACCCAAGACATGCTCAGTGCTTGAACAGTCAGCAGCTATTTACCCTCTAATTCCAACAATTTTGCTTAAATTGTTATTAATAATTTGCAAAAGTATATTAAAGTATAAGATTTTTCTCCAATATTTCTAGTATTTTTTCCAATGAACAACCTCAAATGTAGCTCTTTGCAGTCTGTGCCCTCCTTGAGGTCAATTGTTATTGAATCATTTCAGTTATGTCCTACCCTTCATGACACCACTTGTGGTTTTCTTGGCAAAAGATACTGGGGTATGGGGGCAGCTAGGTGGCCCAGTAAATAGAGCACCAGCCTTGGAGTAAGAAGGACCTGAATTCAAATCAGGCGTCAGATACTTCACACAAAAATCTAGCCATGTGACCTTGGGCAAGTCACTTAACCTGAATTGCTTTCACTTCCCCCCTTTAAAATTCAAAAAAAAAAGATACAGGGGGTGGTATTCCATGTCATTTTACAGAAGAAGAAACTGAGGCAAACAGGGTTAAGTGACTTTCCCAGGGTCACACATCTAGTGAGTGTCTGAGTCAGATTTTAACTCATAAAGAAGAGACTTCCTTACTCCAGACAGAGCACTCTATCCATTGTAGCACCTAGCCGTAGTGCTTGTCTGGTGTATAGTATACAGTTATAAATGTTTTGTTGAAAGAAATTATTTTAAGTTATTTAATTCCATCTCAGAATCATATGATTCTATTATCTATAACGGGGATCCCTTGATACACATTAGGTAAATCTTCTTGACCCTCTGGAAAGTATTCTTGCCCTCCTGTCCACTTCAGGATATGTTGGTGATCTTGTGATTGCTCAGGTTACTCAGCATAGAGTTCCTTGACTATGTCTTCACTTCCCTGAAAGATCTCTATACCTCCTGTCTTCTTGAGAACAGAAGTCTATACTCCTGTTTACTATCTTCACTTTGTTTCTGGACTACTAAGAAATAGGCCTTTTACTTTCTGTTTACACTCATAAAACCCTTGATCAGACTTCTTCATCATTTGCCTAAATTTACTTCAATTTGATTATTTAATTTGCCATGTCCAATTAATTTTACTTTCATGAGACATAACTGCTATGCTACAGAGGCATAAGTACTCTAAGTAGATAAGGACATTGTATGGAGTGTTTTGGTGGTTTCACCCATGCCGAGGTTCCTGTCATTCCCCTATTGTCCTTAAGAAATAAAGATAAGGTAGTAAATTATGATGTCTGTAAGAATTGTCCTTTGTGATTCTGCTTATATACAGCACTATCATTCAAAGATATAGGGAGAAAAAAGGCATGTGTAACTACTTGCATTGAACCAGTCCAACAATAAAAGTTCTGAGTTTCTGGAGAGCTTCTGTTATGTGCATATTAGTCATGCCACTCTGGTGATCTTAATAAATAAATGAGTTTTTAGGTTATATTTGTGGAACCGTGAATTAGTAATGCTATTTTGGAAAACAATTTGGATCTATGACCCCAAAGTTACTAAACTGTTCATACCCTTTGTTGTTTTCAAATTTATTTACTTTAGGCATTCATTTAAAAAAATGAGTTCCAAATTCTCTCCCTACTGCTATCAATTGATAAAACAAGAAATATATCAATTATACATAGGAAGTCATACAAAACATATGTCCAGATTAGCCATACTGTAAAAAATAAAACAATAAAGAAAATGAAAAACAATGCTTTAATCTGCCCTAAATTTTGAACAGTTCTCTCTTTGGAAATATATGGCATTTTTCATTAAGGAACATTTGGAACTATCTCTTGAACAGAGTAGCTGTCTTTCAAAATTGTTCATCGTTACATTATTGATGTTACAAGTGCACACTCTTCTCCTGGTTTTGCTCACTTTACTTTGCATCAGTTCATATAAATCTTTCCAGGTAATTCTAAAGCCATTCTACTCATGTTTTATTATAGTGCAATAGTATTCTAAAATAATCACATACAACTAATTGTTTGACCAATCCCTAGGTGATGGGCATCCCTTCAATTTCCAATTATATATATATATATATGTATGTATGTATGTATGTATGTATGTATATATATATATATATACACATACATTTGTCATTTTCTCCTTTCTTTGATCTCTTTGGGATACCCACCTAGTAGTAGTATTTCTGGATCAAAAACTTGTACATGTCCTTTGATTCAGCCATAACACTAGTAGATGGCCTAAAGAAATCAAAGAAAAAAAAAGAAATAAAATCTTTATAGTAGTTTTTATAGTAGCCAAAATTTGGATGCCAAGGGAGTATACTCTTAGGCAATGACTAAAAATTATTGTATATGAATGTAATAGAATATTATTGTTCATGAGAAGTAACAAAAATGTAAATGTCAGAAAAAAATGAGAAGACCTGTATGAACTGATTCAAAGTGAAGTGAGTAGAACTATGAGAGCATTTCTTATATATTATAAAGAAAAACAACTTCGAATGATTTTGGCACTCTGATCAATTCAATAATAAACCACAAGTCCAAAAGCAGAAGATGAAACAAAGGAACAAATCACTTACCTCTTACAAGAGAAGTAATGCAGAGAGAAAGAGAGAGAGAGAGAGAGAGAGAGAGAGAGAGAGAGAGAGAGAGAGAGAGATTTTGAGACACAGTCACTGTGGAGATGTTCTACTGACCTCTGACTTCTTATAATAATCGATTTTTTTCTTTTCCTTTTCTTTTGTAATTCCTTTTTAAAAATTAATCTGGAAGACTCAAAGATCCTAGGTTAAAAAAAAGATGTATAAAAGATTCATAAATGTGGAAAAAGAAATTATGGAAGAAGCCATATGCAGGTGGCAGAATGGAAGCATAGACAGAGGAAGCTGTTATAATGAAATAGGCCAAGGTTCTGGTACAAAGTTATTTGACCCAGTGTTGTATCAGCAACATCAGAATTGATGTTGTGTTTCTGAAATTTCACCTCAGATGACAGGTCTAAGGTGATAATCCTTTATTTCCTTTTCCCCTACTGGTTTTATTCATGAAAAGCTGAAACTGTTTTTCTCTGAGAAAGGACATTCTATTTACCTTTTTTGGCTTTTGATATCTACTTTTTGAAAGTATTAATCACAGGCCTTTGCTAGTCTGGGCATACTTATTGGAAATGCTGTTGGGAAAAAAAAATGATTAAACAGGAGGGAGTCCCTAGAGAAGAGATTAGTAGAAGTAACCCTGAGATGATTGGCTAGATAATTATCTAATTACATATAATTATATTTTATATATAATAATCTAATTATAATCTGAAATCAGAAAGATTAAAGAGGGGAGCAAAAAAGACATTTCTCAAGTGTATCAACTAAATTTGAAGCTGAAAGTGATAGATACTGAAGTTGATTGAAATATTTGTTAGTAAAGCAGAGTTTGCATCAATTCAGCTTAGCAGAGGATGCATCTGTTCAAAATGGATTGTCTTTCTTTTGCTTGTGTTTTAATTTTAGTATTTATCAAATTTTCTGGCATAGAGTTAGTGCCTTATAAATATCTTTTTTGCTTTGTTACTCTTCTCCTTAACATATAAGAAAACTGGGGGTTTGAAAGGTCAAATAATTTGCCCAAGATAACTCTGTTGGTGGAGTCAAGAATAGAGCCTAAAAGTCAATATAAATTGAATAATAATAATAATAATAATAATTTTCATTTGTATAATATTAAGGAAAGCCATTTGACCAGCAAGTTTGGGGTAATATTTCTCCATTCCATGTTGTACATAATAGCCCCTTGTAACTGAACTTTTGCAACTTCAAAAAGCTATATTTCTATTTTATGATGCCAAATGCTCTTCTTCCCTACTGTAATGTTGAATGAATATTCTTTGCAACTAATTGCCCCCCAGAATTGTATCTCATTTTATATATAACCTTCTTTGTATTGGTGGTGATATTCAGTCAGTGTTGAAATCTCTAAACTACTTCCCAATTCAAGATGACCTTAACCATATAAAAACATTTTTCCTCTGAGGAGAATTAAAGTGTTGGACACTATGTCAGGCTGGATTTCTTTGCCAGTAACATATTGTAATTTTCCTGCCTGTTCATTTTTGGTACCTTGATTAAAGTTTCCCCTCTTGTCCTTGTTTCTACATTGTTGAACTAGGAGAAAAAGTTTGTGACCTCTTTTCTCATCTATAACTATACCCTCAAGGAATGGCACTATGTTTCAGGAGCAGATAAAAGAAACCCTTGTAGATCTCTAATTAAAAGGAGCTCTGTATTTTTTCTTTATTAATTTGTTTTTATACTGAAATACAAAATAAGAAAAGACAAAGAAACATCATAAACTTAAATATTAAAACTACAATACAAAAAAGAAAAGAATAAAAGCATTGTGGACAACAAAACACAAGAGAAGATTAAAAATATACAGCAATAAATTTCCATTTCAAGAAAACCTATAAATACTATGCATTTTGCTCAGAGCTGTCCATATTTTCTTTACTTCCTTGTAAGTTTGCTTTTCTTCTCTGCTTTGTACTTTCTACTTGGTTCTGCCCCCCGCCCCTGACCTTGCTCTCTCTTCACCTGTAGTTAAGTACAGATACACACACAAATGGATATACATATATACATATACACACATGCACACACATATACACACATAAATACATATATCACTCCTACAAAATTTTTGCTCCCATAGAACATGGCCAATTTTCCAATGGTCCTAAGAAAGAACTTATACAAATAAAAAGCTTGATATAGCTTTTTCACTAGCTATGTAACTTTTTCACTAGCATGTAAACTAATTTATCCTAAAGAATGGGGGGAGGGATTAATGTTACATTTGAAGTAAAATAGATTGATAAATGGTAAGATGAGATCAAGATGGTCACATCAGGGTGCTGTATGCACCATGGTTTTTTGCCTTCCAATGGCAGAAATCCAGATCTTGCTTTCTGGGAACATTTGATCTTGGGAGAGGAATACAGAAAGGGAGACTAAGAGAAACAATATAAATTTTGCCTACTTGGAAATTTTTTCTGAAATATTTCTAATTATGAGATAATTCAATTTAATTCAAAAGATATTTTAAGGTGTCTACTTTGTTCAATACACAAGACCTATATTCATGGAATTAATAAACTAAAGAGAGGATGGGAAAAATAATAAACAAATATTAAATAAAGAAAGAATTAAGAGAGCATAAGTTGAATGCAAAGGAGAGACCAAAACATCATGAGAAAGCTAAGGAGATAGTTCTTTACTTCAGGAAAGTCGGATAAGATGTTATGGGAGAGAAGTACTTCTGAGTTGGAATATTAATGGTGATGATGTAGAATGTTTTGAGATAAAGAATTGATCAATAAACTAGCTTATCTGAGAAATGATTAAAGATTGACTAGGGATTATCATCCTAACAGAGGATCCAGAAAAATATATTTTTTTTCATTTACTTCTTCATGAAATAGGTGAGGAGTCATTAGTGTTAGCTGTTACATTCTTTGAAGCTGCAGAATCAGAGATGTGAAAATAAAAAAAAAATAACTAATTAAAGAAAAGAAAATTGAAATAACTCCAAAGGAAATACCAAAAGAAAGATGAGAACCAGGTCCACATATTTTTAGTTTGCTGTGTTTTAAAGAAACAATTAACTATTATATCATAGAAATTATTTTAAAATTTGAGAAACATACTAAACTCCTTTTATGAAATAACTTCCTTATAAGTTTTCTTTTCTTCTCTGCTTTGTACTTTCTGCTTGGTTCTTCCCCCCGCCCCCGCTCTCTCTTCACCTATAGTTAAGTACAGATACACACACAAATGCATATACATATATACATATACACACATGCACACACATACATACATATATTGCTCCCACACATTTTTCCTCATGTATTATTTTATATTTTTAATTTATTTATATATAATTTATATATTTTATATTTATGTATCTTATATCATATATATTAAAACATATATATATATATATAATTTATATATCATAATTCCTATACCCTTAACAAAGGAATAATAAAAGAAAAATACTATAGAAAAATATCATTAATGAACATCTATTTAAAATTTTTAAGAAAGATTTTGGCAAAAAGTACAATATGCATCAAAATCATTCATTTTGATAAAGTTGCAGTAATGCTAGGCATGCAGGTATGATTTAACAGTAGGAAAAGAATTGTGATAATCATAACCTAAGAAAATGATTAAAAATACAACTCTATCAATTGAAGAAGAAAAGCCCTGTGGGGTGGGGGGAATATTATGCTCATTCAAGCTAAAAACCGAAGCAGAGGAATAGGACATTTCTTTTCCATATGATAAAAATATTATTTACCTAAAATTAAAAGTAAGAATTATATGCCATGGGGAAATAGAAGCTTTCCACGAAAATACAAGAGTAATGCAAGGATGCTTTGCTTCTTTCCTGTTATTTGACACAGTCCTAGAAATACCAACAAAAACAATGAAAATGGAAAATAATAATGATAACAATATACAACAATTAGTGCTTACTGTGTGCTGGGACCTTCATAATTATTTGATCATTTGATCTTCACAGCAAACCCCTGAGGCTGGATTTAAATATATGTCTTACTCCAGACCAGGTGTTCTATACACTCCACTACGTAGCATATTTGCTGATGGCATGATAAATTATTCAGAAAATCCTAGAGAATGAACAAGGGACCAAGTTGAAACAAGTCAAGTTTCACAGGAAGTAGCATTAAAGGATTAAGGTAGAAAATAAACCTAAGAAAATCAACATTTCTATGTAACAATGACAAATTCCAGGAACCAATAATGTAAAGTGAAGTATCACTTAAAATAATTATGAAATATATAAACTGTATTGATGTACATGTATACACACACGCACGCACACACACACACATATATATATATTGGCATGCATATATACACACATGTGTATGTGTGTATATGTGTATATCTCCATACCCAATAGCTATATACAGTATTTTGCTTTTGCCATTGTCCCTATCCCAGTTCTTCATATATTAGGTATGTCCCATAGACCTAGAGATGAAAGGGGTCTCAAGCTACTTGGTCCAATTATTTCATTGTACAACAGAAGCCCAGGAATATTAAATGATTTGTTGAAAGTGACAAAGGCAAATAAGCATGAAAGGTATCATTTCAACTTATGTCCTCTCACCCCATAGACAGTATTCCTTTCACTATAACATATTATCTTCCAAAAGTGCCTAATAAAAAAAAAGGTGAATTAAATTGAACTCCATTACTTAACTAGTTGTATAACCATGACCAAGTCATTGAACCACATCAAGACAATTACTCATCTGTAACAAGGAGTACTTATGCTGGTACTTCACGGATTTCAAAAGTGCTTTATAAACTTTAAAGAGATATGTGAGGTATTGAATATGATAATATTAAGTACAAATGAATGACACTCTAACTAGGTGAGAGGTTTTCTTTCCTCTTTTTTTAAAAAATCACAAAGTTTAAAGGAAGTAAATACAGGGATTTTAACTTCATATTTTTTTGGTAAGAATCATGATTAGTGCGGTATAAATAGGTCTTGATTATAGTGCATAATGAATTCCATGAAGTGGTCATATGTATTTGCGTTCTCATTAATTGAAGGCATAATTATGTAAAATACGCAGTCTGAATTTGAATAATGCAGCCAGTTCACAGGATTCATTATTCGCAATAATCAGGTGCTCATTCATTGCTGTCAGCACCACAGCCCTACCTAGACATGATCATGGCTATTGAGTTACAGGTTTTTGGAGGACAAGGTGGTATAACTATAATCCTGAGCATGCTTTTTGCTGGCAGACCAACAGTTTTTTTTTTTAATCTGTGTCTGTTATGAAGAAAAATATATTACCGTAGTGCTTTTAAACCCAGACCAGGCATTTGAACTGTCATTTCCACCTCTGATTTCCACCAAGGTTCACAAAGCTTTTAGAGGCGCACTCAGTAATGTATCCTGCATATCAAGATCCACAAAAGGCAACGCTTCTGTTCTACAGCGGGGTGAGAGGCAGAGCCCTGGACTCTTTGTAGTCCACAACCAGGGAGTTCAAAAGCACCAACAAAGGACTTTTATGCAGCCAAGGATTTTTTTTCCAATGACTTTTATTCTGAGTGAAATGTATTCAGCTAAGAAAGAATAGGAAATAGCGGTCTTAAAATAATTTCCATGGCAGAAACTAGATTTCAAACGATATAATGAACTAATGTGTAGTAACGATAGACATAATTAGCTCAGGGAAAGTATTTTATAAAGTTAGAAAAAGTCATTGATCTTCATTTTATGTAATTCTTATAAATAGGAATATATAGATAAATGAATGTAGTCATTCATAGCACTTTTCTGACATAGTCATGATCCATGGTAAATACTGGCACACTGCCTCTTGCTGTACCAAGAATGAATGATTGGATCTCAGATGGGTACCATCTCCAAAATGGCATAGGATCTGAACTTTATTTTCTTTATGCATGATAAATAGAGGTTCATTATGTGAGTGTAAAACTTCAATGAACACAAAAATTATGAATGTGTGTGTGTATATATGCACACACATACATGTATACACATATGTATACATACATATATACTTATGCATTAGTATACATTTTATATGTCCTTTCATATGTACACAAATATCTCTCTATATAAAATATCCTAATATTTTATAGCTCCCAAATATTTACAAATCACTTTACATTCTCCAATTTGATTCTTTAAACAACTTAGTGTAGTAAGTAATGTATTAGAATTAGAATTTCATCGATTAAACAAAATGATATTCTGAAAGATGAACTATCTCGTTGAAGGTCACATAGATATATTGGAACAAATGTCCAGCCTGGATTTGAACAAATGTCTTCTGATACCAAGGCCAAAACTGCTTTCCTTACATCATACTGGCTTATAACCAATAAATCTCTAATAGGTGTAGTAAAGAGATTGATATTGGGGAATACTCATTATATAGTTTTGGGTCCTTTTCCCTGCTACAGTTGTATATTGTGCTGATCCACAATCTTCCTCAGTATTCCTTGTGATTATCAAAGATCATGTATTTGCAAGACTTCAGGCTAGGTATAGTCTCTCTGGTCAGAGAACTTGGACATCATTAACACTGCCTATGTCAACTGCACAAAAAATCAAGTAGCACTGTTCTGTAGTTATTAGCAAAGTGGATTAATATTAGATAGATTATACCTTCATTGTCAGTATATTTTTATTTTCAATATCATATAAAAATTTAATGTTTTATAAAGAATTAGCTCATTCCATGTGTGATCGTGGCATTCACTTGATTTGTTCTCTGCTTTCTGTATTACATACATCCTAATATTTCCCAAGTATAATATATGAAATGGGGCAAAGAGAACACAGTGCCAATTAACCCCCCAGACTTAATCTAAGTCTATCAAAACCAAGAGAGTGGCACACAAGTAATCTGGTCAATGTGGGTCTACATAGCAAATGTATTTACTCCTGGGCACTGGGAAGCTCTGGGGGCATTTTCTATTATTTATTTTGGCACCCTTGCTGTTTGAAGACAGCACTTTCAAGGTTGAGTACATGCAGTCTGAGCTAATCAGCACTTAATGACATTGGGTTGTTATTCCCAGAAGCCCTGCCCTAGCCTTCCCGAAATGGCAGAGAGCATGCAACATGAGTGAGTTGGATGAGTTCACAGGCTGTCCACAGGGACTAGACAACATTACAAACTATTTCTGAGCCTTCCAAATATTGTTTGGAAGATTCAACTTTGAGAAATAAGTAGTATCTCCACTCACCCTTCATTTAAACTTTGAAAATGAATATATCAAAGGTTGATGGGAGGTCGGGATGGGTTGGGGGAGATGATGATTTCTCTAAAAAAGAGAGAAAATGAAAACATAAAGTTGTTGTATTTTGTAATAGTTCTGTAGTTCATCCTCATGTGTAAAAATGTAAATACTAGATTCTGTCCTATCTGACTAGACTGGTGAAAATGATATAAGATGATGCCAATACAAAGGTTTTGTAATGTAAATGAAACAACATCCATGAAAATAATAATTATTAATATTTGGTGAAATAACTTGGCCAAACTAGGATAAAGGATTAGAATTCTGGATTCAACTTTTATCTCCTATACATACTAGCTGTGTTACCACAGGCAAGTTACTTTAGTTTTGACTGCACATAGGGAAATTTTTTAATCTATAAGCGACAGACCAATTGCTTATCTACATTGCTAGAAGAAGATTTCAGTACTGTCATTCCCCTTGGTGACTCAATAGATAGAGAACACATTTGGAGTCAGGAAACCTTGGTATTTGAGTGTGATCCTGTGAAAGTCACTTAACTTCTATCAGCCTCTGTTTCCTCATCTGTAAAATGGGGAAAAAAAACTATCACATACCTTCACAGTTTTTGTGTGAATACAATGAAATAAAAATTTATTTTACTTAGCAAAATAAAACAACTGTATGACCCTTGAAACACACTACCAATTCTGGTTTTATAAGTACATGCATATATGTGCACATACATGTATGATACATTATACATAATATATATATATATAATATAATAGAAAATACATTCCCAATATTTCCCAGGAGTGATGTTAGATGCCCGTTTATTTCAAGTTAACCTTGGAAAGTAAATTGGCTCTAGATCCTTGGCTCTATTTCTTATATTGTGCTTGATTTTACTCATTTTCAGGTTCTCCCAACAGCAAACTTACCTTTGGTGATAATTGTGCATTTTATATTTTATATTGTGATAGGCAATACCTCTCTACCTCTCTTCCACACAAGAGTTAAATTGTGGAATAATTAAAAAAAAACCCTTAGGTAGCATGCTGAGGAAACAGCTTATTCTCACTGGGAAAAGGATTATACCCAGTTTCTCATTCCTGATATATCAGACAAAATAAAAGCTAAGCCTTCTATGAGAATATACATTTTCCCATAATTCTTTGGTCCCAGGGCACAAATAAAGGCTATTGGGTGAGAGAAATCACTTAAGAAGATAGAGTAACTTCTCGGAGATAAATGCAATTATGAAAGTAAAGGTAGCTTGAGTGGGCAGAGGCTACAACTGAAAAAGGTTGGCAGATGTGCATAAAGCAAAAGAAGATGCAGAACAGAAAACAGTATTGACAGTGATGAATTTATTCACTTCGTTCTTTAGCCTGGATCAAAAGTGGTACCAAATCATGGAGAAGACAGAGTAGCTGACTCCGGATTGGCCTGAGGACCTGTAATAGTAATATTCTTAAACTTGAGATTCCAGACATTTGTGCATAAGTTAGTGTGTGTGTGTGTGCCAGCATGTGTGCACACACGTGCGCAATCATGCCTGTGTTTGTGTGTGAGACGTGAACAAAAATGATTTTTTGGGGGGTGTCAATATGAGTAGTGCTACCATGACATTTTAAATCAAATCAATTCCTCATTTGACTCATCGCTCCCATCTGGAGTTAACTCCAGGAACATTTCCAAATGTAACTTAGGTAAGTGTCACTCATTTCCAGGCTTCCCCAAATATGGTTAAGATAAATTCCCAGCACTTCAGAAATGCTCGATATAATAAATACCTATTATTTTGGATAGCCTCCACTTCACCTCACAGAAAGTACAGAAGAAGGAAAGAAAGCAAAGGGAAGCATTTAAATAAAATAATCTTCTCTCACCCTTGGAAGATTATAGTTTATTGGGATTACTGAGAAAGTAATAAACTATTTAAACTATACAAATTGTTCATTGTGATGGTAAAGAATGGCAAAGGACGGGTCTCTTAACTTCTTCACAGATCCCTTTCACTGTGCAACTATGAGGTCTACAAGAACTTTATTTTTCTTTCTATAAGAAGTATGAAACTTAAGAAATGTTCTCCTTCTAGAAGTTCATATTTCTGAACTCTTGAACTTGGAAACTTTTGACCTTAGAGTCATACATCAAGCAACCACCTCCCTAAGGTCAGTTGAACCCTAGAAATCTCTCTTCTCTGCCTATAAGGGACAATTCTCAGATCATGACGCCTAGTAGATAAAAATCCACCCAAGTCTATGCTAGAATTTGGGGTCCAGGAACATTATCTATACCTTACTCTCTTGGAATAGGTTAGCATGAATATAACATCTTCCACCATATACTAAGATTTCCATTGGTGCTCCCAGCTGCTGTTATTTCATTAGACTGGGCAAGTTCATTTCCAGGAATTCTTTTTTAGGCCAAGAGGTCAAGAAAATTGTGGACCAGCCCATGTATCTCCATTTCCTTCTGTTCCAAGGGAAATTACTTCCAGTTCTTGGAATAGAAGTGGACACACATTCCAAACTTCTTATACCCCAGGACAAAGGTCAAATCCACTGCACTTAGATCCTTCCTTTGCAATGGAAAAAAAAAAGTATACAAAAAATCTAATGGTCGGAGTTTAGTCTGTTGCATACCTTTCAAAAGACGATAGTGAAAAGTGGTGACCCCCATGAGAAGAATTTCTCATTCGTAGCCATTCAGTCATTTTTGGAGTTTTCTCAGTGACTGGAAACAATTCAGGAGTTACTTATTGCCCTCTTAACAATGGAACAGTGTGTATCCATGCTTTATGGGGAAAAGTTATCTATGCTCAGACTTATTATGAAGAGTCATGCTGATTATTTTCCCCACAATTCTTAGAGACATATGGATGGTGGCATTATTAAATCATGGTGATTATTATTTATTAGGAAGCTTTTGAAATGTCTGTATAAGTCTAAAACATGTGTTCTAAATTGATTTGTCACAAACATACTTAGTGGTTACCACAATTATTTTAGGGTAGATGTGGAACTAAAATAAACAGAAAGACATAAAAGTGAAGATTGTAACTGAGACAGAATTAATGTGGCTATGAAATTTTAAGGAACAAAAGTTTTGTTTCTTCTTAACATTAAAAGTGTTGCAGTCTTTCAGGATAGTGACATGAAAAACACATTTAAGTACAAAAAATTTTTATTTGTAAATGTCTAAAAGATAACATCACAGGGTAAAAACAAACCAAAAAAAAAAAAACTTTAGGAAGTCATAACCCTTCACATTTGAAATTAAAGACAGGAAAATTCAATACATATGAAAACTACTTATAAGAGCAAAATTTAGAAGCAAATTACATGTTTAATAACTGAGGAACAGCTAAACAAATTCCAGTTTATGAATATAATGGAATAGCATAATATCACAAGGAACAAGGAGTGCTATGCTGTCAATAGAGATAATAATATCCTCAGAATCAGGACGACCTTATTGCAGGTCCTCCCTTTGATATATACTATCCTTGTAATCTTAAGCAAATTATTTAACTTCTCATGACCCCAAGGCCACTCTCTGTAGCGATAAAGTGAAGCATAATTGCTAAAATGCTTTGGTGAAGGATATATCCTTATTTAGGATTCCTTATAAGAAATCTATACAGGTTAAAAATCAATAAATAAGAAGAATTTTAAGAAGTATGAGAAAGTTTGGAATTTGGCAGTGGGAAGAAAAAAAGAACAATGTAAAAACCTCTATGAACTTGGAAAAGTCACATGATCTCTTTTTTTTGACAGGGGGGAGGGGAGGGCAATTGGGTTTAAGTGACTTGCCCAAGGTCACACGACTAGTTTTGCTTTGTGTTTGAGGTCATATTTGAACTCAGGTGCTCCTGACTCCAGGGCCAGTGCAATATTCAATGAGCCACCTAGCCGCCCATGACTCAATTTTATTATCTGGAAAATGGAAGAGATAGAATAGATGATATCCAAAGTCCCATCTAGGGCTAAATCTAAGATCCTTAATGTAGACAACATTGACAAAACTCAAGTAAAACGAAATGGATAATGTTGTTTCCAATTTATTAAAGTCAATTTGAACATCTTTCTTTTCTGTGAACAGAAGGTAAACTACCAAAATGGAAAATAATATATACCGTCAATAATAATCACTCTATTAGGCAATTTTATTTGTTGAAAAATGACTGTTATGTCAAAATAAAATGATATAATTTAAAAATCATTTATTTTCTAGATTATTATCATTATTTAAACATGCAAAATATGTCTTTCAATGTTAAAAATGAATTTTAAATAAAGCTCTTTAGGGGTTTGAATCAGATGCCATCTCAAGATACTGAAGAGGAATATCAGACATATCTTTAAAGAATGAACAGTCTTATTTGGATAACTTATTAAATGCCAAAAACCTTTCTTTCCACATGGTATTGGCCTAGGAAAACACTTTTTTGATAGTTTAAATATATATAAGTTCTCTCACATGCCTCATTATATATTTATTTATTTGTTTGTTTGTTTGTTTGTTTGTTTGTTTTTGCTTTTTGGAGGGACAATTGTGGTTAAATGACTTGCCCAGGGTCACATGTCTAGTTTTTGTGTTAAGTGTCTGAGGCTGGATTTGAACTCAGGTCCTCCTGACTCCAGGGCCGGGGCTCTATTCACTGAGACACCTAGCCACCCCCACTTATTAATTTTTACTCTCCATCTCTGTCTTTACTCTAAGAAAGAAATTAGTATACCCTTTTTAAAAGTGATTGGAAAATCTCTAGTCCTCTTTTTAAAATGTGTGACCTTTTTTCTATTTTCTTTTTTTTTTTTTTGCTTTTTGGAGGGGGGCAGGGCATTTAGGGTAATCTATTTTCATAAGTGTGAGATAACTATCCTAGTAAAGTTTAGAGTTATAACATCTTCTGTACCTTGATTTGCAAATCTTTAATAATTGCCTTGATTACTGGTCTGCATTGAGTTCTTTCTATGTGTCAAAGAATTCTACTAAAAAATAAGATTCACTGGCACCTTATAGTTATATAGACCAACCATTGATTTTTTTTTTTTTGAGGAAAAATGTCAATCTGATTTAAAGCAGATCTTCCAGAAACCTGGATTTCAGGATGTGGGGAAAAAAATTATAGTGAGAAACCTTTAGAGGGAAAGTTCCATGTTTCTCTTAAAAATGGTGCTCTTTCTGAAGATTAGATGTTGAATGCAGTTAGTTCCATAGAGGAAAGAACATACATGTATACATGCATGTGTATGTGTGTATATTTACATACACACATTATACATATATACAATGCATGTTTGTGCTTATATGTGTGCATTAATATATGCAGATATAAAAAGTTAATTTACACAGATATAAATTTACCATCATACAAAAGGCAGAAAAAAACCACAATTCACATATTAACTCTGTCAGACTTTGCATTCATATAGTGACATATTTTAATGTGTGATAGATTTAGTGCTGTTTTACTTTTTTTTATTTAAAAAGAATTTATTTTCTCTCCCTCTCACTCTAGCCTCATATTGAAAAATAAAAAAAGATGACCTTTGCAACAGATGTGCAGAGTCTACTTCTAAATTTCTTCACACCATCAGAGTTCTATTCGTTAATCTGTAACTGATCCTATAAGTATATCATAGCAGGTAATGTTCGGGTCTTGGAGTTAGGAAGATTTGTGTTCCTACCTTTTATGAGCTCTATGATCCTGGGCAAGTCACTTAACTAATTAGTGTCCCTGAAATTAAGTTGAGATCAACAGATAACTTGAAGATCTATATTGGTTATTACCCTGCTGAGAATTCTCTACAGAGATAAAGTCACAAATTTTATGCCTCCTTGTTGTATGGCATCCTTAATCGCCCCTATGCTCATTGTGACTTAAAGGCTATTGTAAGGCACATCTTTTTTTTTTTTTTCTGGAGCCTTTGAACATTACATCTATTTATCAATTATAAAAAACATCTGCCTCCTAGTAATTAATTTGTTCTAAATTGCATCTTATATGACTTTGTGATAAAATATAATTGGCCTAAGTATTCTATCCTCTAATATTAGCTAATAATATTAATTATTAATGACAGCTATCAATTGACACTAATAGCCTAATCACTGGTGGTTTAAAAAAGAAAGACTGTCCCTTTTATCTCACTTCTAGCTATAGCAAGAAATCATATCTGATCTTGTTCCATCGTCTTTTCTGGAAATTTGGTCAAATATATTGAACCCATATCACAGTAATATTTTTAAATGATTAAATTTTAAGACAAAGGATTACAAAGGATAGCAATACAATTGAAATACAGTTATCAAAAAGAAATTAAAAGTCTGTGAATTCCAGATTAATAATCTCTGATCTACAGGATTATTTCTCCTATTATTAAAAACCAACTTATAGCACAATGCTAAATGACTTATGTCATAATTAAACATTAATATGATTTGATATGTCTGCTCTTTTTTCCTCCTTCCCAACCTTATTACAAAGTCCTTCAGCAGCATTATGAGGGCGGTCTTAACAAACAAGATTGAATGGCAAACTGTGTCTTTCAGACCTTCAGAAACTCATCATTTTATCTGGTCTTGTGCTGTTATGTAAAATTTGCCCCAGTGTTTTGCTCAGCAAGATAGAAATTATTAACAATATAGTTCTCTAAAGTGTTGCAGCAAAGCTATTATTCATGCAGGGTTACAACTGAGTTAATTTTGGGAGAGAGCTACCCAGAAAAGGCCCAGAGCTGTGGCGCTTATGAACACGGCCTTTTCTCTTATTTCTAATTACTGTGAAATGGTTCCAAAGAGGAGTCAGCCCTACAGAAGTCTGAGGCGCACAAAGCTCGCCTTGTTAACAGTTGCAGAGAAAGGTTTTGTTTGGCTGAATAAATAACTGCATCATTGGGCCTCTTAAAAGAACACAATCCGATTTACTACACACCCTCTCCATGTTCAATGTTTATATGCATCTGGATCTTTTCTATTCAGGGTTAGGGGACCTGCTATTATGCCTTGATACAGCTGTATATGTGTACTATGTCTCCTACCATAATACTGTCCTAGTAAGACATTTTATACTTTAAAAAACATTCTGTCCTTTTTCTTTGATGTAGTATTTCTTAGAATCACAGCTTGTTTCACCTTTAAAGTTTCATATACTTCCTTGTTTTAGCATAGTTTTGTTTATATGATTTACTTGATATTTAGGAACTTATTCCTAATTCCATCTGTCCATAAAATGGTGTTTAAACAATAACAACATTCAATAGAGACAAATAAGTAATTCTTTGTTTCTTTTAAATTTAAATCAGTATAAACATAAAACCATTACCCAAAGATACAAAGGTATGTTCACATGTGACTCTCATCATTCAATAACATTTAGGATCATAGAGTTATTGATTTAGAGGTGGTAGGTTATCTACACTAACTGGGACAAAAGCCCATTGTTAAATTTTCAGTGTCAGCATTTATACCTCAAAAATCTATAAATGCTGAAACTTGGAGCTAGATTTATTGTTTTGTTGATCATCTAGACATAAGGAAGTGACAAGGAAATTGCTAATAAAATAGATTCAGCCTAAAAGTGTTCTATGCATATACCTCCCCCCAAGAGCTGATTGTTGAAGATTTGGAAAAATACTCCTGAAATTTTGCATATTTTGGGGGACTTTTGCTTTATTTTTTTCCCACTTCGACTCATAGATGATGTCATATTCACCTTGGATATCCCAACATTGTCTAGTGTCAGAAGCAGCGTGCTGTATTGGACACAGTGACAATTGCATCATAGATTGCGGCTATTTTTGGAATAAAGAAAATCTAAATTTAAGTACTGACTAGCACAAACTAGCTGTGTGACCATGGGCAGCTCATCTACTTAATCCCTCAGTGCCATTCCTCCAAAAAAGAAATGCAAGGCCAATTCCTAATACTGTAAGTTGTAGACTCTCATCAATAAAGGAAGTTTCCACATATGGAGGCCAAAGAAATCACAGCCAGAGTACAAAAACAAAGACAAAAAAATTCATATAATAGGTTGCCAATAAATATTTATGAATGAATGAATGCTAGTGATTATCTCATCAACATGTATCACTACAATTATAAGAAAGGTAAGTATTATATGCTAAGTCACTGATAACATAAAGTATCTTTAAAATACATTGAGCACATGTAAAATACATGAGGGAATCCTATTTTAGAATAAATTATTATACTCTTTCTAATCTCCTGTATTTTTGGCCCATTTTGAGTCATTCCTGATCTTTCTACCAGATATGAAAGCTATTTCATGTCCTGAGATCAGCTAATGCAGATATAGAGAAGGGATTCTTATATATTAGAGTATGCATGGTAAAGACAAATTGCATTTTATGTAATTAACACAAGTGGAAAATTTTCTCTGAGTTTATGTTGAAATTTTTAAGGTTATTTTGGGATCAAGAATCAGAGAACTTAATTCAAAATGAATTCTTAATTTTATAATCAGTGGAGGAATTTTTTTGTCAGCAAAATGTTACCTGCTATAGAGAGCCAGAGTAGTTGTAATAACATAAAGTAGGAAAACGTCCAACAAATTTTGATTTTATCATCAATTGCCAAAAGATGTTCTATGGGAGAAGACACAGTGTGTTATTATTATATCATCATTTTTTATTATACTCATTATTGTTTTTATTATTTGAGGGTAGTTGGTTTACAAACCAAACCTAAAATACCATTCCATCATGGGGATTATTACCAATGGCTGTTCAGAAAATCAAGTCTGAAAATAACACTAACTAGTTTTTTATATAGTGTTTTAAAGTTCAAAAATCGCTTTCATTTGACCCTTACAACAACTTAGGGAGAGAGATGCCATTATTACTCTCATTTTATAGATATGGAAATTAAGACTGCACAAAGTAAAGTGAATTGCCCTGGAGTCACAACAGTTATTGTCTGAGTCACGATTTGAAATCAGGTCTTTCTGATTCCAAGTCCATTACTGTAACCACTGGCCCACCAAACTGTCACACTCTTGCTTATTAAACATTGTTAATATTTATACGGAGTTAAAATTTACCAAGTGAACTTTCTATGCATTATTTCAATTAATTCTTAGCCTATCCCTGTGAGGTAAATTCCGAGGTTAAGAAATTGAGACAGAGAGGTTAAGTGACTTGCCTAAGGTTACCCATCTTGTGTTTGAGAAGGGATTTGAACTGTTGAGAAGGGGCTTGAAACTAGACATCAAACCTCAGAAGGTTTTCTTATTCTAAGTGAAAGTAATGCAGTATCATCAGCATAATTAGCTTTCCATTGCTTTGGTGACCAACAGAAAAAAAATAAACAACTGTGATACATTCACATTTCCTTTTCATTTTGCTACTTGGCAAAAATCATGATTCATCTTTTTCAAAAATGTCTAGCATAGCATTGTTCCCATTTCTGGCATGAGAAATTGAGGAAAGAAAATAAGTATTTTCTCCAAGGAACATAGCAGTAAGACTTTGGTAGAAGTCAGACTCAGAGTCTTAACATACTCATTGCACAGTAAATTCCAAGCCAAAATTCTCCCTGTTCCTCAAAACCCATACTTTCCTCACCAGTTCCCTACACCCAAAGCACTCCACTTAATTGACATTAAAATGCCATTTCATATTACTAAAATACTGTGAATTAATACTTATTAATAATAAACATAAGAAATTAGATGGACTATTGATTTTCTTTTATGCTGGCACCTTTAAATCCTTGGGAACGTATGGTTTCCTAGAAATTATGCTGGATTTGACAATGGGAGACTTGGAATTGAATTCTAGATCCTCTCATATATATAGGCAAATCTAGAAAAGTAGGTAAACTCAGAGTCATTTCTTCATCTAAAAAAGGAGTTAGATTTTTAATTTTCCTTCCAGTTCTAATTCTATAAATGATTACAACTATGATCGTCTCAAATCTCACTCTTACAGTTATCTATGTATTACCCTTCTCACAAGGAAATAGGCTGTATTTTCACCCTGTTCTCTTATAAACAGGTTATATGTTCCACTCTGGTTTCTTTCACATTTGTGGATGCAAATATCCCTCTTATGAGCTGGATAAATGTTCTCTTTTTTTGAGTTTTCTGCCCCCTTGTGGATTTTCCCTATTGTTTAGCAGCTAAAATCAATATGCAGAATGAATAGGTCCAAGTGAAATGATGCAGATTTTTGTTTCCAGGATGTTTTGGGAATACAGAAAATGGAGCAATGTGAAAATAAGTTTCAAAGGAACAGGCTTACAAAAAGAAAATAACACAATGCTACTGATCACAGCTTTGGACTCCACATCTTTCTGCAATGTTTTAACAAATTATGTAGAGATAGTAGCATAGCCAACACAGGAAATATATATTTGAAATCATCGGTAAAGAGGACAACACAGGTTGATCTCAAATATAAGTTTCGAGAAACTTGCAATGAAAATGTAGCTAGGACTTGTCACTGTTGCTAATTTAGAATAAATGAGCAGAGTAAGTGATTCTCTCACTCCCACTGCAAGCATTGGGGTATGCCTGGAGCTTACAATTGAAAAGTTCTGGTAATGTGAAGCGAACATTCATTTAGATTTCACATTAAAAGGACAATCCAGGGTGAAAGTCAAGCACTAGATATCTTTAACATTGTCACAGTGGAGGGGTCATAGATGAAAGAGATGAAGCAGAGATTCCTCCACCTAATGCTCCTCCCCGTACCATAGGATTCCCTTACCTGTAGTTAGCCTAATTAAACTGGATAGGGGACTGTTCTTAATTGGTTCCCTGCTCTATTAAGTAATGCAGATTTTTTTTTCCCTAGTTGTATAAGATACCTTCTCTGTTCAGTCATACTCTGTTCCCTTAAAAAAATACTTCTCCATTTTTGCAAGCCTATGCTTTTCCCTATGTATGCTTTGGGAATCATAGATTATTTTAGCCATTTATACACCATAAGAAAGAATGCCCCCCAAATTATAGAGATGGAAAAAGTATACTACAGCTTCAATGCACATGTTGATCTGATGAGGAAATGTACTGAATGATGGAATTTCCATAAAATTCAATAGTTTGTTCTTTTAAAAATATTGTATCCATGTCTTTAGTCTTTACATTGTCATTTATAGGAGACTCTTACCCACTTCTCTTCTCTCATTTTGAAACCAGTACAATTTAAAAAATAATTTAAATGAAAGCACTGAATGTAATTCTACAGCTAATAATAGTACAGAGTTCTCCTCTACTAGTTCTCTGCTTTTTGGTTATGAGGAGGAAAATATTATTCATTATATTTTCTCCAGCATCATCATTGTTTTTTTTTATTATGCACAGTAAGGCTTCGTGTAGAGATATTTTCATTTATGCAATTGTATTCAGTTTCTATAGTGTTCTTTTGATTTTGTTTATTTCAATCTGCATTATGTTAGGAAATTTTCCCCTTTTCTTTGAATTCTTCACATCTATTATTAATTCTTTCTGCAGAAGAATATTCCACTGAATTTGTAATCCAGTTTTCTTTCAACCACTTACCGGTCTATGGGTACAAATTTTGCTTCTAGGTATTTGCTATCAAAAGAGTGCTGCTACAAAAATTTTACTTTGTTTTGATCATCTGTTTCTGTTTTTCACTTCGTTTAGGTAATGCCAAGTAGTAACATTACTGCGATGATAGGTGTGAACTGTTGAGGCATTTTTCTAGCATAATTATAAATGGACATCTTGAAGAGTTAGTCCAATTCCCAATTCTACTAACAATATATTGTGTACCTGTCTTTCCACCGAGCGTGCTACATTGATTCCCACCATTTGCCTCCTCTTCAGTAATTTTTAGGCCATGAGACAAAACTTCCAAATTGTAATTTGCATTGCTGAAATTAATCATAAGTTTTAGAATGTTTACAATGATCACATAATGTTGAAATTTCTCAAAATTGCAATTATATTTTGTTCACATATCTATTGTGGAAGGGCTCTTTGTGTTATATATTTAGTTCAATTCCTTATGTGTTTGGGGTATTTGAATCTTATCAGTGATATTTGATACAAAGGTTTCCCCTCACTCAACAGTTTCTTTCCTTTCTTGGCAAGCATTGATTTAATTTGTGCTAAAACATTATTTAAATTTTATATAAATAAAATCATTTACTTTGTAGTTTATCCCTTGTTTGTTTGTTGACTTTTTCCTTTATGGCTTGTTTGATTATAATTTTTCCCTCTAGTCACAGTAGCAAAAAAGTATCTCCATACTCTCTTTTATTTTTATTTATTTATTTGTTTGTGTGTTTATCCATCTATCTATCTATCTATCTATCTATCTATCTATCTATCTATCTATC
>NW_027185764.1:976269-1009844 GCF_028583685.1 Petaurus breviceps papuanus
ATCTATCTATCTATCTATCTATCTATCTATCTATCTATCTATCTATCTCTATCTATCTATCTATTTGCTTTCTCTTTTACTTTTATTTAAGAATTTACCTCTAGCTTCATCAGTGAAGAGTATCTCCTTATTTTCATATACACACACATATGTTTTAGTGATATTGCTTTTTACAGCTGGTCAAGAATCCTTTTGCAGAAGATTGTGGTTTATTGCATAAAATGGTGTTCTAATATTACTATTTAGCTTTCCAAGAATTCTTGACAGAAAACTGCTTTTCTGTCCTTATTCTATGTTCTAGAGTAAATCACCCAACTGGATAATGTTTCAAATTGCTTCTCTATCTTTCTTATCTAGTATTCTTCACTGACCTGATCTATTTCAAGGTCTCAAAAATTATTGCTATCTTTATTTATACTTTTTTTCCTCTCACAAATTCCCTTGATTTATATCTCTTGTTCCTTCAAATGAATTTGACAGTTTTTTTTAATCTATTCTACAAATTATCACTATTATAATTGGAGTGATATAACATTAAATCTATGAATTAATTTGGGTAGCATCATCATTAGTATAATGGTGCAGCCCAATCATGGACAATGAATATCTCCTTTTTCATATCTTTCTTCCTTTTTTTGGTTAGATGGGTTAACAGACATATTTTATGCATTTCTTCTTACTTCTAATGTAATGTGTCTTATGATTATTCTCTACTAGTTTTCCTACATGATGTCTTAAACTCAGCATGACCAAAGCAGGTTCCTCCAAAAGCCATCACTCCTTAGAACTAATGCACTAAAACAAAAGCAACCAAACAAAAAAATGCTATCACTATCTTTCAAGTTACAAAAATTTACAACCTTGGTGTCATTCTCAACAACACCCTCCCACTGCATATATCCATTCAAACTGTTGTCATATCTTGTTGCATCAATTTTAACACTCTAATCCATCTTCCACAAACTTTCTGAAGTGATTTTTTTTAAGAACACGACTATGTAATCACTCTACTCAAGTTCTAGTTACTCCCTGTTATTTTTTATCATCAAATATAAGCTTCTTGGAAACCTGATCCCTTTCTTTCTCTTTATATTAAATCTTACCCACCCTAACCCCCACCTTATGGTACAGATATACTGAATTGCTTTCTGTTCCTTAGACACAGTGCTCTATGTCTTAACTTTGTTACTTTGCATTGATTGTCCCCATGACCTGAATGTTTTCTTTCTTTACTTCTATCCCTTAGAATCACTGATTTCTGTCAAGACTTAGAACAAGTGTTCCTTCCTTCAGGAGACCTTTCCCAGTTGTCTCAGATGCTAGTATCTTCCTTTCTAATGTTACTTTATGTTATTTTTTTGTAGGTATGTTTTATACACTGATATATGTTTTTTTTCCATGACAAGTTATGTTAATTGTTAACTAGTGTTGAGCCACTCTTACTTCCCTGTCATAAATCAAAGTCTGCAAAATAAAATTTTAATATATTACTGTAGTCTATGAGCCATTATATTATTTAAAATTTTAAATCAGTATTCATAGGTAAGAAAAATCTATTGTTCTTTTAATTTGTCTGGTTTTAACTTGATTTAAGTAACTAGACCATATTTATATCATAAAAAAGGAGGAAGGGGCTTTTTGAATTTATTTTTAAGAATTTTTTTTCTGTAGTTTAGGAATTCACTAATCTTTAAATATTTGGATTCCCTTTTGGAAAAAAAAAGTTTTATGTATTTTAAAATAATTTTACTTCTTTTTGGAACTTCTTTTTGGTATCATAGATTTAAAGCAAGAAAGATCATATAGGTTTTTTAGTTGAGAATATTGAGACAAAGAAAGGTTAAATGACTTGTCCTTGGTTATTAAGGGGAAGAGGGACTGTGGTTAAGTTAGAAGAAAGATCCTTATTACCACATACCTGTCCCCCCCCCTGGACCCACCCCCCAGAGATTGGGTTCATAAAAAATATATATTTATTATTTATATGTTTTAATGTCTTTCCTTCTATTTCTTTGTGTATATTTATTTTTATTATGAATTCAACTTTTTCATTTATTTGACTTTCTTTTTTTCTTGATTAGGTTAGCTATTAAAAAAAACAAATTGAACATATTTTTAAAGTAGCTCATAATTTTGTTCATAAGTCTTGTTTGCTTTTCATTTTAAGTGTCTATCTTTCTTCTCTGATATTAAAATGTCTTCTTCAGGACCTTTTTTAAGATTCCTATTTTGTTTTTTCCAGACTTTTTATTGTATACTCATCATTTATCTTTTCAGTCTTGTTAATTTTTCATGCTAGAAGTATAAATTGCCTCTTAGAACTTCTCTAGATGCATTAGAAAAATAAAGTCTCATTATCATTTCCCTTATTGTATTTTATGTTCCTACAATGTATTTATAAATTACTTCATTACTATTCAAATGTCATTCATTTTTCAATCATCATTAATTAGTCATCATTTAGGCCTGCATTGTCACTCGCTTTTACTTTTTAAATTATAATATTTTTGTGTTATGGCCTATAAGCATTGTTTCTTTTTTTCTACCTCTAATTCATTTATTTATGCATTTTGCTTCAGTTCATTTTGCCTTAACACTTGGAAAAGGTGCTTGTTTGTTTTAAGGTATCATGCCATACTGGATAATATGAAAACTATATTTCTATACTGAAGTTGTGATAGGTGAGTCAAGTCAGCTTAAAGAATATTTATTATCATCTTAATAGTCAAATCTATTTTAATGATTTTTTGCTCAACTATATATTGTTTTCTTGAGATTCTATTGGATTTATCTAGTTCTAGAAAAAAGAATATTAAAAGTTCCCTCTACTATTCTGTTAGTATCAATTTCTTTTTTTTTTTGCTATTTATCATTTCTTTAAGACTTAAAACACTGTGCTATATAGAACATTTATATGTGATAATGTTATTTTTCTATTTTTGTGATGTATTTGATCACAGAATAAGTTATACATTTTATTTTCTTTTCTTGAAAATATCAGGGGGAAGCCAGGTGGTGTAGTGAATAGAGCACCAGCCCTGGAGTCGGGGGAACCTGAGTTTAAATCCGGCCTCAGAAACTTAACACTTACTGGCCATGTGACCTTAGGCAAGTCACTTAACCCCAATTGCCCTGACTTCCCCCCTCCAAAGAGCAAAAATAAATAAATAAATACATACACAAATAAAATCATTCCTTATTTTTACATTATCTGAAAATATGAGAGCAATTTTTTATTTACAAGTCACCTGGAGTTTAATGAATTTTTTTTCTTTTTGAATTTTTAATAAAATATTACTTTATATTTTCAAATGTGATCACCATGTGCAGCACAATTTTTGTTATTGTCCCCCCATTCCTCCATTCTTTTTTTTTCTAATTGAAGGATTTAATTAATTCACATGTAATGTTATAAATGTTGTTTGAGTTTTCTTCTAGTAAGTCTTTTAAGAGAGTACTTTGTATCTATGTTTGCATTTTGTTTTGGTTTAGACTACCATGGTCTTGGTCTCCTCACCAGCTCTACTTGCCTCCCACTTCCCCATCTTTCATTTTTCTGAGTTTACTTTGATTAACTGCTCTTTGTCTGTCTCTGTCTGTCTGTCTCTGTCTCTCTCTCTGTCCTTCTCTCTCTCTCTCTCTCTCTCTCTGTCTCTCTCTCTCTTATCTTTTTCACTCTCTTTTCGTCTCTCTGTCTTTATTTCTCTTTGTCTCTCTCTGTCTCTTTCTGTCTCTCTCCCTATATCTCCTTCTGTCTTTCTCTGTCTCTGTCTCTCTCTGTATGTCTCTCTGTGTCTCTGTTTCTCTTTCTCCCCTTTCTACTGCTTCACCATCCACCCAGGAAAATTCTTGTGGTACCAATCTCTGAAAGAGCTATATGATTCAAAAAGAACATTATGAACCTCTTAGACCTCAAACTTAATGATCTATATTTCTATCATTTCTCTTCCACCACTCCAGGAGGAAACAGTGAAAACTGTGTGTACATTTCTCTGGTCAATCCTATCTCACCCTCTTTTTTCACCAAAGAGAGGGGATTAGCTCTATATTAGCCCTAAAATGTCTTATTAGACTTGATTTTATTCCTTAATAATTCTAATTTTCTTTACTTATTTTCATATGTTTATTTGACTTTTTGTAGAATATTCTAAGAGAATTCTTGTCAGAATTATACTATAGCTCTAACAATTAAAGATGGAGATTATTTAATTCTGAAATATTAATTTTAGTTACTCCTACTGACTCATACTCTCAGACTTTCATTCCTTAGATTAATTAGCCCATTGTTGTTCCTTTATTAGTGGCTTTCAGACAGTATGCTAATATTTACTTCTAAGAAAATTTGACAAAAATCAGAAGGTCTCTCCCTTATAAAATTTAGGGTCTTATATAGATCTGACCTTATGAAAAGAAATGCATAATTTCATAATGTTTTACTGCTATCAGGAAGTGTTTGACTTTCTTCTATTTAGCCAATTTTCATTTTAAATACTCTGCCAATATCTTGATTTATTGAAAAAATGATTCTAGTTCTTGTCTTTGGCTCACAACTATTTGTTTGATGCAAAAACTGAATTCTTTATTCTTTTTTAATATTATTTTGGGGAATAAATTAGTTTTCTTTGCTTTTTGGAATCTCATATTACATCTTCCCATTGGTCCAACTGAAAAAATAAAATCTTTTAGTATTCTAATTGTTTGGAATATGAATCTATCTCATCCTTGCTCTATAGTATTCTAGTAGGGCAAGATGGATTTATATACCCCAGTGCCTATGTATATATAGTTTCCCACTTGAATGTAGAAAAATATATATTTTTTTAAATTTTTGTTTTAAAAACTTTGATTTCCAGATTATTTCCCTTCTTCCCTCCTCACTCATCCCCACTGGGAAGATAAGTATTCAGTATAGGTTACACACGTGTAGTTACACAAAACATTTCCATAGTAGTTATATTGTGAAAGAATAACTGTATTTCCCTCAATCCTATCCTGCCACATACTTATTCTATGTTCTCCTTTAACCCTATGCCTTTTCTATAGTGTTTGCTTCTAACTACCCTTTCCCCTAATCTGCCCTCCTATCTTTCCCCCCTCTAATCCTCTTGCCCCCTACTTTCCTTAAGGATAAGATACCCAACTGAGTGTGTATGTTATTTCCTATTTAAGTCAAACTCAATGAGTGTAAAGTTTAACTCATTCCCTTTCATCTTCCTGCTCTTCCCCTTCATTGTGACAGTCTTCTCTTGCCTCTTTTATATGAGATAATTTATGCCATTCTATTCCTCCCTTTCTCCTTCTCCCTATATTTTCCCCTCATATTTTAATTTCATTTTTAGATACCATCCCTTAGTATTTAATTCACCTGGTGCCCTCTATGTATACATGTACACACGCATATAAATATATATATATATATATATACACACATATTTATATACATATGCCATCCTACACATACACATATGTATGTATACACATATACATACATATGTGTTTATGTTGTATACACATACACATTCCTTTCAGCTTTCCTCATACTGAGAAAAGTCTCATGAGTTATAATTATCATTTTCCCATGTAGGAATGTGAACAGTTGTACTTCAATAAGTTCCTCATTATTTCTTTTTCCTGTTTACCTTCTCATGATTCTCTTGTTTCTTGTAAGTGAAAGTCAAATTTTCCATTCAGTTCTCGTTTATTCATCAAGAATTCTTGAAAATCCGCTATTTCATAGAATTTCTATATTTTCCCCTGAAGTGTTATGCTCAGTTTTGCTGGGTAGGTGGCTCTTGGTTTTAATTCTAGCTCCTTTAAACTCAAGAATATCATATTCCAAGCCCTTTGATCCTTTAAGGTAGAAGCTCCTAGGTCTTGTGTTATCCTGATTGTGTTTCCATAATACTCAATTTGTTTCTTCCAGATTGCTTGTAATATTTCCTCTTGACCTAGGACCTCTGGAATTCGCCAGTAATATTCCTAGGAGTTTTCTTTTTGGAATCATTTCCAAGAGGCAATCAGTGAATTCTTTCAATTTCTATTTTGCCCTCCGGTTCTAGAATATCAGGGCAATTTTCTTTGAGAATTATTTGAAGAATAATTTCTAGGCTGTTTTTTTTTATCATGACTTTTAAGTAGTCCAATAATTTTTATATTATCTCTCCTGGATCTATTTCCCAGGTCAGTGGCTTTTCCAATGAGATATTTCATATTGCCTTCTATTTTTCATTCTTTTGGATCTGTTTTATAGGACCTTGATTTCCCATAAAGTCATTAGTTTCCATTTATTCCAGTCTAATTTTGAATGAATTATTCTCTTCAATGAGTTTTTGAAATTCCTTTTCCATCTGTCCTATTTGACTTTTTAAGGTATTCTTCTTGTCACTGACTTTTTGGGCCTCTTTTCCCCATTTGAATTAGTCTATTTTTTAAAGTGCTATTTTCTTCAGCATTTTGTAGTCTCCTTTAGCAGGCTGTTGACTCACTTTTGATGATTTGCTTGCATCATTCTCATTTCTCTCCCAATTTTTCCTCCACTTCTCTTTCTTGATTTTCAAAACTCCTCTTGACCTTCTCCATGGCCTGTAGCCAGTTCATCTTTTTCTTGGAGGCTTTTGATGCAGGAGTTCTGATTTCAGTGTCTTCCTCCTTCTCCATGTCTTGATCTGTTTTGTCCCCAAAAATAGATTCTTTGGTCTGATTGTGCTTCCTCTGTTTACTCATCTTGCCAGCCAATTATTTGACTTTTGAGCTCTTTGCCATGGCAGAACTCTGTTTCCAGAATTGACAAAGCTGTGTCCCAAATTTCTGGCATATTTGCAGCTGTTGTCAGAGTTATGAGGAGGATACCCTCTCTACAATCCCTGCAAGCTCTGGAATGCTAGTATTCCTTAACCCAGGACCACCAACCAAGACTATGACCCAGATGCAAGCAGGTCAAAGCAAGTGTGATTACCATCTGAATGGTCATTTGTTCCCCCTATGATCTTCAGTCCAGGAGCTTAGGAGGCAGCCACATGATAGAAGCTGCAGCCACTGTGTGCCACTGGCACATCTTTCACTCCAAGGGGTAGGGGCTGTACTACACTCCTCTCACCCAATTTCAACAGAGTTCCCCACTGACTTTTTACTTTGTCTTTGTCTTTTATTGGTGGAGAAGTCTGGAACCCACCACAACTGCTGGTGGTTTATTCTCCTGAAGTTTTCTCTGGCCAGTCTGGGTAGTGAGTCTGGGCCTGCATGGCTCACATGGGACTGTGCTGAGCTCCCAGCTTGCTGTGGT
Source organism: Petaurus breviceps papuanus (assembly GCF_028583685.1). Lineage (NCBI taxonomy): Eukaryota > Metazoa > Chordata > Mammalia > Diprotodontia > Petauridae > Petaurus > Petaurus breviceps. The sequence goes on from NW_027185764.1 coordinate 983,552, forward strand.
AGACCCTTCCTATCAGCCTGACAGATTGCCTTCAGCAGGAGATTGTTTTTTTCTTTCCATTGCTTTGTGGGTTCTGTAGCTCTAAAATTTGTTTAGAGTCATTTTTTTTTACAGGTATTCGAGGTGGTTGGAGGGGTAGCACAAGCTAATTCCTGCTTTTACTCCTCCATCCCAGTTCCACCTCCCCATTTCAAGTGTGTATCTTGTACACAATCTTTTGTAAGATAATCATTTTTAATTCATTCTGATATACACTTCTGTTTCATGGGAGAGTTCATGCCATTCACATTCAGTTATTTATTTTTTTTTGCTTTTTTTTTTTTGGAGGGCAATTGGGGTTAAGTAACTTGCCCAAGGTCACATGGCTAGTTTTTTGTGTTAATTGTCTGAGGCTGGATTTTAAATCAGGTCCTCCTGACTCCAGGGCCAGTGCTCTATTTACTGTGCCACCTAGTCTCCCCATTTTAATTTTTTTCACATTGAGTTATGATTACGATCTGTGTCTTTCTCTCCATCCTATTTCCTCCACTGTTTATGCTTTTACTTCTCCCTTCTCCCTTCCCCTTCTCCAAATCATTTTCCTTTTGACCACTGGCTCCCCCAGTCTTCCCACCCTCCCCTCACTTTTCTTTCCCTTTTCCCTTACTACTTCTTCCCTCTCTTCTAGCCACCACCTAACTATTCTTTTCCCTTTCCCCTCCTATTATCTGTAGGGCACGTTAGATCTTTATACTTAACTTAGTATGTTATCCCCTCCTGGAACCAAATCCAATGAGAGTAAAGTTCAAATAATGCTCATTTCCCTCTCTTCTTTCCCTCTATTATACTATGTTTTTGTGCCTCTTCAGGTGATGTAATTTACCCTTTACTACTTCCTCCTTTCCTCCTCTTCCATTGCAATTCATTTTCAACCCTTAATTTGTTTTTTTTAATCATCATATCAGTTTATTTATACCTATACCCTTTATGTAAGTATATCCCTTTGAAATGTCATAATGAATATAAAATTCTCAAGATTAACAAGTATCTTCCTCTCATGGAGCGATGTAAACAGCTTGCCCTCATTGAGCAACATGCTTTTTCCCATCTTTCTTTTTTTCCTGTTTACCTCTTTATGCCTCTCTTGATACCTGTATTTGAAGATTGAATTTTCTATTGAGCTCTGGCCTTTTCATTAGGAACATGTCAAAATCCCCTATTTCATTGAATGCCTTTCTCCTCCCCTGACAAGACCATGCTCAATTTCACTGTGTAGTTTGTAGTCCAAGCTCCTTTGCCTTATGGAATACCATATTCCAAACACTCTGATATTTTAATGTAGAAGCTCCTAGGTCCTGTGTGATCCTGATTAAGGTTCCATGTTATCTGTGTTTTCTTTTCAGGCTGCTTGCAGTATTTTCTTCTTAATCTCATAATTCTGGAATTTGAATACAATATTCCTTGATGTTTTCAGTTTGGGATCTTTTTTAGGAGGTGATCAGTGGTTTCTTTCAATGACTGTTTTACCTTCTAGTTCTACGATCTTGGGGCAGTTTTCCTTAATGATTTACTTTTTGCTTTTTGGAGGGGTGGAAGCCTGGGCAATTGGGATTAATTCACTTGCTGAAGGTCACAAGGCTAGTAAGTGTTAAGTGTATGAGGCCGCATTTGAACTCAGGTCCTCCTGACTCCAGGGTGAATGCTGTAGTCACTGTACCACCTAGACACCTCTCCCTGATGATTTCTTTTTTTTTTTTTAAGCAATCGCGGTTAAGTAACTTGCTCAAGGTTACATGGCCAGTTATTTCTGGGTGTGGTGCTGAGTATCTGAGCATGGATTTGATCCAGGTCATCCCGACACTGGAGCCGGTGCTCTTACTTGCTGAGCCACCTGGCCGCCCCTCCCTGATGATTTCTTGAAAGATGCTGTTGAGACTTTTGTTTTTCATCATGGTTCTCAGTAGACCAATAATTCTTAAATTCTCTCTCCTGGTTCTATTTTTCTTTCTATTTTAAAAATGTTTTTTTCAATTTTTACATTTTGTTAATTTTAATGAAGGTGGTACAGATAATGTCCATTTAAAACCTATGTCCCATGCCAAAAAGTACAATAAAGTCAATAGATATCAGTGATCTGCTACATACATTTCTGAATCAATACCTTTATTAATTGCTAATGGAAAATCCATAACTTTTCTGGGTTCTTCTGACAAGATTTAAAATCATAAAATAGTTTGTTTCTTCAGTGAAGCACCTCTGAAGTTAGTCATGACTGTAACCTGATCTATCATCTCCATTTCCAACCTGATATACATCTTCTGGTCCAGGGCATTAGATTTATTAAAAAGTAGCTTCAGGGGTGGCTAGGTGATACAGTGAATAGAGCACCAACCTGGAGTCAGGAGAACCTGAGTTCAAATCTGGCCTCAGACACTTAACAAATACTAGCTGTGTGTTCTTGGGTAAGTCACTTTAACTCCAATTTCCAGCCTTCCCCTCTATAAAAAGCAAAATATAAAAAAATAAAAAGCAGCTTCAAATTAAGGAAACATCATTTTCCCACAGTTCAGTCCTCTGAAAATCTTCCACTGCTGACTGTAAGTTGTAGTCCAGAAGTGAAGCAATAACACACCAGAACTTCAGGGTCAATATGAAAGTCATTTAGAACACTCACTCTGGCAGACCTTATCACCTTCAAGCCTGCAATGCACAGTCCTAGTGAATGTGGCATGTATGTACATTTCAAAAAAAGATGGGAGGGAAGTAGGAAGAGGCAGTGGCTTGATCACAAGAGTTCAACACAATGGAAACAAATGATAGTGTATAAGAGTGCTAGAATTAAAAAAACAACAACAGACTTTGAAAGTAATACTCCCAGAGATAAGGTGCCATTTTCAATTCAGTGTCAAACACCACATTACAGAAGAACCATTGTTTAAAAATAAAAATAAAAAAGATTAAGGGAAAAGAAAAAAAAAAACAGATATCTAAACTGCTGAATGATCCCCCTGTGTGTTCCTGAAAAAATTTCAATCACATCTTCTTCCTCCATGCCCAATTCTTTTGGAGTATGATTATCAGCAGTTCTCTGATGTTCAAAGAGAAACTTGTGTGAGTTCATTGGAATACCCTGTCTTTGACAGTATGATTCTTTGTTTCTGTGTTTGTTTGTTTTTGGAGGGGGAGGGAAAGGCAATTGGGGTAAAGTGACTTGCCAAAGATGGCAGGGCTAGTAAGTGTTAAGTGTCTGAGTCCAGATTTGAACTCAGGTCCTCCTGACTCCAGGGCTGGTGCTTTATTCACTGCACTCACTAGCTGCCCAACAGTATCATTCTTCGAGCTTCTTGGGATGTGTTGTCATTTTCACCTTGAAGTGAATTTCATTGCTGTCCTCCCAAATGACTTTAAGTTTAATACATTCTCCTTCTTTCTTTTCCTCAGAAGAAGTTTTTGCTTCCTGGTCAGACATAGTTATGGGTGCTTCTCCCCAGGGGTCTCGGTGCAATATCAGCCTCAAAAAGGTGAGAGTCACTCTCCTGGGCTCCTAACGCTGTCCCTCTCTTCCGCACAGCACAACACTACATTGGATCTGTTTTTCAAGGCAGTTGTTTTTCCAATTAGATATTTTATGTTTTCTTCTTTTTTTCTATTCTTTTAATTTTGTTTGTTTCTTGATGTATCATAGAATCATTAGCTTACTATTATTATTAGATGCCCAACTCAAATTTTTAATAAATTGTTTTCTTCAGTTAGCTTTTGTACCTCCTTTTCCATTTAGCCAGTTATTCTTTTTTAGGAGTTACTTTATTCAGTGTAGTTTTTTAACATTTTGTGAATTGTATTTTTAATTTTTCTTCTACTTCCCTTATTTGATTTTTAAAATCCTTCTTGAGTTCTTTCAAGGAAGATTTTTGGGCTTGAGACCCATTCATATTCCCTTTTGAGGTTTCTGATGTGGGTATATTGACCATGTTATACTTTTCTGAGTTTGTATTTTCATCTTCCCTGTAACCAAAATGTTTCTCTATGGTCATTGACTTTATAAATTTAAATTTTTTTTTAATTTAAAAGTTAAAACTTTAAAAAAAAGTCTTCTCATGTTGTTTGCTTTTTTCATTTTGCATTTTGTTTTTGTTTTTTACTTTTTGGAGGGCAATTGGGGTTGTGACTTTTTCTAGGTAACACGGCTAGTTAAGTGTTAAGTGTTAAGTGTCTGAGGCTGGAATTGAACTCAGATCCTCCTGACACCAGGGCCAGTGCTCTATGCACAGCACCACCTAGCCACCCCTGCCTTTTTTATTTTGGTTTTTAACTTTTATCTCTGTTTCTGTAAACAAGAAGTATCATACTTCTTGAGCTAAGGACTAGGGACCTGGTTACATATATGTATAGATATATATTCCCTTCAACTATCATCATACTGAAAAAAAGTCTTATGAGTTACAATTACTGTTTTTACATGTAGGAATATAAATAGTTCAATTTTAGTAAGTTCCTTATGATTTCTATTTCCTATTTACTCTAATATGCTTCTCTTTCTTCTTGTAGTTGACAGTCAAATTTTCTGTTCAACTCTGGCTTTTTCATTAAGAATGCTTGAAAATCCTCTATTTCATTGAATGATAATATTTTCCTCTGAAACATAGTACTGAGTTTTGCTGGGTAGATGATTCTTGGTTTAGTGCTAGCTCCTTTGACCCCTGGAATATCATATTCCGACACCTTTGATCCCTTAATGTAGAAGCTGCTAGGTCTTGTGCTATCCTTGATTGTGTTTCCACAATACTAAAATTGTTTCTTCCTGAAAATTTGCATTATTTTCTCCTTGCCCTGGGAACTCTGGAATTTGTCTATGAGAACCCTGGAAGTTTTATTTAGGGGGGGGCTTTTTCAAGAGGTAATCAGTGAATTCTTTCAATTTCTATTTTGCCCTCTGGTTCTAGACTATCAGGGCAATTTTGATTGATAATTTCTTGAAAGATGGTGTCTAAGCTCTTTTTTTATCATGGTCTTCAGGTAGTCCAATAATTTTTTAATTATATCTCCTGGATATATTTTTTCAGGTCAGTAGTTTTTTTCAGTGAGAAATTTCACATTGCCTTCTATTTTTTTTCATTTTTTTGGATCAGTTTTATATTATCCTGATTTCTCATAAAGTCATTAGCTTCCAATTGCTCCAATTTAATTTTGAAAGAATTATTCTCTTCAGTGAATTTTTGAAATTCCCTTTCCATCTGGAAAATTCAGTTTTGTAAGCCATTCTTCTCCTCATTGGACCTCTTTTTGGGCCTCTTTTGCCATTTGAGTGAGTCTATTTTTTAAGGTATTTATTCAGTATTTTTTTTTGTTCTCCTTTAACAGGCTGTTGACTTACTTTTCATGATTTTCTTGCATCATTCTCATTTCTCTTCCCAATTTTTCCTCCACTTCTCTTATTGAATTTCAACATCCTTCTTGAGCTCCTCCATTGCCTATAACCAGTTCAAATTTTTCTTGGAGGCTTTTAACAAAGAAATTCTGACTTCCTTGTCTTCCTCCGATTCCATGCTTTGATCCTATTTGTCCCCCCCAAAAGGATTCTGTGGTCTGTTTGTGCTTCCTCTGCTTTCTCATCTTGCCAACCAATTACTTGACTTTTGAGTTCTTTGCCATGGTAGAAATCTGCTTCCATAATGTAGAGAGCTTTGTCCCAAATGGCTGGGGTTTTTGCAGCTGTTGAAGCTATTTGAGGGTGCCCTCTGTACAGCCCCCACAGGCTCTGGTATACTGGCCACATACCCTAGGCCCACTATCCAAGACCATGATCCATATCCAAGCAAGTTAGAGCAAGAGAGATTACCCTCTGAATTATATCTTGGTCCTTCTACATTTTACATGCCAGGAACTCTGGAGGAAGCCATACAGCAAAAGCTAAAGCTGCCGCCATGCTGCTGCTAACTCTTGACCTGGGTGCAGGGGCCAGACTGTGATCTTCTGTCCCCCTGTTCCAACAGAGTTACACACTGACCTTTTTATATTTGGCATTTATGGGTTGAGAAGTTTAGAAACCACCACAACTGTTGGTGATTTACTCTCCTGAAGTCGGCTCTGACAGCTGCTGGTTCAGGACACCCTGGACTGTGCTTGGCTCCCAGTTTCATGTATTAGACCCTTCATGTCGGCTTGCCAGTCTGCCTTCAGTGGAAGATTTATTTCTTTCTGTCACTTTGTGGATTCTGTAGCTCTAAAATTTTTAAGTCACTTTTTTACATTTAGTGGAAATGATTGGAGTGGGAGCCCATACTAAGTTTATGCTTCTTCTTTGCTATCTTGGCTTTGCCCCCCTGTGAAGTTCTTTTCATAATTTCTTTTCTTCAGTGAATTTTTGCATCTCTTTTCCCATTTAGTCAATTTTACTTTTCAAGGTATTATTCTTTTATTGGACATTTATTCCTCCTTTACCATTTAGCCTATTCTATTTTTTAAAGTAGTATTTTCTTCAGTATTCTTTGTGCCTCCTTTACCAAGCTTTTGACTTTTTTTTCATGATTTTCTTGCCATCACTCTCATTTTTCTTCCCAATTTCCCTCTTATGGTCTTACTTGATATTTAAAATGTTTTTAAGCTCTTCCATGGCCTGAGACAAATTCATGTTTTACTCTGAGGCTTTGGACACAGCAGTTTTGACTTTGCTGTCTTCTTCTGACTTTGCATTTTGATCTTCCCTGTCACCATAAAAACTCTTTTTTTTTTTAGTCAGGATCTTTTTCTGTTGTTTGTTTACTTTCTTAGCTTATTTCTTGAATTTTAACTCTCTGCTAAAGTAAAGTTTTGTTTCTGCGGTGGAAGCAGCACTGTCCCAAACTTCAGGATATTTTTTACAACTATTTGGATAGAGATAATTCTAGGGACTTGAAAATGTTCAGTTCTTCCAAGGGAATGTGATCTAGGGAGAGGTATGTTTACTACTTTCCTGGTCTGTGATCTGGTCTATGAATGACCACAAGTGCTCTTTTCTGCCCCAGAATTGTGAACAGGGTCCCAGTTCCCCTGTGACTGCAAGCTCTGATGTGTTAGTGCACCTCTTGCCCTGGGATTGTGACCCAGATTTAAGTTTTGTCAATGCAGCAGATTCTTGTCCCCAATGCCAGCAAAGGAAACCCTGTAAACTCCTTCTGTGCAATTTTCTGACCCTTTTTTTTTAAAGCAATAGGGGTTAAGTAATTTGCTCAAGGTTACACGGCCAGTTATTTCTGGGTGTGGTGCTAAGTATCTGAGCCCAGATTTGATCCCCAGCTCATCCCGACACTGGAGCTGGTGCTCTTACTCATTTACTCACAGCCACCTGGCTGCCCCTTTCTGACCCCTTTTATCATCTATGATCTGAGAGGTCCAGAAAGTACCATTGCCATCACTGTTTCATATTCAAGCCCTACTACTGGCTTGCTGGGGTATGGCTTATGTTGGACTATCCTCCACTTTTACACTAGTATGACAGACCTTTCTTTCAGAACTTCTATATTTTGTTAAGGTGGAATTTTTTTTCACTGTGTCCCTTTGTGGGTCTTGAGGCTCCAGAATTTGTTTTGAGAAAGTATTTAGTGTTCTTTGGAAGTGCTATGGGCAGAACTCAAGTTAATCTGAGTCCCTGACTTTTCTCTGCCATCTTGGCTCTGTCTCCAAGGTTTTTTTAATCTTTTAATTTTTCATAATTTCACTTTTGATTTTAATGATTTCTATTTAACTTGATATTTTGAATTTTTCTTTTTCTTCTTTTTTAGTTCCATTCTCAACTAATTGATGTACTTTTCTTCTATTTCACTGATGTAAGAATTTAAGCTTATAAAGTTTTTCCTAAGTACTATTTTCACTGCATCTTACAAATTTTGGTATGTTGCCTTATTATTATTCACTTTAATGAAGTAATTTATTATTTCTGTGGTTCATACTTTGACTTTTGGATTTGATTTGATTATTTAGTTTTCAAGTTTAATCTGTTTTCATGATCATTAATTGAATATAATTTCTACTGAATTATAGGCTGAAAAGGATGCATATAATATTTCTGCTCTCCTATATATGTCCTAATACATGGTCATTTGTTTTTATAAAAGTGCCATGTACACCTTAGAAAAGGTATATTCCTTTGCTATTGATTCATTTCAGCCATGTCTGAATATTTGTAACCCAATTGTGAGATTATCTTGACAAAGATACTGGAATAACTTAACATTTTTTTTTCTCCAGTTAATTTTACAGATGAAGAAATTTAAGCAAACAATGCTAAGCAATGTGCTTACTCTTTTCTATTCCCATTCTGTTTTCTCCATAGGATTATAATTTATAACTTTTCTTTATTCATATTCTTTCCTGTTTCATTCATTAATTTGTCTAGTTCTGAAAGGGGAAAGTTGACATTCCCTACTACTATAGTTTTCACTGTCTATTTCCTCCTTAAACTCATTTAACTTTTCCTTTAGTAATTTGCATGCTATTCCACTGGACACACATATGTTTAGTATTGAAATCATTTCATTGACTTATGCTGTTTTTTAGCAAAAGGTGGTTTCCCTGCTTATCTCTTTTAATTAGGTCTTTTTTCTGTTTCTTGTATTTTATCTGAGATCATAATTGCTAACCCTCCCTTTTTACCTCTGCTGAAGCATATTACATTTTACTCTAGTCCCTTACTTTAATTTTGCATATCATTCTGTTTCAAGTGTTCCTTGTGAGAAAATATTGATTGATTTGGGTTTATAATCAATTCTTCTATCCACTACCATTTTATGGTGAGTTCATCCAATTCACCTTTACAATTATTATTACTAACTGTATATTTCCTTCTAGCCTATTTTTTCCTGTCTATCCTTTCTTTCTCTCTCTCTCTTTTTACCTGTTCCTCCTCAAAAATCTATTTTGCTTCTGACCACTGCTTCCCTGAATCTGATCTCTATTTTATCACTGCTCTTTCTCTTATTCCTTTCCCTTCTTACTTCCCTCTCCATGCAGTTTCTGCTCCACATTGAAGCTCACAGTGTCCAGTCCACCTCAAATCTCTCACTGTCTCTGTTCTTGGGAAGACAAAGCTTAACGAGCCATAACAACATTTGTACAAAGTACTGGCACCATAGTCATGCTTCCTCAGTCGTTGGCACCTCCTACTGGACCTCAGAAGACTTTGGCAGCTCCAGCTTGTTCTCAGAAGGTCTCAGCAGGAGTTTGACTGGCTCTCAGAAGAAGCTCCACTACCACAAGTTTCTGTTCTCAAAATCAAATTTACTTTCTCCAGCTCTGTTCACAAAATCAAAACCATTTTATCCAGGCTCCAAGAGGCTTCCTCCAAGAAATTCTATATCAGTTCTCAATTCTCATTTCTCTTCTCAATTCTTCTCAATGCTTGGTTCATTCTTCAGTCCAGCAGTAGCAGCCTAGCCTCCAGATGCTTGCTGAGAAAAATTCTCTCTGTCTGTCTGTCTGTCTCTCTCTCTTTGTCTCTGTCTCTCTCTATGTCTCTGCGTCTCTGTCTCTTTCTCCATCTCTCCCTCTGTCTCTCTCTGTCTCTCTGTCTCTCTCTCTCTGTCTCTCTCTCTCTGTCTCTGTCTCTCTGTCTCTGTCTCTCTCTGTCTCTCTGTCTCTCTCTGTCTCTGTCTCTCTGTCTCTCTCTCTGTCTGTCTCTGTCTCTCTCTCTCTTTCTCTCTGTCTGTCTCTCTCTTTCTCTCTTCTTGGAAGCAGCTGCTCTGCCTCCTCGATGCTTACCCCAAGAAATTTTTGACTATCCGAGCTGGGGCTTTTCCTTATATATAGTGTTAGGACCTCCCTGTTCATTTCCTTCATGTTACTTCAGCAATAGGGGTTCATACCTTCTGTTTCCTTAACAGAGGCTTGATATAATTAGCTTGACACTAAGTGCTAAGTACCTGTTAGCTTGTCAATACAAAGGGATCTTCAAATTTCATTATTATTGCAACTTTACACAACTGAGTGTATATGGTATTCCCTCTTTGAGCCAATTTCAACAAGAGTGAAGTTTTCTCATTGCCCTGCTCCCTCCAATGTAAAGATTCTTCCCTCTGTGCCCCCTTTTATATGAAATAGTTTTCAATTTTTCTTTTGCTTCTTTCTTCCAGTGCATCCCTCTTTCTCACTCCTTTATTTATTTTGAGATCATCCCATTATAGTCACTTCATACTGGGCACCTTTTGTATACTCCTTCTAAATGCCTGTATAATCATAAAGTTCTTTGAATATATAAGTATAATCTTCCCATACAACAGTGTAAACAGATTAGCCTTATTAAATCCCTTATGATTCCTCTTTCATGCTTACCTTTTTATGCTTTTCTCTAGTCTTGTGTTTCAATGTCAAATTTTCTACACAGCTCTGGCATTTTCAAAAGAAATGCTTGGAAATCCTCAATTCCTTTAAACATTCTTTTTTTTCTCTTGTCAGTTTTGCTAAGTAAGTTATTCTTGGTTATAATCCGTGCTCCTTTGCCTCCTCAATCATTATCTTGAAGAAAGTAGTTGAGTCTTTCACAGTTGATCATCCTTAGGTTATTATGTTTATTGTGTACAGTATTTACCTGGTTCTGCTCACTTCACTTTGAATCAATTCATGAAAGTCTTCCCAGGTTGTCTGAAGCCATCCTGCTTATCATTTATTATAGCATAATTGTATTCTATCACAATTATAAACTACAGCTTGTGTAGCCATTCCCCAATTGATGGGCATTCCCACAATTTTGAATTCTTTACCACCACAAAAACATGCTATAAATATTTTTGTATATTTAAGTATTTTCCTCTCTTATTTGATCTCTTTTGAATACAAATCTCATATTGCTGGGTCAAAGGGTACACAGAGTTTTATAGGGTTTGGGGGTATATTCCAAATTGCTCCCCAGATTGGTTGGATCAGTTAATAACACAGCAAATAGTGCATAAACATACTTATTCTACCACATTATCTTGGTCATTTGTCATTTTCTTGTTAGCCAATTTGATGGGGTGGTACTTTAGAGTTGTTTTAATTTGCATTTGTCTAATTAAGTAAGCAAATGAAAGCTAATTACTTTTTGAGAAATCAAGAAACATTAACACAGAACTAAAAGAATGAAAAAATAGAAGACAATGTAAAATATCTCATTGGAAAAAAAATAATTAGCCATGGAAAATGGATCCAGAAGAGATAATTTAAAAATTATTGGGCTACCTGAAAACCATATAACAAAAAATAAAATAGCCTAGACATAATCTTTCAAGAAATTATCAAGGAAAATTAATGTGATATTCTAGAACCAAAGGGTAAAATAGAAATTGAAAAAGAAAAATCCACTGATCACCTACTGAAAGAGAACCAAAAATTGAAAACTCCCATAAATATTCTACAAACTTCAGAGCTCCCAGGTCAAGGAAAAGATATATTTCAAGAGGCCAGAAATAACTCAAGTAAAGTGAAGGCACAGTCAGGATAACACAAGATTTAGAAGCTTCTCCCTTAAAGGACTAGAGGGCCTCAAATATGATTTTCTGGAGGGCAAAGGAGGTAGTATTAAAACAAAGAATCCCCTACCCAATAAAACTGAGTAGAATCATGTGTGTGGGGGGATGAACATTCAGTGACATAGAGGCCTTTCAAGAATTCTTAATGAAAAGATCAGAACTGAATATAAAGTTTGGATTTCATATACAAGACACAGGAGAAGCATAAAAAGTAAGCAGGAAAGGGAAATCATAAGGGATTTAATATGGTTAAACTGTTTACAATCCTACATGGGACGATACTTGTAACTCATTAAAATTTCCTCACTATTAGGATTGTTAGAAGGAGTATACACACACACAAAGGGTACATGTGTAAGCTAAGTATGAATGGAGGATATCTAAAAATAAAATTAAGAGGTGAGAGAGGAAAGTACTGAGATAAAGGGAGCTAAAGGGAAAGGGAGAGGTAGAGTTGGGGTAAATTATCTCACATTAAAGAAGCAAGACAAAGTTTTTACAGTGGAGGGTAAAGGAGGGTGAGGGGATTGAGTGAACTTGATTCTCATCATAATTGGCTCAAAGAGAGAATAACATAAACACTTAATTGAGCAGGAAAATCTATTTTACCCTACAGGAAGGTAGGAGGTGAATGGGATAAGGGAAGGGGTATGTGTGACAGGGAGGGCACATTGAGGTAGGGGATAATTAGAAGCAAAACACTTTTGAGAATGGACAGGGTGAAAGGAGAGAGAAAATAAAACAAATTGGAAGAAAATAGGATGGTAGGAAATACAATTAATTTTAAATGTGAAAAAAATTTGAAGCAAGTTTCTCTGATAAACGCCTCATTTCTCAAACATAAAGAGACCTGAGTCAAATTAATAAACTTAATTCATTCCTCAATTTATGAATGATAAAAAGATATGAATGTTTTCACATGAAGTAATCAAAGCTAAATATATATATATAGCTTTATGAAGAAAAAAAAAGCTTTAACTCACTGTTGATTGGAGAAATGTAAATTAAAACAATTCTGTTGTACTACCACATACCTGTTAGATTGGTTAATAGAACAGAAAAGGAACATGACCAGTGTCGGATAGGATGTAGGTAAAATGAGAAGTTAATGCATTGTTGTGGGAGTTGTGAACTGATTTAACCATACTGTGGAGCAATTTGGAACTACACCCAAAGAGCTATAAAACCATATAGATCCTTTGACCCAGAAATACCCAGATAAAGTCTCTATCCCAAACGAGATTTAAAAAAAAAAAAGGTCCTATATGTACAAAATATCTATGGCAATTATTTTATGGTGGCAAAGAAATGGAAATTGAGGATTTGCCTAACATTTGAGGAATGACTGAACAGATTGTGATATTGTATGGATTGTAATGGAATATTATTGTACTATAAGAAATGATGAACAGAATGCACTTGGAAAAACCTGGGAAGACTTACATGAGCTGATTCAAAGTGTGTACAAAGTAACACCAATATTTTAAGATGATCAGCCTTGAATGATTTAGCTGTTCTCAGCAATGCAATGATCCAAGACAACTCTTATGATGAAAATATGACTTTCGATGAAAAATGCTATCCAGGGGCTGCCAGGTGGCTCAGCGAGTAAGAGCACCAGCTCCAGTGTCGGGATGACCTGGATCAAATCCAGGCTCAGACACTCAGCACCACACCCAGAAATAACTGGCCGTGTAACCTTGAGTAAGTTACTTAACCCCGATTGCTTTAAAAAAAATGCTATCCAAACCCAGAGAAAGAACTAATAATTTCTGAATACAGGGTGAAGCATACTTTTTAAAACTTTTTTTAAAGTAAGTGAAAAAATATGCTTCAATCTTCATTCTGAGCCTATCAGTTCTTTATTTGGATGTGGATAGGATTTTCCTTCATGAGTCCTTTGTACTTGTCTTGTATAGTTGTGTTGCTGAGAAGAGCTAAGTCATTCATAGTTGATCATCACATAATGTTACTGATACTGTGTACAATGCTTTCCTGGTTCTGCTCTTTTCATTTTGCTTCAGTTTGTACAAAGCTTTCCAGGTTTTCCTGAAATTTTCCTGTTCATCATTTCTTATTACACAATAGTATTCCATTACATTCATACACCACAGCTTTTTCAACCATTCCCCAATTGAGGGATATCCCCTCGATTTCCAATATTGTGCCACCATGAAAAGGGCTACTTTAAATATTTTTACACATGTATGTTCTTTTCCCTTTTTTGTGATCTCTTTGGGATACAGACCTAGTAGTGCAATTGCTGAATTAAAGGGCATGCACAATTTGGTTGCCCTTTGGGCATAGTTCCAAATTCTTCTACAGAGGGGTTGAATAAGTTCACAACTCCACCCACAGGGAATTTGTGTCCAAATTTTTCCACTTCCTCTCCAACATTTATCATTTTCTTTTTTTTTTTTTGTATTAGCCAATCTGATTGGTGTGAGATCATACCTGAGTTGTTTTATTTTGCATTTCTCTATTCAAAAGTGATTTAGAGAACTTCTTCATGTGCTTATGTATTAGATATCTTCATCAGAAAACTACCTACTTATACATATTCTTTCACCATTTATGAATTGGGGAATAGATTGTATCCTCTTTTTTGTTTTCATTTTTCAAATACTTTATTAACTTCTGATTTACATCATTTATTTCCGCCAGATGTTGTTACAAATTTTCTCCCCATTTTTCCCCTACCCACAACCCCAAAATAGTAGTCCCACAGGATATCCTCTCATCCAATCTGCTCTCTCCCATATCTTCTCCCGTATCACCTTTGACTTTTCCAGTAGGGCTTGGTGTATCTCTATGCCCCAGTGCCTGTATATCTAATTTCCCAATTATATGTAAAATAGTATTAATAAGAGAATATATATGTGTGTATGTGTGTGTATACACATAAACATTTGATTTTAAAACTTTGAATTCCAGATGCATTCCCTTCCTCCCTTGACACCCACCCTTATTGGGAAGATAAGCAATTCAATATAGGTTGTACATGTGTAGCTAATTCAAACATTAACATAGTAGATATATTGTAAAAGACTGACTATATTTCCCTCCCTCCTATCCCACCTCCCACTGGTTCTATTCTCTACTTTGATCCCATCCTTTTTCAAAAGTCGGTGATTCCAACTTCCCTCCCATCCCAATCTTCCCTCCCTTCCATTATCCCCCATCTCATCCCCTTCCCCCTACTCTTCTGTAAGGTTGAGATACCCTATTTAGTGTGTATTTTACTCCCTCCCCAATCCAAATTCAATAAGAATAAGGTTGACCCATTCCCTTTTGCCTTCCTATTCTTCCCCTCCATTGTAACCATTTTACCTTGCCTCTTCTATATGAGATAGTTTACGCCATTCTGTGTCTCCCCATCTCCTCTCATTATATTCCTCTCTCACCTCTTATATTTACCTTTTAAGTAACATCCCTTCCTATTAAATTGGTCCTGTGCCCTGTATCTATGTATACCTGTAAACATATATACACACATTCACATATTCATATGCACGTATACCCTCATATATATATATATATGATATACACACATTTCTATTCTCTTCAACTATTTTCATACTGAGAAGATTTTCACCCATTGTAATTATTGTTTTTCCTTGTAGAAATGTTAATAGTTAAACTTTGATAAGTTCCTTATGATTTTTTTTCCCTGTTTAGCTTGTCATGCTTCTCATTTCTTGTATCCGAATGTCAAATTTTCTATACAACTCTGTTTTTTTTTCATCAAGAATTCGTGAAAGTCCTTTATTCCACTGAATGACCATATTTTCCCCTGAAACATGATACTCAGTTTTGCAGGGTAGGTGATTCTTGGTTTTAATCCCAGCTCCTTTATCCTGTGGAATATCATATTCCAAGCCCTTTGATCCTTCAGTGTAGAACCTGCGAGATCCTGAGTTATCCTGATTGTGTTTCCACAATATTCAAATTGTTTCTTCCTGGCTGCTTGTAATATTCTCTTCTTCATCTGGGGATTTCAGAACCTGACTATAATATTCCTAGGAGTTTTCTTTTTGGGATCTTTTCAGGAGGTGATCAGTGTATTCTTTCAACCTCTATTTTGCCCTCTGGTTCTAAAACATCAAGGCAGTTTTCCTTGACAATTTCTTTGAGGATGACTTCTAAGTTCTTTCTTTGATCATGGCTTTCAGGTAGTCCAATAATTTTTAAATTATCTCTCCTGGATTTATTTTACAGGTCAGTGGTTTTTCCCCATGAGATATTTCACATTGCCTTCTATTCTTTCATTTGTTTGGATCTGTTTAACAGCATCTTGATTTATCATAAAGTCATTAGTTTCCATTTGCTCCAATCTAATTCTGAAGGAATGATTCTCCTCATTGAGCTTTTGAGATTCTTTTTCCATCTGGTAAACGTGGCTTTTGAAGACATTCTTCTCCTCATTGCCTTTTTGAGCCTCTTTTGCCATTTGAGTTAGCCTATTTTTTAAGGTATTTATTTTCCTCAGTCAGGCTGTTGACTCTCATTTTGTAATTTTCTTGTATCGATCGCATTTCTCTTCCCAATTTTTCCTCTGCTTCTTAAGATCCTCTATGGCCTGTAACCACTTCATATTTTTCTTGGAAGCTTTTGGTGCAGCAGTTCTGACTTTACCGTCTTCCTCCTCTTCCATGCTTTACTCCTTTGTGTCCCCAAAATAAGAGTTTAATTTTGGATTGCTTTGCTTGGTTTGCTTCCTTTGCCTCGTCTTGTTGACACTCAATTACTTGACTTTTGGGCTTTTTGGCACAGTAGGACTCTGCCACCAGACAGGAGAGCTTCATTCCAAATGCTGGGGTTTTCTCAGCTGCTGGAGTTATTATTTGGGTGCCCTCTCTAAATCCTCCACATGGTCTGGCAACCTGGTCACACACCCGAGGACCTCCACCATAGACCACAATCCAGATAGAAGTAGGTTAAAGGAAGAGCACTTACCCCTCAGACTGGTGACTTAGTCCCCCTACACTCTGTAGGCCAGGAACTGAACCTGCCACTTGGGGGCAGCTGGGATGCCACGTCTCACCCTGGGGGCAAAAGCTGAAGCACTCCCAACTACTGGGTCTGAAAGTACACACTGCACTGACCTCTCACTTTGTCCTTAGCATCTATGTGTTGATAATTCTGGACCACAACAGCTGTTGGTGACCTAGTGGCCCTCTAGCCATGGCTGGTCAGGCCAGCCCTGGGGCTGAAACCTCAGCATGGGGCAGGGCTTGGCTCCTAGAGCACTGCACTGGCCTATTCCTGTTGGCCTGCCAGGCTGTCCTTAGCAGGGGGTTAGCTTCTCTGTGTCATTTTGTGAGTTCTGTAGCTCCAAAGTTTGTTCACAGTCCCCTTTTACATGGATTGGAGGTAGTGGGAGCCAAGCCGGAGATGCACAGAGGTCCTGTTTCTACTCTGCCATCTTGACCAATGGCTTGTATTTTCAAAAATTTGACTCAGTTCTCTAAATGTTTGAGAAATGAGGCCTTTATTAGAGAAACTTACTCTAAACATTGTTTCCCAGCTTTCTGATTTCCTTCTCATATTGGATGTATTGCTTTTGTTTATACAAAATCTTTTCAATTTAATAAGATCAAAATTATTTATTCTATAATTTGTAATGCTTTCTCTCTCTCTTGTGTGGTCATAAATTCTTCCACTTACCATAGATTTGATTCATAGGACATTACTTAATCATTTAATTTGGTTGCTTCATTGTCTATGTTACCTATTAGCAAGATGCTCTTTCCTTCCTTATCTTAATTTGTTCCTTTTTGCTTTTACTTTGTCTAAGATCAGGCTTGTGTGCCTAGCTTTATTTTGTATTTTACTTCAGCCAAAGCATAATACATCCTGCTCCAGCCCTTTACCTTCACTCTATGTGTCTCTCTCTGCTTCAAGGGTGTTGTTTCTTGTATTCTTGCATTCTGGTTTTTGATACACTCTGCTGTCTTCTGTTTTATGGAAGAGTACTTCCTATTCCCATTAACAACTATGATTACTACCTGTGTATTTCCTTCTGTTTTATTCATCCTTCTCTTTGTCATCTCTCTCTCCTGTCACCCTTTCACACTTCACAATGTTTTGCTTCTGTCTACCACTTCTAATGGTCTGCCCTTCCTTCTGTCAGTTTCTCCCCCCAACACACCCACCCACCTTTACTTATTCCCCTACCTTCTACCTCCCTATTGGGTAAGATAGATTTTTATATTCAAGTCATGGTATTTATTATTCCCTCTCTGAATCAATACTGATGAAAAAGTTTGCTGATTTCAGTTGACAAACAATGCCCATTTTTCACTCTCCCATCTTCCCCTCCACTGTGAAAGGTCTTTCTTACCTCTTCATGTAAGATAATTTGCCCCCATTCTTTCTCTCTTTTCTTCTGCACCCTTTGTACTACTCTTTCTTATCCCTTAATTTTTTATGTCAATCCCTCAAATTTATCCTGTACCAGTATCATGTGTCTATGTATATTCCTTCTATCTATACTGTTAGTAATACAATATTTAAGAGTTACAAGTATCAACTTCCCATGTAGGGATGTAAACAATTAAGCTCTATGGAATCCCTTATTTTTATTTTCCCTTTTTACCTGTTGGTACTTCTTTTGGGTCTCTATTTTGGAGATCATTTTTTTTCTGCTTAATTCTGGTCTTCTCCTTATGAAGGCTTGTAATCCTTCAATTTCATTGAATAGCCATTTTTTCCCTTCATGTATTATGATTAATTTTGTTGGGGATATGATTCTTGGTTGTAGTCCTACCTCCTTTGCCCTCTGGAATATTATGTTCCATTTCCTCCTCTTTTTTAATGTTGTAGCTGCCAGGTCCTGTGTGATCCTGATTGTGATTCTTTGAAATTTGAATTTTTTTCTTCCTGGCCACGTGTAGTATTTGTTCATGATAGTTCTGAAATTTGGCTATAATGTTCCTTAGCGTTTTTATTTTTGGATCTTTTTTCCTGAAGTGATTGGTGAATGCTTTCAAAACCTATTTTGCCTTCTGGTTCCAGGACATCATGACAATTTTCCTTGATAATTCCTTGAAAGATACTGCCCAGGTTTTCTTTTTGATTATGGCTTTCAAGTAGTCCAATTAATTTGATATTCTCTTGCTGGATCTATTTTCCAGGTCAGTTGCTTTTTCCATGAGGCATTTTATATTTTCTTCCATTTTTCATTCTTATGTATTTGTTTAATTGATTCATGATGGCTCTTAGAGTCATTAGCTTCCACTTGCTCAATTCTAACTTTTAAAGAGTGGTTCTCCTCAATTAGTTTTGCTACTTTCTTCCCCATTTGTCCAACTGTACTCTTTTAAGGAGTTGTTTTCTTCAGTGGATTATTGTATCTCCTTTTCCATTTTTCTAATTCTACTTTTTAAACAGTTTTCCAGACTGTTGACTTATTTTTCATAGTTCTTTTGTATCACTCTCATTTCTTTTCCCAGTCTTTCTTCTAACTCCCTTATATTATTTTTAATCCTCTTTCTGATCCATTCCATAAGATCTTTTTGGGCTTGAGAACACTTCTTGTTTTTCTTTGGGGTTTTGTCCATAAATATTTGGACATTTTTGTCTTCTGCTGAGTTTGTGTTTTTTGTCTTCCCTGTCGCCATAAAAACTTTCTATGGTCAAATTCTTTTTGTTGTTGTTGTTTGCTCATCCTTTTTTTCCCTTTCTTTTACATTTGAACTTTGCACCCAGGGTCACAGAGGCACTGTATATGGCTTCTTATTCTAGAAGCTGCAGGTCCTGGCTATTTACCTGGTGCTGCACCATTGTTGCCCTGAGGCCCATGGGAAACCCCATGTCTAGTATTATGCTGAAGGAGTGGTATGGGAGTTTACTGACATTGCTGGAGACCACAGTGGTCTGGTAGTTGTCCTGGTGCTGAGTTGGGTTCCTAGAGGTGGTTACTGGCATGACAAGTAAGGTGTTTCTGTATTTCACCAAGTTACACTGAAGCATGTGGAAATCTGGCCACTGAAGGCCACCTGCTTGCCTGGGGCTACATTGAAGCTTGGAGGGCTATGCTGACTGGTGGTTGCTTGTTTTCCTGGGGGGCAAATAGGGTATATGTCTGCTTGACCAGGGCTTTCCTGAAGTATGTGGAGTTCTGGCAGCTGAAAGATGCATGTTTGCCCAGTGCTTTATTGAAGTATGTGATGGTGCTCTGAGCTCAAATCTGCTGGCTCCCCTGGCTATGTGATGGTATTTTGGGGGTCCTGGAATTGGTTTATAATTGTTCTATCCCACTGGGGCTCTGGAACTCTTTCTGGTTTGCAGAGATGAAGCTTGCTGTGAGCTTGCTGAGATGCTCCTTGTCCTGAAATGAGCTCCCCTTTTACCTGAATGAGATAGATGTTTCTTGCTGATCTTCCAAGATTCTTTGATTAAAAATATTGTTTCACCCTTTTTGCTCATTCTGTCATTCCAAGATTTGTTCTATGCGATGGTTGTTTATAGATGAGTATGGGGGAGTTGCAGTGCTTACTTTGCCATCTCAGCTCCTGGAAGTCTTTTTTCTTTCTTTATCAAATTAGCAAATGGTTTACATAAATATAATCTGTTTCCCAAGATCCTTTATTGAATGTAATTTTTATTCAGCTATGGTCCAAAAAAGATGCATTTAATATTTCTACTTTTATACCTTTGGTTGAGAGGATTTTATGCCCTAAAAGACCCTCAATTTTTATGAAGGTGCAGTATAAGTTATTCCCTCTTTGAATCAATCCCAATGTTAGTAAGTTTCAATTCATCATAAAAGATTTTCCTTTCAGTCCCCTTTTATCTGAGATAATTCTCTCCATTCTTTTTCACCCTTACTCCTCCCAATGCATCCCTCTTCCTTACCCCTTTATTCATTTTAATATCATTTCATCATAATCAACTCACATTTGTGCCCTAATAATTGAAAAGTTCTGAGAAGTTACATGTATCATGTTTCAATATAGGAATGTAACTATATTAAAATTTTTTGATTCCCTTTTGATTTGTCTTTCATGCTCAACTTCTTATGCTTTTCTTTAGTCTTGTATTGGAAAGTCAGAGTCTGTATTTAGACCTGTCTTTTCATCAGGAAAGCTTGAAAGTTTGCTATTTCATTAATCATCCATTTTTTCCCTTCAGAAGGATTATATTCAGTTTTTCTGTATTGGTTATTCTCAATTGTTATCCTAGTTTCTTTGTATTCCACAATAGAATATTCCAAACCCTATGATTCTTTAACTTGGAAGCTGCTAAATCTTGTGTGATTATGCCTTTGGCTCCATATTTAAGCTGTTTATTTCTGATTGCTTGTGATATTTTCTCCTTAATCTAGGAGCTCTAAAATGTGGCTATTATATTCATGGGAGTATTGCTTTGGGGATTTCTTTCAGAAGGTGATTGGTGGGTTCATTCTTACCCTGGTTCTAGGATTAAACAGGACAGTTTTTCTTGAAATGCGATGTTGAGGCTCTTTTTTATTATGGCTTTCAGGCAGTCTTATAATTCCAAAATTATCTCTCTTTGATTTATTTTCCAGGTCATTTTTATTTCTAATGAAATATTTCACATTTCTTTCTACTAAAAAATGTTCTGTTGTTTCTCAGGGTCTCATGTAGTCATCAGCTTCCACTTGCCAACTAATTTTTCAGGAATTATTTTTAGTGTACTTTATCTCTTTTCCCATTTGGCCAAATCTGCTTTTTAAGATATTCTTCTTTTCTGTAGAATTCTTTTTGCCTCTTTTATTTTTTGGTCAATTTTGTTTTTAAAATGTTGTTTTCTTCAGTATTTTATGCCTCTTTGTACCAAGGTTTTGACTCTCTTTTCATAATGTTCTTGTATCACTTTAATTGCTTGTTTTTCAAGTTTCCCTCCATTTGTTTTATTTCATTTTTAAAATCTTTTTTGAGCTCTCCTAGGAATTACTGGTGGGCTTGGATCCAATTCTCATTTTTCTTTGAGGTCTTTCTTGTAGCTACTTTGACATTGTTGTCTTCTTCTGGCTTTCTTTCTCAACCTTCTCTATCATTTTTGTAACATGTTATGGTCAGGTTATAGAAGTTATTTTTCCCATCCCATTTCTTGATTTTCAGCTTTATTTTAAAGTTAGATTCTATTCCAGGGATGCAGGGAGCCCCATCCCAAGATCATGATCTTTTTGCTGCTGTTTTAAGAACTGACTGAATGTCTGTAGGATTTTGATACTTATAAAGGTATTAAAATCTAAGGAGAGTTGTGGTCACTACTCTCCTGGCATGTGTTCTGGTTTTTATGTAGGAAGAGATCTTGTTCCCTGTGGCAAATAGTTCTAGCACTCCTCCTTGTCCTGGGACTATTACAAGGTAGCCTGCTCTCCTGCAGTCACAACTGTTCCCCTCTGTTTCAGAATTGAGACCAGGGTTCTTACTCCTCTTTGAGAATCCAAACACACTCCTCTCTCTGCCATGGAAACACAACCAGAGTCCATGGGAACCATGCTACTCTATAGGTACTAGTGCTATCATTGCTTTTGGACCTTAGGCTATGACCTGCAACTGCTTATGGATGATTGCAACAGGATCCTGATCCCAGCACAAGAGTGTTCCCTATATTCTCCTTCTGACTAGTCATCCAAATCCCCTGCCCCACCCATACCCCCATTTCTGCTGCTGCCAAGGCAACCATTTCTAAGGTCCATTGCTAGTGTTGTGGTGTTTTCTGTGCTGCAAGGTTTGTGCTGAGCTCCAGGCCTGATCACAACCCCAATGAAACAGACCTTTCCTGCAGACCTCCTAAGTTGTGTTGGGCTAGAAAATTGTTTCACCTGACCTTTCATAGGTATTACCACTCCAGAATTTGATTCAAAACATTGTTTTAGAATAATTTAAGGGGAAATTGAAGAGAGTTCATCTTAGTTCATCTCTATTTTGCTGTCTTGGCTCCATTTCTCTTATTCCAGTATTTCTGAGTCAAAGTGTTTGCAGAGTTTTACAAACCTTTGGGCATAGTTTCAAATTGGTCTCCAAAATCATCGGAATAGTTTGCAGTTCCACCAACAGTGCATTAGTGTGCCTATTTTCCCATATCCCCTCCAGGATTTATCATTTTCCAGTTTGTATTTCTTTAATTTAGAATTTTTTAATATGACTACTGATAGTTTTTTTTTTTTACTTCTGAAAACTGCCTCTTCATATTCTTTGACCATTCATCAACTGGGGCATGGTTCTTTTTTATATTGTTTGGCTTAGTTACTTATATATTTAAGAAAAAGATTTATCAGAGGAACACCAACAAGCTTTTTTTTCCCAGGTTGCTGCTTTCCTTTTTAATTTTGGCTTCATTGTTTTTTTTGTTTGTTTGTTTCATTTTGTTTTGTTTTTGCCTTTTGGAGGGCAATTGGGGTTAAGTAACTTGCCCAAGGTTACACAGCTAGGTTTTGTGTGTGTGTGTGTGTGTCGGGGGGGGGGGTGTTAAGTGTCTGAGGCCAGAACTGAACTCGGGTCCCCCTGACTCCAGGGCCAGTGCTCTACTCACTGCGCCACCTAGCCAACCTGTGCTTCATTGGTTTTGTTGGTGCGAAACTTTTTAAAATTTAATGTATTTAAAATTGTCCATTTTATCTCCCATGAGTCTTTCTATCTCTTATTTGGTCATACACTCTTCTCTTATACATAGATATGACAGGCATTGAATTGTTTTTCAAAATCATTCATGAAGTACTTATAATAGATCCACTGTTTTTTAAGGTTATTACAGAATTTATTATACCATCTACATGTCCCTTGTGCTATACTGTCTCAATTTGATTTCCCTCTAAAAGTCCCTGTTTATTGAGGGTATTCTTTTCTTAAAATATTTATTCCTTTCTCCTCCAATGTCAGCTTCCTCCCCTCTCTTTGAACCTGCTGTTTTTTCCTTAGCTTCCTTGTTATAAATATCCATATAAACATGAGACTTTTTCTATTTTCCCTGCCATTTCTGTCGATTCTTTCTTTCTTAGACAATAGGATAGGATTGCTAAAAATGATCAATTGGTACACTACTTCAGAGAGTCTTTAATAGTCCCTTGTAGTGGACCTCTTCTCTTTATCTTTCCCTACCTCTGCCTCTTTACTCCATTTTCCTTCAGATGGATGATTTCAGTCCCTGCTCTGTAATGTAGTAGTAAGGGGTAAGGTAGGAGGATGTCACAGGGCAAGACTTGGTCAGGGCCCTGGAACACTTGAGAGAATATTAAAAAAAAAAACTTTTGCCTCTGTATTACTTTTCCAACTTTCACTTTTTTCCTATTGGATGCCTATTTCTTCCTTATAACACTAAAATATAAAAGTAACCAGTAATTCATAGTCCTTTCTTTTCCTTGGATGGTATTAAATCTGTAATGCTAGCAGCTTCTTTCTATGATCACTGAATTTCATGATACTTCTCAATACATGCACTGGGGGAGAAATGACTTCCTCTACATTTCTTTTTTTCAAGATGGAACTTCTGTTTGTTTTTCTTCAACTCTTATACTTTTTCTCATCTTCCTCTTATATGTAATTCAATTATGGCCTTTGAAGTTTTTCTTTAAACATCTGATATCTGTTATCTCTTTGTTGGACTTTTACCAGATAAATGGGGTTGCAGAAAAGGAATCAGGTGTTTTCTTTTTCCACCATTATCAAAAAGTAATAAATAGATAACTGCTTAAAATCTATTCTTTGTTCTTTTTGTTTGTTATGATTTTCTGATAAATGAAAGGAACTTTCCATGAACAAGGGCTCTGCAAGTCTATAATTTGTGAAGTTTCCTATTTTTAGCAATATTACAAGTGGACATTTGCTATCTCACTAATATACACCTGTATACAAAATCTTAAAAGTCAAAACAAAAGATTTCCTTTTCTCTTTCCTTCATTTCTGACCTATTCTGTGAGATCTTAGACAAATGTGTTAAAATAGATGTAGCAATCTTTGTGGTTATGTAATTATTATATTTGAGATGAAAAAAAATACTTCAAGGGTAGAGAAGTGGAGAAGTGATTTATGTCAGCTTCCCACCTTCTACCTTGAGTTTAAAGGATCTGGAAGTGATTTTTGAAAACTTCCAGATTTTATAATATCGCAATGATTCATTTTATCCTATGCCATAGAAATGCTCATGTCATGTTGCTTGAATGGAAATTATATTTTGTTTCACAATTCACACAAGAGTAGCAAAACACATTTTGTGGTGCTCAGAATTATATTTTTCAAAAGCATTGCAAAGAAAAGACATTTCTTTAGCTAACTAAAGGCAAAGAGTCTTCCATTACTAATTAAAATCACATTTTTACTGAGTCAGTTCAGCATCAACCACCTGTGAACAAATTGTGAAAGCATTTAAATAATGTATACCTGTCAGTTGCCAAAGCCATGTAATGACTTTTTGTCAAAAGAAGGATTTTTAAATGATCTTTAAGTTTAGTTTTTAATGAACATTGGCTTTACATAGCAGTTGATCCTAGAGACAAATGGCCATAGAGCAAAAGGTCTTGCAATGGTACATGAAATTCTGGACTTACTGAAGTAATTATAATATAAGGCAGCATTTTAAAGTAGAAAGAACAGTGACTTTGGGATTGAAGGACCTAGGTCAGATTCCTAATGATATCAATTACTTCCTGCATAATTTTATGTTATTTACTAATCTCTAATCTTATATTCTTTGTATGCAAAATAAGGAGGTTGAACTAAACCATCTCTGAAGTCTTTTCTAGCATTCAAGCTATGTACCTTATCACAACATCAAATCCCCCTTTCCCATCCCTCAGTATTTTCTTTGGTGATTAACCCTTTCTCTTATTTCATTTCCAGACTTTTCAATCTCAATTAGGTAGTTAACCAAATCCACTTCAAATTGTTCTCAGTTCTGGAATTCCTGTCCCTTTCATGTCATCAGTGCTGCTCTTCCTTTACTAAACTGAAGTCCTGGATTACTCCTACTTTGATCTTCCTCTGTTCCTATTTATATCTGATGAATGGATGTAGAAGATTAAATAAAATATTAACTTATCCTACATAAATTCAACTAAGCCATCTCTTCAAGTCCATTCTCTTATTCCTTCACTACCTATAGAACTTCTCAGTCAAGAACCTTGTGACTTGCTTTCCTGAGAAAATTGGCACCACTTGCCATGAGTCATCTTCTTCATTTCATTATCCATGATCATCATCTCTTGTTCCATCCTCATTTTCTATTTCTATAATAACAAAGTGGCCCTTTTCATTTTCAAGTTAAAACCTTCTACATATATCTTTGATACTATTCCCCCACCTACACCAGCATATTTTCCCTTCAATTATTCTCCCTCAGTAATCCTCAATCTATTTTTACATATTGGTTATTTCTATACTGCTTTCAATTATGCTACAGGCCCGTCAACCTCTCTCCATGACCAATTTCTTTAGAATCCACTACCCACTGTGGTTATTATAGTATATATCTCTGTCCTTTCCCAGACACATTCTGAGGCAATTTTTTCTACATTTATTGAGTCCATTTCACCCCCCTTTCATTGCCTATTTAATCTTTGCAATGCATCTTCTGACTTTTTCTCTCAACTAAAATGAACTCTTTTCAAAGTGACCAGTGATCTCTTAATTGGCAAATCTTATATTTTCTGGATCTTCAATCTTCTTGATTCCTCTCCTCCTTTTGGCACTGCTGAGTATTCTCCTAAATACTACATCACCTTCACCATCATCACCATCATCATCATCGTCATCATCACCATCATCACCCCCCCCACCATCTTCTTCTTCTTCTTTTCTTCTTCTTCTTCTTCTTCTTTTCTTCTTCTTCTTCTTCTTCTTCTTCTTCTTCTTCTTCTTCTTCTT
>NW_027185764.1:1009854-1089508 GCF_028583685.1 Petaurus breviceps papuanus
TCTTCTTCTTCTTCTTCTTCTTCTTCTTCTTCTTCTTCTTCTTCTTCACACATGATTCACAGATGCATATCTCCAGTGCCATTCTCTCCTGCATTTAAGTACCCGCTTCACCAACTGCCTACTGGACATTTTAAACTGGATGTTAAAGAGGCATAGCAAACTCACCATATACAAAACACAATTCATGATTGCAGTCACCATTTTAAAATCTGCTACTCTTCTAAATATTGTTATTTTATTCAAAAGCATCCCCGTGTTTCCAATCTCCCAGTGCTGAAAGTTTGATCTTATCCTAGATTTGTTATTTTTTTCTCTTACATGAGATATCCAGTCAGTTGATAAATCTTGCTAATTCTATCTCCACAACATCCTTTATATCTAACTTCTGCTTTCAATCCACACAATTAGGACCTAGTTCAGGCCTTTGTGACTAATCACCTGTATTATTGCAATGGCTTTTTGACTGATCTCCTTGACCCAACCCTTATAATTTCCAGTTTACATCCTGTACACAGAAGCTACATTGATTTCCTCAAGCACTAACCTGACTAGTTCACTCCATAGTCAATACATTTTAGTGGCCTATAGATGTTTCTAGAATGAAATATAAACTTCTATTTTAAACTTTTAAAAATCTTCACAATCTGATCCAAACTTACTTCTCCAATCTTGTTGTAAATTACTATGACTTCCTCATTTTGTGGACTAGGTAAACTTTATTTCCCTCTGTTCATCACATAAGGTACTCCATCTCCTTCCTGCAGACCCATGCAGTGAAAATGTTCAAGCATAACCTCTATAAACTCATTCTCACTTTCTCCAAATGCTAGTCCCCTCCCTCAATAACCATCCTATATTTAAATAGCTTATGTTTTCCTAACATGTCCCTTTATAATTGTCTTTTAACTATCATGTAATTAACTATCTTAAATTTATATATATATATATATATATATTCTTTATGTAGCTCTACATGTACTTCTCTCCCATGTTAGAATGTAAGATTTTTGAGAATAAAAATTATCACTTTCTTTGGATTTGCATCTCTAGTGCCTATAAAAGTATGTGACACACAGTAGGCACTTAAAAATGTTTGTTGATTGGTTGATGCCTCTGGTATAACATCCTTTCTGGAGCTACTCCCCCAACTCATTCGTAATGACAGATCAGTTCCATAGTCAGGTGGCTACCTCAGTCTCCTGACTCCAAAATTTTGTGAATCCTAACTAGCAAAACTAGAGAGCATGGACCTCTAGAGTGAGTTCAACTGTAGAGTTAACAAGCTGAGTCAATATGCCTACCACTTTCATACATTGTATTTACACACAGCACACATGGGAAGACTAAGCACAAACCAAGATACCCTTATAATGAGATATAAATCAAGGGAAAACATAAAGCCTTGCCAAGGCAACTCATGACTCAAGAACTGAAGTAATCCAATTTCTTATTATGGAATCTTCATAATATGTCCACCTGGGCCCAGCATCTTCACTGGGTGTTTTGTTTTGTTTCTGGCAGCCTCTGGATCTGTTCTTCTCCGTAGTTTAACACTTGATTTCCAAGGCAAGTTTTCTTTTGAATCTCTTTTTGTCTCTATCTTCTGCTGCCAGAGGTTTTTCTCTGAAGCTGATTTCCTCCAGAAATTTTGCCCTTTTCTATGTCTGTATCTCTATAGAGAGAATGTGCCTTTGCTTCCTCAAGGTTGGCAGGCTTATTTTTAAGGGATTCCTTGACTCTGGTCAATTTTCATCTAATCAATAGCTGCTTTCATCTTTGAATTAAATCAAAAAAGGTCTAACAATGAAAAAAAGAGTTTGGGTCATCTTTACACTATGTTATTAAACAAATAGCCTATTAACTCTATTATCTGCCTGTTATTTTATATTATTATGTTGACTAACCCGTTGGAAGAGGGCATAGGGGAAGCAAATGTCCTCCCCCCATTACACTATTACACATTCAAAGTCATTTTATTTTGCTTTTCATTACACTCCCTTTTCAAATATCATAGAGCCACAGTTAGGAACACACACGATTTACCAGCTACCATGATGAAGGAGCAAAGGAATATGACATGTCAGACAGAAAAGAAACACCAATAACCTACTTGATAAAATTAATTATAATCCCACAAAGAATATGTGTGTGGTTTGTGTGTGTGTGTTTGTGAACAGAGGACTTTCAGGCATTTCTGATGAAAATACCAGAGCTCAAGAAGTAGACATTCAAATCCAAGACTCAACAGAAGCATAAAAAAGTAAACACGAGTGAGAAATCGTGGGTGACTAAACAAGTCTAAAATATTTACATGCCTATGTGGAAAGATGATATGTATAATCCCTAAAAATGTTATCATCCCTAGGGTAGTTAGAATTTATTTAAACAAAAGATGCAATATTGTATAAAAGATCTTATTGTATTGGTATGTCCTCAAAGGGTGACACAAAAGGATACAATTGCAGAAGGGAGAATGAAAAGTAAAATATATAGACAATTATTCACACAAATGTGACACACAAGGAAGAGTTTATACAATGGAGGAGAAAAGAAAATTGGACAATATCTGACTCTCATCTGAAGTGATTTGAAGGGGGAAGAATATATAAACACAAAGATTTGGGTACAGAAAATTATCTTAGCTAGCAGGGATGTAGGAGGGAAATAGACTAAGATAAAGTGGGTCTGATAATAGCAAGAGCAGACTAAGGGAGGAAGTGGCCAGAAGCAAAACAGATTCTTGAGTAGGGTATACGGTAAAAAAGTGAAGGACAGTTATAAAAGAATAGAATGGAGGGAAATACTGAGTTAATGATCATAAATATGAATCTCAATGGGAAAAACTCACCTACAAAAAGAAAGAGAATAGAAGAATAATTCAGGAACCAGATTTCAAAACTACATTGTCCACAAGAAAGATACTTGAGAAAGAAAGATACATATAGAGTATAAATAAAGAGTTTGAGCAGAATCTACTATGATTCAGCTAAAACAAAACAAAACAAAACAGGAATACCAACCACACTCTCAGATAAAGTAGAAGCAAGCATATATCCAGTTTAAAAACACAATGAAGGAAATTATATTTTGCAAAAAAATATCATAGAACATGAATTTACAGCAATACTTGACATGTGCACCAAATGGCATAGCATATGAATTCTTGGAGGAAAAGTTAAAAGAGTTATAGATAATATAGGTAGTGAAACTATCCTAGTTGGGGAGACTTTATTTAGCCATCTCAGACCTAGGTACATCTAAATATGAAACAAACAAGAAAGTGGTCAAGGAGCTGAATAGAAATTTGGAAAAGTCAGATATGATGACCCTTAAAGAATTTTGAATAAAAATAAAGAGGAGTATACATTTTATATATGGCACCTTGACAATGAGAAAAATAACAAATCAAAAATAATAATCTTCAGATTGATAATTTAAATAGATTTATGAATGGAATTTGACTAAATACAACACCTATTTCTATTAAAAACTCTAAGAAGCATAGGGACAAATGGAGTTTTTCTCAAAATGGTAAGTTGCTGTTGTTGTTCATCCTTTGTTTTCAAAGACAAAAATGATATCACAGGATGCTGTCTTGGCTTGCACATGTGTTGGACTTAAGTGAAACAGAGTTGTATAAAGTCATCAGTCCCATACTCTCTTCCAGAGTCACTGAAGGCCAATGGCAAGACAAAAATAAGGTGATGGTCTGGGATGCAGTGGATGGCCTAGGTTTTTTTTTTATGTCTGACTAAGCTCCAAGCATTCCATGGTGCCTGCTTCATCCTCTCAAACATTCTATACCTGATAAATAGAACCTAAGCCAAGAGCAATTGTTATCTCTAATGTGCATAAACCAGCATTCTTTCTAATACGATTAAGGGTGAAACAAGGATGTTCATTATCACCAGTGGTATGAAATATCATACACAAAGGATAACTATTGCAATAAGACAAGAAAAAGTAATTAAAAGAATAAACATGGGCAATGAGAAAACAAAAGTATCACTTTTTGCATATATAATATGTTGATTTACTTAATGAATCCTAGACAATCAACTAGAAATCTCATTGAAACAGTTAACAAATTTAACCAGATCTAACAACAGGATAGAAATAAACCCAAGAAAATCATCAACATTTCCATATATTACTGACTAAACCCAGTAGGAAGAGATAGAATAATTCAAATTAAAATAACTGCAGATAGCATAAAATACTTGAGAGTCTTACTGCCAAGAATCAGATATGAACTGTATGAACACAATTAGGAAACACTCTTCATGCAAATAAAGTCAAATTGAAGTTATTGCAGAAATATTAATTGATCATAGGTTGGCTGAGACAATTCCAAATGATAATGCTACCTAATTATATTTATTTATTTAATATAATAGCAAGCTACCAAAGAATTACTTTGTAGTGCTAGAAAATATAATGATAAAATTCATTTGGAGAAATAAAAGTTCAAGAATATCAAGGGAATTAATGAAAAAAAATGCAAAGGAATGGTGCCTAGCAGTAGCAGATCTCAAATTATACAACAGATTAGCAATCACAAAAATAATTTGGTACTGGATAAGAAATAGAGTGACTGATCACTGGAACAGATTATGTATATTAAATAGAGTAGCAAATGCTCATAGGATTTTAGTGTTTGATAAACCCCCAAGTTCAAGGTATTTGGGCTAGAACTCACTGCTTGACAAAAACTGCTGGGAAACTGGAAAGTAGCCTAGAAGAAACTATCCATAGACCAACATTTTACAGTATATATGAAGATAAACTCACAATGTTTGATTGATTTTAACATGAAAGGTGATTTCAAAAACAAATTAATGAAATATTGAAAAAAAATTATCTGTGAGATATATGTTCACAACCAAACAGGAGATAAAATGGTTCATTGGATGCAAATAGATAATTTTTATTACATAAAATTTAAAAAGATTGTAAGAAGAAAACCAAGGCAGTCAAAATTAGGGGGCGGGGCGGAGCAGGAAACTGATAAAAATAGTTACAGAAAATTTCTCAGACACAGGTCTAATTTCTCAAATATATAAGAACTGAGCTAAATTTATAAGAATAAGAATCCCCAATTCATAAATATTTAAGGGATATGAACAGATTTCAGAGGAAAAAATCAAAACTATCTATGATATAAAAAAGCTTTAAATCACTAATAAATAGAGCAATGCAAATTAAAAGAAGCTGAAATACCACCCCACACCCTTAAGACAGGCTAAGATGACAAAAAAAAAAATTTAAATGACAAATGCTAGAGGGGATATTAAAAAAAAAAGCATATTAGTGCACTCTTAGTTGTGAACAAGCCTAATCATCTGGAGACCAATTTGAAAATATACCCAATGGGAAACTGGAAAGTAGCCTGGCAGAAACTATCCATAGAACAACATTTCACACCATATATGGAGATAAACTCAAAATGTGTGATTGATTTCATCATAAAAGTTTATATCAAAAGCAAATTAATTAAATATTTAATAAAGTTAAAATTCTGCATATACAAATAACAACTCTTCATATAGCCTTTACCCCAGCAATACCATTATTGGTGAAGAGATTAAAAAAAAAGGAAAATGACTCATAAGTAGGGGGAAAAAAACATTTATGATACCCATTTTTGTGGTAGTGGCAAGGAATTGAAAACTGAGGAGAAGTCCATGAACTGGGGAATGACTGACTAAACAAGTTATCATACATGAATGCAATGAAATAGTATTGTGCTATAAGAAATGAAGAAGATGGTTTCAGAAAACATGGAAAGGCTTACATGAACTTATGCAAAGTGAAATGAACAACATGAAAACAATTTATAGAATAAAAGCAATATTATAATGATCATTAATAATGACTGATCAAGTATCTTTGAACAATACAATACACCATAGCAAATTAGAAGTGAAACAAATCACGTACCTTTCAATTTGACTAGTGGATTAGTTCATAGAAGAGATTATGAAAGACAGATAATTTCAATTACATGAAAAGCTTAGTCACATGAAAAGTTTGTTATTTTTATAAGAACAAGATTAATTCAACCAGTAAAAGAAGGGTAGGATTCAACTGAAAAAAAAATATTTGCATCAAATATGTCTATTGTTCTAAATACAAAGACAACAAGTAAAAACATACAAGATGAGGCAAACCTATTCATTGTTGATGGATTTGCAATTGAATGGTAGGAGATTTGAATTACCAAAGGTGTTCCCAAAGAAAAAGAATAAGTTATGTCCTCTGCTTTCTTCATATACATTTGGAATCATGAGTGTGTAACAACATATATAACATAATATTTTTATTATATTAGTTTTTTTAACTTTTATGTCTTCTTTGTTGTTCTTTATTTTAAACTATGCAGTAGGCATCATTTATAGGCTCATAGAGACTCATAGATGTAGAGGCAGAAAAGATCTTACAGGTCATCTAGCCTTATTTTGTAGATAAGCAAATAAGTTCCAAGGGGATCAAATTATCCTTGCCTGATTTTAGAAAACAGAAGGGGAAGAAATTAAACATACCTTCCATTTATGATCATGCTTTGAAAAGAAGATTTACTCTAGCAAATTTATGATAATTTATATGAAATTTTCTGTTGACAACAAAGTAGCACAAAAATGAATTATTTCATTAAACCCTCTCATCTTGTCACTTATTAAAATCATTTACATATGTCTTTGTTCCCAAAGTTCTAAGCACCCCAAGTTCAAAACCCTTGGTTTATGCTTGTTTATATATCCCTGAATGCCTTGAAGATCAACTCCACATGTTTAGTCAATGATATGAATTCATACCATCAATTATAAGCCTTTACCTTTTTTATTTCAGAAGTAATGATCATTGTAATGATCATTAACAATGACTGATTTAGTAACTTTGATCAATACAATCTACTTTCTATTTTCTTTGACAGCACCCACCTTTCTGACCTCATGTAGAAATATGTATTTGTGTTATTTACTGCCTATTTGTGCATGTAAATAATTATATGCCAAACTGGAAATTCCATGAGAGCAGAGACTATGTCTTAGATAACTATTGCATCTTGTATATTGTACAAAACAATTGTAAAAGACATAACTATTGAACAAATGGCAGAATGAATGAATGATATCACCCTGGAAAGGTAGTTCAGATTTGAGTTTACAGCAATGAGAAGGGAGTAATGGCTGGTAAGGAGGTTCTGAAAGAAAAAAAAATGAAACACATAACACAAATAAAGTCAGATTTAAATAATTTGGAAAGCATCAGAGGCTCATGGGTAGGCTGAACTAATATAATAAAAATGACAATTCTACCTAAATTAATTTAGTTTTCAGTGTCATATCAAACTACCAAAAAGTTATTTTATTAAACTAGAAAAAAAAGTAATACCAAAATTCATCTGGAAGAACAAAAGGTCAAGCATACCTAGGGAATTAATGAAAAGAAATGCAAGGGAAGGTGACCTGCTCATACCAGATGTATGTATTATACAGTGGCAATCATCAAATTTTTGATACTGACTAAGAAATAGAGTGGTGCATCAGTGGAATAGGTTAGGTACACAAGATATGGTAGTCCATGACTACTACTGTTTGATAAATCTACCATTTGATAAACACAAAAACTCCAGCTTCTAGGATAAGAACTCACTATTTAACAAAAACTTATGGGAAAACTGGAAAACGGTATGGCAGAAACTAGGTATAGACTAACATCTTACATGATATACCAAGATAAGGTCAAAAAAGGTATTTAGACTTAAAAGGTGATACCATAAGGAAATAAGGAGAGGAAGGAATAGTTTACCTGTCAGATCTATGGAGAAGGAAAGAGTTTATAACCAAATAGGAGGTAGAATATATTATGAAATGCAAAGTGGATAATTTTGCTTACAATGAATTAAAAGGGTTTTGCAAAACAAAACCAATGCAACTATGATTAGGAGGGAAGTAGAAACCTGGGGGAAAAATTTTTACAGGCAATGTCTCTGATAAAGGCATCATTTCTAAAATGTATAGAGATCTGAGTCAAAGAATACAAGTCATTCCCCAACTGATAAATGGTCAAAGGGTATGAACAGGCAGTTTTCAGAGGAAGAGATTAAAACTATCTATAGTCACATGGAAAATGCTCTAAATCACTCTTGATTAGAGAAATGCAAATAGAAACAACTCTGAGGTACCACATCATACCTATGAGATTGGCTAACATCACAAAACAGGAAAATGATAAATGTTGGAGAACATGTGGGAAAATTGGAAAACTAGAGCATTGTTGGTGAAGTCAGGAACTGATTCAACTGTTCTGGAAAACAATTTGGAACTATTCCCAAACAGCTACAAAACTGTCCATCCCCTTTTATCCATCAGTAACTGTATGTCTATATTCCAAAGAGACCATAAAAACAGCGAAAGGACCCACCCACACTTATAAAACTATTTATAGCAGCTCTTTTTGTAGTGGTATAGAATCAGAAATTGAAAGGATGATTATCAATTGGGAAATGGCTGAACAAGTTGTGGTATATGGATATAATGGAAATCTATTGTTCTAAAAGATATTATGAGCAGGAAGATTTCACAAAAAATCCTAGAAAGACATGCATGAATTAATGTTCAGTGCAGGAGAGCTTTATTTTTTCCCCCAACACTATCAGCACCTTTGTGCAGTGACTAACTTTGATAGACTTAGCTCTTCTCAGTAATACAATGATCTAAGACAATTCTAAGACTCATGATAGACAATGTTTTCCATATCCATAGAAAGAATTATGGAGTGTGAATGCCATTCTAACCATACTGTTTCCTCTTTTTTTCCCTTTCTTGTGGTTTTTCCCTTTTAGTTGCTGTGATTTTTCTTTCACAACATGACTAATGTGGAAATATATTTAATATGATTGTACTCAAATAGACTATATCATACTGTGTGCTATCTTGGAGTTGGGGGAGAGGAAGGAGGAAGGAAATTTTGGAACTTAAAATCTTATAAAAAATGAATGCTGAAAACTATCTTTACATGTATTTGGAAAAAATAAAATACTATTAGGTGGGGAATATAAAAATGAACTATTTAATATTATGAATTTAATTTATATGTTGCTGCAGCTTTTGCTCATATAAACTAGTTAACTCCATTCCTCAACTGTTGTTTATAGTACTATGTAATTATTATCTATATGCTTAAGAGCTGAGGTTTGGAAAAAAAAATTTCATGACTTTCATCTTTTTCGAGAATATCTTGAGAAAGTCTACTTTTCCAATAGAAAAAGAAAATGAGAAACATCATGAAAAATAAACAAAACCAGTTAGGGCATCAAAATTGAGTGCCTGGAATATTGCTTAGAATTTAGTATAAAATTTGAAAGAAGTGAGTTACCTAGAAAGTTCGCATAATGAAACTGTGGTAGAGTAGACCACTGGATCCAAGAATTTGAAATTTCTCTATGTTGGGTCAAGTTGCTCCTTGTTATCCAAAAGATCTCATATGAATTAGAAAGTTATCTTAAACAGAAAAAAATAATAAACTGGGTATCAAGTAAATGTCAGTTCATATCAAAATCAAAAGTCAAATGATGTAATTTTTAATATCAGTTTGATAAGTATCTTAGTGGCCAATAAGGGAGCTTATTCATGCATAATTGTCTTTAAACTACAAAGATTTTGACAGAAATCTGCCCAACTTCTCCTTTAAACTGGATATAAGATTTTTGAAATGATAGGTATATTAAAGTTTATTTTGACTTGGTCACAGAATATAAATATTTCTCTACTTAGGATGCTAGAGTGATCAAGTCATGGCAAAAGTCAGGGGTATTATTTGGGAAAACTAAAGCTTTCAAATTTTTTTTCTTCTAATAAAGTGTTTTTTTCCCTAGTAGTCAGTTCTCTGAGGTATCTTTGTTCTTTCTGACTCTGTGGTGACATACCCTTTCTAGATGTGGGTGGCAAAATCTTTCCTTTTTCTCATTTCCTCTTAGCCAAAAGAAATTACTGTGATAACCTACATTCAGGCCAGTGTAGGATGCTACCTTCATAGAACTCTGCTTAGAAAAACTGAGATCATTTTTCAACTGAATTAAAACATGCTTATGCCAAAAGTTTGCCTTGGCACATGTGGCAAGAATGTCATATTAAAGCAGGGCCAGAGTGGTGAAAATGGGGCTAAATTGGAAGAAGATCAGGGGAAGTTGAATCCAGTTATTCAAAGCTGAGCATCCCTGAACACACACACATTCTTTTTTGAGTGGAATATTTCTATAAAATTGCTAATTATACCCAACACTGATTTTCATGAATTGCTAAAATTGTAAATGGACTTTTTTTAACACTAGTGCAAAATCAAATCATGCCAGTTTGAAATGATGCCTCACCTTTCCTAAGAATTCTTCCTTACCCTCACTGGCACTTCTTTAATTTGAGATATTGCTGTGTTAGTAGTCCAATTTCATTTGGTACTTTGAGAATGCAAAATGGAGGGAGAGAATATAACAGAAGAGGAAATGAACCTTAATAGCTAAACAGGTGCACACTGAAAATAAATGAAAAATGGAAAATCAGGCCCCCAAGGTACTATCAAAGAACTATTTGCTGAATAACTAATTTAGTAGCCCTTGTGCCCTATGAATTATTGTCCTGATTTACACAATCACACTGTCTAATGAACTCAAATTGCTTAATACACTAATTATTCTGTCCATAATATAAGGAGAAAGCCCTTTTTCCTTGGTCCTTTATTATGGAGAGAAGTGCTTATGTTTTATCTTTAGTATAGGGGGCAAGATGCATACTTGCAGACTCACAGAATTATGTGGTACTTTCAGAGGAATCTTGCGTAATTAAGTGAGCATGGAGAACTGCCCAGAAGCTACAGAATTATTATTATTGCTGTTATTAAAAAGTGCAACCATTGTTTTCTTTTCTTATTTCCCTATGTCTAGTAAGAATGCTTTGGATGAGGAGCGGCCAATTGTGCATCTTATTTATGTGATAGTATTTTTGATAGGAATGACAGATTAATGGACCTGTATTTCTTTGGCAGAGTTCGATGATAATAATATGACTTTTTTTTTTCTTTTAGCATTCAACCTCGTAAAGTTTGGATCAATACAAGTAGTTCAATTCACTTCAATAAATAATTATTGAGTAACTTTTATGCCCAAAGTGATGGGAAAGATTCAAAGATAAATAAATATGATTCTACTTAAATGAAGTTTACAGTTGGGTGGAGTATAGTAATCTAAGTATACACAGAAATATAATATGAGGCAAAAGGTAATAGAGAGTGAGATAAATACGAATAAAAGTCTATGGCAGTTTAGAAAAAAATATTACATCTGGTAAGTGGTGTGTGTGTGTGTGTGTGTGTAGGAAGACTTCCTGAAAGATATATTATTGAAGCTAAGTCTTAAAGGATTAGGTTTTAGACAGGCATAAATGAAGATTAAATGCAGACCATCTGGGTGGAAGAGCAAAAGCAAAAAAAAAAAGAGTTTGGGAAATTGTTGTGATTTAGTATTCTGCTTCAGAATCAGAAAGACCTGGGTTCAAATCCTGCCTTTAATAAATACCAGCTCTGTAACCACATGAGCTCATCGCTTAAACTCTAGATATTATTAGTATTTCTATAAGATTGCAAGTTACAGAGGAGATGTTGGCCTATATTGGTGGAGACAGCTTTCTCACAAGGAAATTCCATATGCCAGTAATATCACAGGTCCTATCCTATACCACTTAGAGTATAATGGGTTACTTTCAAAGTAAGAGAAATTTATCTGGAACACAGATGAATAGTGAGAGACAAGACTAAAAAATATGTTGGCAATATATTGTGGAAAGCCTGAAATGTGAGGTTGAAAACTTTAAAGTTAATTCATCAGAGGATAAGGAGAAAATTAATGTTTTCCATAGTGTAATTAAATTATAAATTTATCTACATGTTAATTTCACCAAGATTAAGCAATATTTAAGTAGTTCAATATTTTGTCCTTTATAAAACTTCCAAGAATAAAATATTTTTAGCAGAAAGACTTTGATTTTGTTTTAAACATACACATAAGAATCTGAAACCATGTCCTCATAATGTCAAAGTAGCTAGATAACAAATGCAATAGAGAATAAATTATCCCCATATATTATACTCAGTATATCTCAATACCTAGATTTTGGAAATATTTACATGGTTGATCAGATTTTTCAGAGATTCACTTTTGCAAAGTTGTTACAAAAATTCCAGGGAAATGGGCTCATTTTCCATGAAAAAATAAAATGGAATATTCTACATTATATGAAGCTAAAAAAAAAAACTTCATAGCAAAAAAAGGAGGGTACTGGGCAATAACGTTACCACCATACAGGGATGGCTAAAATCTACCAGGGATCCTTCCAACATGGGTTAATCTTACCCCTTCTCCTTTCCTCCAGTAGATGCCAATGGGGAACAGAATTCCACCATGCACTCTCCTTCTGCCCCACCCTCCCCCACTATCCCCAGCTCCATAGGGAGGTTAGTGACTTGAATATACAAGTTATGCACTTCAATAAAAGGCCCAAGACACTTAGGAATCAAACTTATATAGAATTTTACACAAAGAGATGATAAAGAACTAATAGAAGACTGATTAATCATCTGTAAGACAAAGAAGTTTTGTAGTCTGCATTAGAGGTTGGGGATCAATGCCAATCCCTAGATCATTTGAGCTTTAGCATACATGCGTTCTGAGTTTGGGAGACCTACTGGTTATGTTTTGAGGAAGAAAATATACAGTGGATGATCAGTATTTTAGTTTAGTTAAAGGTCAGAATTCATGGAAAGAGTGGTAGAAAATAAACTCATAGTTATAAGGGGTCACTAGTTTGTGGAATACTTTCTATACTATGAAAAGGCGTTTATTTTTTAAATTAAAATGGCCAAGCATTTATTTTTATCTCTCCTCCCCTGACTAGGAATAAAGGAAAGAAGGAAGGGAGAAGGACAGAAAGAGGAAGAAAAGAAGGAAGGAAGAACAAAGGAAGGAAGGAAGGAAGGAAGGAAGGAAGGAAGGATAAAAGGCCTTTAACAAAAGTAAAATAAATTCTCATATTGACCATGTCCAAAAATGTTGGTTGAATTCCTCATACTTAGTCCAAGTTGCTATCAGGAGGTAGGGAGCATCCTTTCTCATTAGTCATCTGTAATCATACTTAATCATTGAATTGAGCAAAGCTCCAAAACGTTTTAAAGTTGTTCTTTCCTACAATGTTTTTATTGTATATTTTTTTTTCTCCTGATTTTGCTCACTGTGGTCTCAGTCAGTTGACACAAGTCTTCCCAGATCTCTCTGTAATTATCCTTGTTGCTTCTTATTCCATTAAATGTACACGCATAATTTATTCAGCCTTTCTCAAGTAGTGATTAGAGAGGTTTAAACAAAGAAGGGGTGTGACCATAGTAATGGATAATAGCATTGGTGGGACAAAGTTTCAGCATGTGGCAGTTTGGAGAACAGTGGAAGCAGTAACAGTAGAAGGAGCTTTGACAAATGGTAATTATGATGATCAACTGAAGCAGGGTCAGGGAGGGGGGTCAG
Source organism: Petaurus breviceps papuanus (assembly GCF_028583685.1). Taxonomy (NCBI): domain Eukaryota; kingdom Metazoa; phylum Chordata; class Mammalia; order Diprotodontia; family Petauridae; genus Petaurus; species Petaurus breviceps. Next base: position 1,023,425 of record NW_027185764.1, read on the forward strand.
TAGTAAGCCTGCAATCCACAAAAGGAATATATGTAGGACAGAGGAGCAGAAGTGAAGATATTTCTAAATCACAGCAAGAAAGTGCTTGAAGTGGAGCTGAGAAGCTGTGAAGTGCAGTTGACTGCTGGAAGATAGAATTACAAGGTAAAACTCTTTGGAGAAGAAAAGGAATGGAAGCAAGGAGACCTCCGCCATGATAGGAAAAGGGTATAAAGTTTAAACCCTCCTTTACATCACAGATGAGATTTCAGAAAATTTCCTTGGAAAGAGACCCTATACAAATGCATGGATTTAAGTGATTTTTCATCCACAAGAGGCGCAAATCAATTGATCTTACTCTTTGCAATCTCTATCAGGACATTTCCTCTGCTCTTGACCACTTTTCTCATTACTTTAAACTCTCCTTTTTTTTTTTTCAATGCTCAGTGACAATACTTTAAAAAAAATGCCAATTTGGCATTGGTTTCCCATATATCTCTTCCATTTCATTGCTTACCTTCGTGAAAAATCTGTATACAGGCTACACGGATTTCTTCTTCCTATCTAGTCCATCTTCAGCCCTTTCTATCTGGTTTCCCCATATACTGCCTTACCAAATCTGTTTGCAACATGATTTATCAATGACTTCCTAATCACCAAGTCCAAATGCCCTCATCCATTCTCCATTATTTAATACAATTTTTAAAAATCTTCAGTTTCTCCTTCCTGCTCTAATTATGGTGGTTTTGTTTGCATTTGGGAATTTAAGGAAGATGAAAGATATGAAATAGTACATATGGAATAGGAGAGTAAAATGTTAAACAGTGGGGTGCGTTAAGATGAGTTAATGTTGCCATCTAGACTGAGAGAAACCGACTGTAAGTTCGGACTTTGTCTCTGCTTAGAAGCTTATTTCTAATAATTCTATGGTCACAGTTACATAGCATTGAGAAACTGAGTATTGGAATATTGGTAGGTTCAGATAGTAGGAACTATAGGGAGACATGGGACATTATTAATGTAGCAGAATAGGGAGTCAAGGCTTGGTATGAATACGTAAATGAAAGCAAGTAGAGGAGAAATAGATGAAGAGAACAGGATGAAATCAGAGTAGTAGAGGTAGTGATAAAGCCAGATAGTGGGTTTATAGTTAATGAGGAATTAGGAAAGTTGGAAAGATAGATTGTAGCCAAAGATGAGAATTTTGAAGTTGTGAGTGCTGAAGGTTTAAATTTCCATTGAATGGCAGACAGGGACATCTAAGAATGTCCATGTCAGGATGTGAATGAAGTTAAGGTAGAGAAAGAAATTTGTTTAAGTTGAAAAATGGTTTGATGAATGAGTTGAATAGAAAATTGATGACTGAGGAATTATATTGTCAGGATTTTAGATGTATTATAAATACTGGTTTTGAAGTTTCTGAGAAGGGTAACAAGTTGCTAAAGTCAAGTGGAAATTGGGATAGTTTGTAGGTAACTGAATGAAGGCAATACATGTAGTCCATTGTGTCTACCTCACAATTATAAGGCCCTTTAAGGTATTGTTGTTCAGTCATGTCTGACTCTTAGGGACCCTGTGAATAAAATTTCTATAGGGTTTTCTTGGAAAGGATATTGGAGTGGTTTGCTTTTTTCTCTCCAACATCTTGCATGCAAGAGTCAAATGACTTGCCCAGAGTCACACAGCTAGTAATTTCTGAGGTCACATTTGAACTCTAGTCTTTCTCTCTCCAGGCTCACTGCTCTTATGCAATGTGCCAACAAGCTGCCCACTTTTAGGCTTACTAATTATTTTCCATATATTATCTCATTTTCTCTTTAAAACAACATTGTAAGGTAGGAGCTATTGTTATTCCCATTTTTCAGAAGAGGAAATAGGACTTTAGACATTAAATGACATATAGATAATAAGTATCTGAGACAGGATTTTTTAATCAGGTTTTTCTGAATCTAAGTCTAGCTCTCTATTCACTGTATCACTAAAGAGGGGAATGAACAGTATATTTATATACCAAAAGCCAAAATTCAAAACCTCCAAATCCTCTTCCACTTTTTTCCCCCTACATACAATGAATTCAACAAGTATTTAGTAAGCACCTAGTATGTACAAGAAAACCAAAGCAAATACAAAAGATGAGAAGTTCCTGCCATCAGGGATATAATATTCTATCCCTCCTTTCAAACTCTTTAAACTTTTGGGAGGAGAGGACCAAAGGGGAAGGTAAAGTGAAAACATTATTCTACAGTTCTTTCTCCACACTTAAAAGTTACAGTAAAATCTACCAAAAAAAATTGAACTGAACCACTGCTCTTCTGTTTCTTCTCAAATATTGCATGGAGGAAAAATTAAGTTGCAAAGATAAAGAAGAGTTCAGATTCTGTAAACCTTCTAAACCAAGTTCAGCTCATTAGTCTGGGTTAAGGTTCAGTTTGGCAATTATTTTATCTACATTAGTGTGTTTTTCCTAATAAAGGACTTTTCTCTCTGGCTTGAAAATTAACTGACTCCATAAACTTGTGTGGTTGAGTCTTTTAAAGTTCAGAGAATTATAGTAGTTAATGTCTGCCTCTTCAAGTAAAATACTTCTCTTTAAAATAAAGAAAATGGTGCAAAGATGTTCTTTTTTTCTGTTACTAATGGCAAACTTGAGGGAAGGCGGGAAAACTTGGCCAGTTTCATTCCTCTCTCTCCCATATCTTGTATCTTAACTGAACCCACTCTAGAATCATATGTTTTTAATTAAATGCACATGTAACAAATGAAGTATCATAGATAGTGAACCCATAATACATTTGAAAATGTACAGTAAATATATTTTAAAATATATAGAATTATTGTGACTATTGTTGTCCATTACATGCATATGTAAGGCAAATTGAAAAGGTTTCCAATGGGAAGGACTCTGGATTTGAAGGGAGATCATTTAGATTCAAATTCAGGTTCTGCTACTTACTATCACTGTAACAGTTTTCAGATCATAACCTTTCAGGGTCTCACTTTTCTTATCTGTAAAATGGAAGTGTTGGACTAGAGAAGAGATGCCAAATAAAGTGTCCCATGGGCAGCATTGCACCCATGATATGATCCTTGCTGGTAACACTACCAAGTACAGAAGAACCAAATTAAAATATAATTGTGAAATATTTAACAAAGTCAATAAAAATACAACAGAATGATTATTATGTTAATAAGTGGTCTATATAGATCTTTATGGACTGTTAGTAGCTTCCTTTTCTATTTCAGAATGCCATCACTGACTAAGAGCAGAGATATCAAACGCATTGCTAGTAATTACAGAAAAATCCAAATAAAATATAGTTGTGAAATACTTAATAAAATAAAAATAAGAAATATATAATGTTTATATGTTGTTGTTGTTTTTAAGTCAAATATGCACTCACAAGGATCCCTATACTTTAGTGGCCCCTGTTTGTATTTGAGTTTGACAACACTGGACTAAAGCATTTATAAATTCCCTGTGTTCTAAACTTAAACCCAATGAACTTTTACTTGGCATCTCCCAGAAGGTTGATCATACTTTAATTTTCAGGAAGAAAAAGAGAGGATTGTGCCATATCAAGAACTTCATTAAATATTGTGTAAAGTTATCGCTCTTTTTGAGTGTGGAAATATTAGATCCTGAAAGGGGAAGGAAAAAAAAGCTACTTGCAAAAGGAAAATTGATAAAAATCAATAGAAGATGAAACAGTTCAGATAAAATTTTTAGGAAAAACACAGACTTGTGAGTATCAGATAAAGAACTGGCCCTCAGATGAATGTTCTGAGAAGGTATGTTTGAAGGAAGAACAATGAATGAGGTAATGATGACTTTGAAGGTAATGAAGGCATTGTGGAACATCTGCTCATTGACATGTTCTTCAAAGTATTTCAAAGGGTACAGTGGAAAAATTGCAAATTAAATCCTGTAAAATGCTGTGCGGGGAAGAGACATGAGAAAAAAGTGGGAGAGAAAGCTCAGCACTGGAAGAATTAGAAGAACACAGGGGCAGAAGACAGAATGTGAAGAGAGAAGCTGTTTCCAGTTGAGGGAGCTAACTGATGATTGGAAAAGAGACATTGAAGGGCACGGCCAGGTAGCACAGCCAGTAAGAGCACCGGCTCCAGTGTCGGGACGACCTGGGGATCGAATCCAGGCTCCGACACTTAGCAACCACCCAGAAAGACCTGGCTGTGTAACCTTGAGCAAGTTAATTAACCCCAATTGCTTAAGGGAGGCCAGGTGACTCAGCGAGTAAGAGCACCAGCTCCAGTGTGGGGATGACCTGGGGATCGAATCCAGGCTCAGATACTTAGCACCACACCCAGAAATAACTGGCCATGTAACTTTGAGCAAGTTACTTAACCCCGATAGCTTTAAAAAAAAAAAAGGAAAGAAAAGAGACATTGCTTGATGACTGAAAAAAGACTGGTCAGATGATTCTTCAATTGCTATGCTGATGAGAGGAGATAACAAAACAGCAACCTGACAGAGTTGTTTTACTTTATTGTTCCCTATAACTGTTTGTATCCTGGGACAAGGGAAACCTCTAAAAGATGACTGCTCTTTTTTATTCCCTCTATTGTTTAAGAACAAGGAAAATGGAGGAAACACAGGCTTTGTATATATTGTACTATGATATGTGCTTAATGGAGAAGATATTTTTACTTTGCTTAAGCAGAGTCCTAATGAATGGAGAGCTGTCTTGGCATGTCTACATTGTCCATAAAGCCAACATGAAGTGGTCTACAGTTTTCTGGTTTAGGGAATTAAGGTACTGTAATACATGTGGGTATACATGCATACATGTGCATATGTTCCCTAGAAGTATCATATATGTATGTGTATATCTATGCCAATATACATTTTCAAAATGCTAGTGTCTAGCAAATAGTAGGCACTTAATAAATGTTTAGCTATTGCATACAAACACAAATACATATGTAAAATATTATGCTTTTTTGTATACACATACACATATATAGATGCATATGTGTATATACATGTGTACGTGTTTATGTGTGTATATATGTGTATGTGTACGTGTGTGTTTATGTGTGTATATATGTGTATGAGTATTGTGTGTTTATGTGTGTGGATGTGCATGTGTATGTGTGTGTGTCTATGTAAAGGAACCTAGCACTTTTTAATGCCCTGGTAAGGATGACTGTACTTTAGAAAAGTTTGTAACTCAGACATAGGTATGAGAGCATGAGTAGCTTTGCCTGACGAGTGGTCATAAGGAACATAAGGGAAGAAGCTAATAGAGAAGTATCATGATGTGAGCCAGAGTGTGTTTGAGGGGATTAGGGACCTAAATTTGTGCAGTCCAGACTTCGCAGTTCTTTATAGCATGTGGGTTGTCTTAAACATGTGATTCCCTGATAGGTTTTGGTAAGTGTCTCTACTCTAGCAGACATTGTTTGCATTGCAGAAAAATGTGATCCGTATTAATGGGTAAACTGAAATGTTTTGATTATTCCTTCTTTTAATTTCAAAAAGTTAACATTATTTCTTTTTTTCTTCATTCTGTTGAGAAAAATGTTATGATTATTATTGTATTTACTTCTTTTTTTTAGCACATATTTCATGTTTAAGAGTTAATGGTATTGAGACATGAGGACAGAGGAAGGAAGTATGGAGAGAAAGTAGAGGTACCAATCACACATAGTTGACTTCCTTATTTACTAACACCTAATTTCAGTGACCTGAATTTAAAAACAAATGGTCTTGAAAAATAAAGGAAAATATAAATAAATAATAAAGCTCCACATAGTGTGGATCATCATGAGGTTACAATAATTCCCCTCTTACACATTCAGGAAAATGGAACTCTGAACTTAAAACTATAGACCATGCCCAGTACCCATTCTCAAGGAGACACTAAAGTAAGGTTTGAAACAATGAAAATATAGCAAGAGATAATAATATTCAAATAACTGAGTTCTGAATTGAGATATAGTAGATCTTGAGGTGGCTACTACTTTGCTCTGTAGACCATCAGACCCTCCCAGTTCCAGTTCTCCCATCTTGAAAATGACATTATGAATGCATTATACTTTTTCTTGCTTTGGAATATCAAATATAGGAATATAAAGTGTAATGTGGGAGGTGGTGCATTAATAGTGTCATGGTGACTAATTTTGTGTAAATAGGAAGTACACTGCTGAGATTTCAGGGCCTACAGTGATAAATAGTAAGTATGTATCCCTTCCCCCCACCATAGACACATATATGTGCAGGCACAATTAGCAATAGTAATCATGGGAAAATTTTTGAAACAAGTTTCTCTTATAAAAGCTTTATTTCTCAAATATATAGAGAACTGAGTCAATTAAAAAATATCATTCTCCTATTGCTAAATGATAAAAAAATATGAACAGTTTTCAGATGAAGAAAGCAAAGCTATCTATAGCTATATATTTTTTTAAAGATGCTCTAACTCACCATTGATATTAGTATATTTACTTTTAGTCATTTAGGTAACCTTTTTGATGCTTTTTCATATCAGGTGGGGACATGACTTCATTTCATGGGCATATTATGCTTTGACATGGTTCTTATAAGAGCAGACATGTTATGGGGTGGGTAGGTGGTGCAGTGAATACAGAATCAGGCCTGGAGTCAGGAGGACCTGAATTTAAATTGGGCCTCAGACACTTAACATTTATTAGCCATGTGACCTTGGGCAAGTTACTTAACCCTAAATGCCCTCAAAAAAAAAAAGAGTGGACATGTTTTAATGGAAAGCATATTAGCTGTAAAGTCAAAAGACTTGGGTTCAAATCTTACCTCTGATACAGCTCAGTCACTTAATTTCTATTGGTCTCAATTTTGTCATCTGTAAAATTAAGTATATAGTTAAAATAGATGACTGCTGAAATTTCTTCCATTTCTATATCAATGATCCTAAAAATGCACCTATCAGTCTTATAATAGGAAGTCAGAAAATCCAGATAAGAACACTTTGGAAATGGAATAGAAAGAAAACTAGTCAGGAATTTCAAAAGTGGCCCTTTCCACATGTACCAAGGTTTGAATCATGAAGAATTTCCAACAAGTATTATCATATCTTGATCATAATTTGGAGAGTCATCCTTTAAACAAATATTAAAATAACTCATATATTGCTTTTATATATCTTTGCAAGAAAGTGAAGAGCCGTGCCTAGACATTTCTTGGGGAATTGGGAGAGATTGGATTATTAAATAAATGAACATGTAACAAAACTCTATTTGACAAGCAATGACAAAAAAGCAAGACTGAGGAAGCTGATTACCAGAACCCTGCAAGTTGCCTTCATTTAAAAAAACAACAACTAATCAGATTAGTTTTACCTTTAATCTGATTAAATGTCTTTATAAAACTGCTTAGGCCAATTCCGAAGCTAAAATCAGAATATTAATTTAAATAAAAGTTGGAATAAGTAACTGCAAGGGATCCCACCACGCTGAATGTTTACCAATTTGAGGTTCTATTTTCAGAGAAGATTGACCTGATTCACCAACTTTGAGACCTGGTTGGCTTAATTCTCTCTAGGCCTTTAGAATTAATGTTCTGAAGATCAGGAAAAGATATGAAATTCATTGTTGCATTATAAATTACCTGAAAAATATAGCTTTATAAATTTGCCTCAAAAGTAGAGATTTTTTTCCTGTTAAGTTTGCTCATGCACTTTCTCATCTTTATAATTTTGTGATGACAATGTGTTAAGAGGAGCCATAGATGAATGAAGGACAAGAAAAGAACAAATATAAAGTTGAGATCAAGAGCCACACAGGCCATTTCCAAACTAGAATGCCAGTGACAACCATCTCAGAAAACAAGTTAAACTATTTCTTAGATAAGATAAATCATAGTGATTGTTCTTTTCAATTAATTCTACCCTGCTTTTTGGTGAGACCCATTCTAGGTAATGGCTCCAAGAGAAAATTTGTAAATTTGTCTTTCCTGTCTACAATTTGATCTGAATCTCATTAGAATGCAACTCTCTAACAAAGTAGTTAGAGTACCTTTCAGCTGTATAGAAATTCATATGGATCTATAGCCATATAGAATTTATAGGCATGTAAATGTCTATAGGGTAGTTTGAAATCTGTTATAATCATATGAAAGTGTCTAAAAGATAATAAGGAAAATTAGCTTTAAGAGATCTAATAACCATGATCAATACAATGAACAAACATGACCATTGAGTATAAAGATGAAATATGCTTACCCATCTACTAACAGAGATAAAATGGACTAAAGGAGGAAAATGAAACTTAGATTTTTGGAATAGTCGATGTATGGATTTCTTTTTGGCTTGATTACATGTATTTTTTATAATAAAAGAGAAAGATTAGGAGAAACAACATTGACAAAAATAGAAAAGAATGCTATTGGTAAGTTTTTTTTTTAATGCACAAAAGATGAAAGAAGGAAAGTTAGAAGGGAATATTGATGAGTAGGATAACTTGGAAACTAAAGTGAAATTCACGAGACTCCTCCTTTTTTATGGTGGTTTTGAATGATCCTTGAAAGGCAGTATCTCTAACAGTCATGGATGTGTACTTTTTAAAGGACACAGCTTCTCTACATTTCTATCCTGGAATATCTACTCTTAAAAATCACAGAGTTAAAAACACAACAAAAGCAATGAAATATGATTATAAGACCAGGAATAATCAACAGGCATATAAATAGCTAAAGAAGGGAAACCAGTTTAATTTGATTATATCTGGTCAAGAACAGACTCTCTGAGTGTCTAATTTCACTAGAAGCACTAAATGATACCATCTGAAAATTTTAGCTTGTCTCAAGTTATTTGCTGACCTCTATAGACAATGCCTATAAAGGAAAATGGCTTTGCTAAGGTCACACAGTTAAAAAGTGGCAAACTGTTCCGAACTCTTTACAGCAAGCTACAATATGGCTGCATAAAAAGTATTAAATAAAAATGAAATAAATATTATGACTTCATGACATGAATTATGAGTAATATTTTGGAGAGAATATATTCAAGCATGAGATCACCTGGTTTATCATGTGATCGTTACATATCTTAATGCATCTTTTCAAGCTCCCTGCCCTTGCGGACCTTAGTTTAGTAATACACCTTTCAGGCTCATTAAGGAGTTTTCAAAATAAATATTAAATCTGCCTGAATGTTATACTATGAATTTTTCTTCTTGGGACTTTGAAGAAGTTAATAAACCTGCTCACATGAGACATAAATTTATAGGCATGGAGGCATTATATTTAACAAAAGATAAACCAAAAAAACTTTTTTCATCCTTACTTGATGTATGTGACGAAAGAAATGTCCTAAGACTTAGGAGATGCAATTACTGCAAAGAAAAATGAGGAATATGAGTATAGCAGTTAGAATTGCATTTCACTGATAGCAAGATCCTATTGAACTTTCTACTTCAGAGACTGGAATCTGTGTATTCTCTGAATTGCAAAATAGCTTTAAACTGTATTCTTCACTCCTGGGGGAAAAAAAGATCCTTTTTATCACCTGGAAAATATACAGTAAGTTTAAGGAGAGAAATTAAAACAAACTTGTACCTTTTTAAATATTAATTGAAATAAATAATTTTCACATTCTTTGTAGAATACAGTCCTTTCAACTAATGAACAAATTTTATTGCCCTGAGAAATATTGATTATATGATATTTAAATAAGTTTTCTTGCTATTCTCGAGAGTATGCTAGTAGATATTCAATAGTTGTCTTCCCCCTCCAAAAAAAGTTGTATGTCACACTTTTAGATTTAATCTGCATTATTACATTTTCTCCATTCACTTTCTTATATATAGACAATCAAGAAAAGAATAAATCATGTCCTCATTTATAGTATTTGCTGATTTCCAAGGTGTAAATGTTCACAGTGAACATTTATAATTGACTTGATGCCAGTACACCCTGACTACTTCTAACACATTACACTTCATTTCCCATTTCTACATCTTTCCACTGACTGTCCTCTATACCTGGAATGCAAAAGATTCTCATTTCTGTGGCTTAGAGTTTCTAGTTTCTTCCAAAATTCAGCTTAAGCACTCTCTTTTTACATAAAGTCCTTTATGATTCTCACAGGTATTGATTTATTACTTAGCTTTACCTCCTCTCCCCCCCCGCAAAAAAAAAAGCCCACAACCACTTGGTGTGTATTTTGTCTATATTTAACTGTATAAGAGTTGTCTCCTTCAAGAGAATCTAAGCTCCTTGGGATCAGAAGCTATTTTATTTAAACCTTTGTATTGCCAATGTGTAGCACAATCCCTATCATTTAATAGGCATTTTAAAATTTCTTTCTGATTATTTGATTGATTCCATTTAACACACTCCCCATTATCCACAGAATGAAACTGTCATAATCATTTTGGTTTTTTTCAGTGTTTTATGAAAACATATTTTAACATTTTATTTAAACATTTGTTTAAATGAAGAAATAGCTCTGAGATTTTTAAATTATATGATCTTGACCAAGTAATGGATCATTTGAATAGATGTGAGCTCTTATGCTCCACAATGTTTAAATGAGTTTTATTCTATGTTTGTGTCTATATTGAATTTCAGGTCCCCTTATCACTCTTTCCTTCACCCTACTCTCTCACTCTTTTCTATTTTTTGTCAATAAAGCTTGAGTATTGAACTGGCCTCCACTGTTACGACACTGCTATTCATGGTAATTAAATTCATTAAGGGGCAGCCTGACATGTCTCTGACTGGCCCACAGGCCTTTCCTTAGAAACAAACTGGTGGGGGGCAGCTAGGTGGCAAAGTGAATAGAGCACCAGTCCTGGAATCAGGAGGACCTGAGTTCAGATCTGGCCTCAGACTCTTAACACAGAAACTAGCCGTGTGACCTTGGGCAAATCACTTAACCCCAAATGCCCTACAAAAAAAAAAGAAACAAACTGGTCTTTGGTCAGAGACTTTCCTTTTTTGACAGCTGCATCTCTGGTAGGGATTGGGGGCACTACAAAGCCCTAGAAAGCAAAGGTCAAAAGGGGAACCTCTGTCCTCCTAAGAGAAACTTCTTTATGCCAAAGAACTGTCTCAAGACCAAAGCAGAGGACTGACAAATTCAGAGACTCTAACTTACAGAGGTATAATTTTACCATGTGACCAAATTTGTTGCAAAACTGATAGTAATCTTGAAGAAATTATGTATAGATCAACACCTCATACCACATATTAAGATAAACATCTGTAGCGGCAAGCACCCCGGCGTCCTCAGGGTTTGCTGCTACCACAGGTTCTTGGATCTGCTTTGTTAAAGGAAAGCAACTCAAAATGGGTTAACAAGCTTACTTTAATCAGTCAGACATATATCGTTTACCTTGTTCAGGGGAAAAAGGTCAGCACCCCGAACTTCAAAGCATACAGGCAGAATTATCAAGACAGAAACAGATCAAGTAGACAGATTTCCAAACTGTCCAACCATTACATCCATACCCAGTCAACATCTGGGTTTTTCAAAGCCGGGGGGGCCCTGGACAATGGCTTCCCAGAATACAGATCAAATCACAGAACACTTCTCAAAGTGAGCCCCCAAAAACAAAGCTACATATCAGGGCTTATATAGCCTTCTCCTGGCTCAGAGAATGTAACAACCTTATTGACCCACTGGCCAATCAAAAAGTATCTACTGAAAAACAAGCCTCCCACCCCAGGCTTCAGGTGCACTTTAGCCTAGGGGCAGGGAAGATCTTCCAAATTTGCATTCCCATTTCAACATCTTATTTCCAAGGCAGATAAGACAATGATACAAATTCATAAGAATAATATTTTCCCATTAATAAATGGTCAAAGGGTATAAAAATGCAGTTTTGAAAATAGTCATATGAAAACATCCTCCCAATCACTGATAATTAGTGAAAAGCAAATTAAAACAGATTTGAGTTTTACATTATGCTCATTAGATTATCAAGGTTGACAACAAAAGGAAAATGACAAATGTTGGAGCAATTATCTTCAAACAGACTCACTGATGCACTGTTAGTAGAGCTATTTGTTTAACTATTCTTGAAAACAATTTAGAACTATGCCCCTAAATTTTCTAAGCTGTGCATACCCTTTGACCAAGCATATAACTATTTACTAGGGAGATAGATAGATAGATAGATAGATAGATAGATAGATAGATAGATAGATAGATAGATAGATAGATAGATAGAGATGATAGACAGATAAATAATAGATAGACAGACAGACAGACAGATAGATAGATAGATAGATAGATAGATAGATAGATGATAGATTTAATCTTCAACATTCACTTCCCTAAGATTTTGAGTTCTAAATTTTCTCCGTCTCCCTCTCTTCCCCCTAACCAAGATGGCATACAATCTGATATAGGCTATACATATATATTCATGTTGAAAATATTTTCAATATTAGTCACATTGTAAAGAAGAATTCAAACCAATGGGAGAAACCATGAGAACGAACAAATATATCACTACTAGGCCTATGTTCTTCCATCTCTATCATTGACTTATATCTCTTCTGCCTCTTGTGGCTTAAGTACTTAAGAGACATTCTACGATATATAACTTCCTTTTCTCTCATCTCATTTTGTTATTAACTCTTAGCAATCTGACCTATGACCTCAACTTTCAACCAAAATCACTCTCTTCAAAGTTACCAAATCTAATCAATGGCTTATTCCAGTCTGCCTTCTTCTTGACTTCTCAACAGACTTTGACACTGTTGTTAACCCTACCTTGGGGGTCCCACAAGGCTCTGTCCTTGGATCTCTCCTCCTTGTATTTTACTCACTTAGTGACCTCATTGGTCCCCATAGATTCAATTATCATCCTTATGTTGATGACTTTCTAATCTGCTTATCCAGCCCTAATCAGTCTGCTGACCACTTTTCAGTGTTTCATCTCCAATTACCTTTCAGACCACTCAAACTGTAATTCTCCAAACATCTTAAATTCAGCACATTCAGAAATGAACTTAACTGTCTTTTCTCTTAAGCCCTTCACCCTTCTTAATTTCTCTATTGCTATTAATGGTACCACCATCTTCCTAGTCCCTCAGGCTCACAACATAGTTATCATATTTTACTCCTCACTCTCTCTCAATTCTCCTTCCTATTTTTTGTTAAAACATATGACTTCACCTTTGCAACATTTCTTCACTATGTCACTTTTTCTCTTCTGAAACTGATACCACCCTAGTGTAGGTCTTCATGTCTTTTAACTTGGACTTTTGTAAGAGCTTACTGATTGGTTTGCCTATCACAAATCTCTCACCACTCCAGTCCATCCCTTATTCAGTCACCAAAGTGATTTTCCTAAGGTGCAGTTCCAATGTCATCCCCCTACTCTGTAAACTTCAGTGACTTCCTATTGTTTCCTGAATCAAATACAAATTCATCTGTCTAACATTCAAGGCACATAAAATCTGCCCCACCCCTACCTTTCCAGTGTTTTGTCACTGTACATCCTTCCTCCCATTTAATTTTCAAATCAATGACACTGGCCATCAAGTTCTGAGAATAAGACATTTTATCTTCTCAGCTCCAGGCATTTTCTCTTCCCTTTCCCCATGCCTGGAATGCAATACATCCTTTTCTCTGCTTACTGGAGTCCTTCAAGTCACTACTAAAATCCAAAACTTCTGTAATAAGATTTTCCAGATCTTTCTTAATTCTAGTGCCTTCTTTTCATTTTTCATTTTTTTAAATCATGCATATAGCATGTCTCTATACATTTATTTTTATCTTGTCTCTCCCATTAGATTGTGAACTCCTCAAGGGCAAGGATTAGTTTTGTTTGTTTGTTTGTTTATCTTTCTTTGCATTCATATCACTTAACAGAGTGCCAAGGAAATTTAAGAAAGACGAAAATGGCCTATACATAGGAAAAATACTTATAGCAGTTCTCTCCCTCTTCTTCTTCTTTTTTTTTTCAGATAGAAGTGGCAAAGAATCAGAAACTAAATAGATGTCCATTACTTTGGAAATGTCTGAAATAAGTACGCTATGTGAATATAATAAAATATTATTGTTCTGTAAGAAACAAAAATACAGACTATTTCAAAGAAAACTGGGAAAATTTTATCTGGACTAATGCATAGTATAAAGCAGGTCTGCGTATGTCACCACTCTGTTCCTTCCATTCAATAAACTCCAATGGCCCCATATTATCTCTAGGATTAAATATAAAATCCTATGTTTGACTTCTAAAATCTTTTGTAACCTAGTCCCTTCCTACCTTTCCAGGTTTTTTAAACTTCATTTCCCTCATGTATTCTATGACACATAAATATTGTACCTAGCAAACTGCATTCCATCTCTGAAGTCCTTGAATTTTGAATTTTCATTGGCTGTCCCTCATCCCTGAAATAGTCTTCTTTCTCATACACTTCCTGAATTCCCTTAAGTCGTAGCTGCAATCCTATTTTCTGCAAGAATCCTTTCCCAATCCCATTCATACCAGTAAATTCCCTCTGAGATTACCTTCCATTTCTCTTTCTGTCTCTCTGGTCTGTCTCTTCTTCCTCCTCTCTCCTTTTCTCAACGTATACATACAAACAGGTAAGTGTATATCTGGATACGTGCATATGTGTGTGTGTGTTTGTACATAATTTCCCCCCATGTCATCCCTTCACAGACTAATGTCTGTGAGCTCCTTAGGAACAGGGACTACTTTCTTTGTAACCTTTATGCTTATCATATGGTAGATACTTAATAAATGCTATTTTTCTTAACCTATAGTGACAAAAAACAAGAACAATTAATTCTAATAAGATCATCATTGTCAAAATGAACAATTTTGAAAGATTCGATAATTTTCCTAAAAGCAATGATCAACTATGATTTCAAAGAACCATTTATGAAGAATAATACCCATCTCGTGACAAAAAGATGATGAAGTCAAGATACAGAATGACAAGCATTTTTAGTCCTAGTGGAGTGGAAAGAAATAGGAGAGAGTGAAAAATATAAATGTTTCATTATTTGAGAAAAAAAGAAGGTCCAGAAGCGGAAGTGGTCAAGGCGGAGGGGTTGCCTGGGATGGTGGAAGGAAGAACCCGGCCTTTAGTGTTGAGGTCGGGATTTGTGAGCAAGGAAGAAAGAGCGGATGGCATTGTGCAGCCCGTCAATGTCGTTTCCACTGCCTTTCAGGAGCTTTGTTGGTATTTTTCTGAAGAGTCTGAGAAGTAGCAGTTATGCCTCTTTTCTTCGGAGACACTTTCTCTACAGAACTTCCAGAAATATTTTGAACTCAGAAGTCCAAGCCTTCCTGGAGTTGAACACTGACGTGACCAACGGTGGAAACCTTACCCCAGGAATCCAGCTGCGGCTTTTGACACCACGGTGCAGGTTCTGGTGGGAAAGAGCTGACTTATGGCCCTACAGTGATCCATACTGGGCGATCTATTGGCCAGGAGGCCAAGCTCTAACCAGGTCCCTCTTGGATAACCCTGATGTTGTGAGAGGAAGATCCCTACTAGATCTTGGGAGTGGATGTGGAGCAACAGCCATTGCTGCTAAAATGAGTGGGGCAGTGAGGATATTGGCTAACGACATTGACCCTGTTGCGGGTGTGGCTACTTTGTTGAACTGCAAATTAAATAAATTGGACCCCCTTCCCATTTTACCTGAAAACATCTTGTACTCAGAACCAGATAAGTGGGAACTCATTGTCCTAGGAGATATGTTTTATGATGAAGACCTTGCAGATAGACTTCTTCAATGGTTGAGGAAATCCATTTGGACTCATGGAACATAAGTGCTGATTGGTGATCCAGGGAGACCAGAATTTTGTGGACACTGCATTCAGAATCACTTACAGAAGGTGGTAACATATTCAATTCCAGAGGTCACTGAAGGAAACAATAATATGATAACAAGCACTGTCTGGAGTTTACAATTCTGAGTTCTCAATTTACTTTCCAAAGGGATACACACAGACACACACACACACAGACACACACAATATATATATATATATATATATATATATATACATACAGTGATTGTTAGCTTCATGTACACTACTTCTCTGTCACTGCATAATTTATGCATCATGTTTTGAAAAGAAGTAACTTTAAAAATCTGTGAGGATTGTTCTTTTTTTCTAAAGCAATTGGGGTTAAGTAACTTGCTCAAGGTTACAAGGCCAGGTGTTTCTGGGTGGGTGCTAAGTGTCTGAGCCCGGTATTTGAAAGGCATCAAACTGCTTTCTTGCTGTTTATGTCCTGTACCTCATGCTTGCTTGTACCCCTAGCCTGTATTTAAATATCTTGTTACACACTATCCTTGCTTGGTATCCTCATCCCTCATGTCTGACTGTGTAGACTTCTCTTTGCTGCCTGATTCTGCTTCTAAAATTTGTCAGATCTATCCAGATTTGTCTGCCTACAAATAGTCCTGACCCTTTTATTTCTTGGATCTCAGTTTTAGATATTCGCTCCAGAGTATCCCTTATTCCCACACATCTAATTTGGCTCTAGTCACCACTTTACAAAGCCTAAACTAATTTTTTTTACTACAATCCCTCCACTCAAAATTACTTTGTATTACCTTCTACATACTTTATGCTTCCTTATCAATAAACGTGTTATTTCCAACCCCTACGCCCCAGGTGAATCTGAGCTCTGTGAGGATAGAAAATGCATATTTTTTGTCTTTCTGTTATTAGCTATAATGTCAATCATGGCAGGGTCTAATAGCATAATATAATGAACTCTTTATTCATTCAGCAATAAAATTAAGTACAACATTCACAACAACATAACATAACAACTTATTACTAAGGTAATCACATGGTTTTAAACAAAACATATCAATCAGTTTATTTTATAGCATTCCTCAGAATCCCCACACAGTATATATCATTGCATTCAGTAACATTCCCCAAAATACTTGTGTACATAAGCAGAGGGTCCCAGTCTAAGGTCTTCCCTTGCACACCACATTATACAGTATATATCATTACATCCAAAAAACCAGGGGGGCCCAGGCTAAGATCTTCTCTAGCACAACACATCCTTAAGGGGGAGCAGAAAATACAAACACCATCCACCCCTAGGTCACAGTAAATCACAATCTCCTCAATCAATACAGTGTCCAAGTAAAGCCCTCTCTCATCTTAACTCAAGGTTGACTTACAAACCCCATGGCTGTTCCTCTGTGGGCTGATTGCTCTCGACTCTCACTGGATTCACATGTAGGCAGCTCTCCACTCCTGCCCCATGTCTCATCTCACAGGGACTGCTGCAATCTAAGCTCCAGCCCAACAGCAAGCTCCAGGGGCTTCTGCTAGGATCTTTTGTTTCTAGAAGAACAAAGTTTAACAGGACTACAAGAATAATTATACACATTACCAGCACCATTATATCGAATCACATTAACAGCTCTTAAAAGAGGCTTAAGCTAAACCCCCGTCCTGTGGGCAGATCTCTGCTCTTTACCTCAATTCACCCATAAAGACCAACAGACAGGGCTTCTGTCTTGAGAAATTAACACAGACCAACAGACAGGACTTCTGTCTGAGAAATTAACACAGACCAACAGACAGGAATTCTGTCTGAGAAATTAACACAGATCAGCAGAGAAGGTTTCAGTTTGAGAAATTAACCAACATACAGGACTTCTGTCTGAGAAATTAACACAGACCAACAGACAAGGACTTCTGTCTGAGAAATTAACACAGATCAGCAGAGAAGGTTTCTGTTTGAGAAATTAACACAGATCAACAGAGAGAGCACTGATATCACAAACATTGTTTCTGTTAGGCCTTCCCACAAGCAAGTTCTCCTAGCCCATTCACTCTCTGTTCTCCCTTTCAGCTCAGCTTCTCTCTCTACTCTGTCCTCTCCCTCCAAGCAATACAATATATACTGTTTCCAATCAAAGACTCTTGATTCAATCAAAAGGAAGCCTCAGTCAAAGTCACTTGATTGACTAACACTCAATACAGAAAAAAAAATAGGACATATTTTTAGGGACTAGACCTAGGTAGAGACCTTGGGGGGATGGTGGTAGGATATTGTCTCTATTGATACAGATCAGCCCCTTCTCTGCAACACGGTCTTAGACAATTGCCTGATGGCATCAAGAGGTTAAGTAACTAACCCAAAGTCATAAAACCATTATGTGTTAGAGGTATTCTTGAACACAGGTTGTTTTGATTCTGAAGTGCGTTCTTTCTCCATTCTAAACTGCCTCTCTACCTAGATTACCATGTTATGGAGAGATAATAATTTTTATATGTTGAATTGGATAAGATTGAATTGGATTGCATTGAATGGAATAGGTGAAAGAATATAAGCATAATTTCAAAATCTTTCAATACGTATTCCTTAAGCATTTACTATATGCCAGGCATGGTGTTAAGAGGTGAAAGACTGAGAACTAGCTGTGAACAGTGAGGAAAAAAGTGAATGAGGACTCAGTTTGGTATTTAATAAATAGACAAAGTGGATCTTTGGATGAAAATAAATCCAAAAGACCATGGATCTAATAAGTGACTCCTTAAAAAGTGCCAGTGATTTTTGAAGGGCTTGCCATGGAAAATCCTATTGTTCACACAGCAATATTTTAAGCTACATCTGTATCTTTGAACATAATATGGTCAAATATGTCACAAGATTAACAAATGACATGCACTGTTCATAGATAGCTACACAAAATAATATGGAGATTACTTCAATTTCTATAACATCATGCTATATAATTGTTAGTGCTTCATATCCTTATCATGACTTGTGAATATCAGCTTATACACAAGCTTTTAATGGATTCATCATTAATGAAAACCAATGTGGTTCCACTTTATATAGGAGGGAGAAAAGTATAATTCTGATCGAGACTTTAAATATAATAGAAAACATGTTTTAGCTAGCGCTTCCAGTTTTGTGGACACATTGTATTAAATTGCATGATATTGAACCACAAGAAATCTTTATATTGTTGTAACAAAATGCATTCACATTCATTCTTTCTATTTTCATAAAATATAAAAATTTTAAAGTCAGTATAGCAGTGTAATGCAGCCAGTAAAATTTTGGAATTGGGAAAATCTGGAATCAAATCTTAATTCTGATATAATGCACATTACTCTGGACAAATCACTTAACTTCTCAGTACCCCTAGTAATTTTTATAAATTGCTGGAAAGTTTATCTCCATCAAGGGATGGAATTTTCCCTGTGGGACTTCTCTATACCAATAAAATCATAACCAAACCAAAGCAAACAAGAGAAGTCATGTTCTTGTCTAAAGGATTCTGGGTTCTTAAGATCAGTATTGCCCCTTGCAAAATTATAGCATTCAATAGTAGTTACTAGAAAACTAACAATAAGAATGTTTGTCTTTACTCAGTATCTACAGTTCATCAAAAAACATTTATTAATCACTTACTTTATACCAAACTCTGTGCTTAAGTGCTGGAGATAAAAAGGAAGGGCAAACATATGGTCCCTGTCTTCAAGTTGCTCATATTACATTGGTGTAGTCTATAGACACAGATGACCCAGAAGACCATGGAAAATAAAATGCATTCAGATCTGGGGAAATAATATAAAGATTTCATGTGGATTTAACTACAGGGATATTTCTAGACCCTTTCATTAGTTAAGTAGAGTTACATTTAGTGCGTGTATATATACTAAATCTAGCCACGAAATCAAACCTCTTTGTGAGATATGAATCACGACAATAAATAACCATACATTATTTTAAAAAATAAATTGATTAGAAAGTACTCTATTTAAGGATCTGCCTTTAACTGGATTGCAAACTCTTTTCAATGAAACTCAATCCAGTGCTACAACAAAAGAGATTTTGAAATTTCCACTTAAGATAGATGTTCAGATAGCCTCCAAGGATACCTTTTGGACAATGTTGGTGTTTCATTCTAGATGAGTTCATGTTATATATTAGAGCTGGATAAATTATATAGGTGATACAAATTAAAAATATTTACTGTATATGAATACCCTCCCAGTGACTGTGAGGAAAGTTTTAATTCCCACCACATAATGGTCCATTTGCCTCGAGTGTTTCAGAATGGTTCAATAATCACTAGCCATGTGTGCAGTTTGTTGAATTATTTAAGCTTATTTCCAGGGGGAAAAAAGACAGGGAGGAAGGCAACTGATTCAATGCAAATGAAAAGCTTTTGAAGCTCCCTATGGTGAAGATGTGATTACAGTCAGACAGTTAATAACCTAGACTTAGAAAAATCTGAAGGTTTTAAAACTGTCTGGCCAGTCAGTAAATGAGGTTTTTCCACACTATTGACCAACTGCCATGTTCTTGTAATGGCTGCAGATCTGTTTGGAGTTTGAGTGGACCCACAAAAGAAAGAAGAATACCACCTCCTTATACTTTCCATGATTGAGAGGTGGAAAAAATTACACAAAATCTCGAAGGTTTTTCTTTTGTTCATGCTGTAGTATGTGTTAAATTGTAGCTTGCAAATTAGCAGCTAGTTATAGTTGGGTAGGATATTAGTCATGTATCTTTCATTGAAGATCAACAAATTATAGCTGCTTTGGTGGTCATCATCTACACTTATTCTGAATGCCACCTCTCTTCTTTTCTGAGTATTAAAGTCATCCTTGAACAATTGTACAAACTATTCCACTAATACTTGGATAGAAAGATGTTCTTGAGGGTTGAGTAAAGAAAGTACTTCAGCCATCAGGTACCATACTATAAACCTGGACTAGAAACTACAAATAAATTCTGTCTTTGGACTCTATCCAGGACACACACACACACACACACACACACACACACACACACACACACAAATATATACATAGGCACATATATGATATATAGTTGTAATTTCATTTTATTTTATATTGTACTCTGATTATCTGTGGTTTGGAAGTTCTCAGTGGATTATTCCAATGGAGAGTCAGGTTGTATTAATTAGAACATACTTTATAGTACATGTTGAGGTTTAGGGTTTAGGGAAGCTCTAGACCCCAAAATACCAACATGCCAGGTCCTGCCGAATAAATTTGACTCAAATCTTCTCTCAGCCAAATTAAGGAAAAGTTTATTAAAGATTCGCCATAATAGGTAGACTCTTAAGGAGCCTAAGTATAGCTGAAGCTTGTATTGACAAGCGGGCCAGAATAATTTGACACAGAATGAGTCTGCCCTAGATTAAATTCTTGGCTCCCTTGTGGAGGCAAGATGGATCTTATACAGAAAGACTTTGGGAGGGATCTAGGAGGTGGTCTAGAGTAGGGGTTTGGGGAAGGTCTTGAGGAAGAGTCTAAGGAGGATCTTGAGGGGAATGAGGTGAGACTCCAGTAATAAGATTAAGGGTGGGAAATAGCTGAAGGCTGCCTGGAGATGACAGACAATGGAGGGCTAGGCTAGTTTAAGGGTAACAGATTTGGATATAGATGTTTGATAGGATCAAGCCTGGATAGATGGAGGGCTAGGCCAAGGGTAACAGAGATTTGGGTCTAGTTATAATGAAAGGCTTATGGCCTCAGGCAAATGCTTCATCAAGTGGGAAGATTTGACCACAGTTCAAGGGGTTTCCCAGAGCCTAAACCCCCATCAGTACAGATTAGTTAATGGACTCTGCCTAACCAAGGATCAGCATGGTAAATCTGGAGAGGCTCATCATGAGGTTTAACCCTCTTTCAATTTAAGAGTGGCAAATTAATCAAGTAGGGCCAAACTAGTATGATGGGCAGACTCCTTTGACTCAAACTCAGGAAAATCTGGATTTAAATCCTGCCTCTTACATTAGTATGAGACATTGAGCAAGTACTTATATTTCTATCAAATATATAGTCAAAGACATGTATTCATAGTCAAACACAAATCATTCAAAGACAAAGAAGAAGTAAACAATCCCTCTTTTTTTTTTTTAAAGCAATTGGGGTTAAGTAACTTGCTCAAGGTTACAGGGCCAGGTGTTTCTGGGTGGGTGCTAAGTGTCTGAGCTCGATTCGATCTCCAGGTCTTCTCAACACTGGAGACAGTGCTCTTACTCGCTGTGCTACAACAATCCCTCTTCTTAATAGGCTTGAATTCTGTAGCAATTTATCTCTTGTTTTATGAAAGACAAATATAAAACAGTCCCTGCTCTCAAAGGGATTATATTCTCTAGAAAAGTATCTATTCATTGATACATTTCTATAGAAAGGACATTTTTTGAGGAACAGGAATGGTTTTGAAGAGGTTACCCATAAAGAGAGTTAGGGTGATACCAACAGGCCACGTCCTACTGAATGAATTCGATTCAAGTCTTCTCTCAGTCAAAGAAAAGTAAAGTTTATTAAAAGTTCGTTTATATTGGACACAAAGTAAGCCTGTGCTAGGTCATTCTATGGCACTTTCACAAACATGGAGGCAAGATGGCGTCTTATATACAGAAGGTTGTGGGAGGAATCTAGGAGTGGTCTAGAGGAGGAGTTTGGGAGGGGTCTTCAGGAGGAATTAATTCGGTCAGTGAGTGATTAAGGGTGGGAGGCCACCTGGAGACTACAGACAATGGTGGGCTAGGCCAGTTCAAGGTTGGATTAATATTTTAATAGGCTCAAGGGTGGGAAGTCTAGTAACAGAGATTTGGGCCCAACCACAATGTAAGCCTTATTGCCTCATGCAAATGCCTCATCAAATGAGAAAATTTAATCAGAGTTCAAGGGGAGTTCCCAGAGCCTGTACCTCAAGGACTCAAGGAGAGCTCCAGGGGGCTCCCAGAGCCCATACCTCATAATTTTTATCTTTGCCTTCATATCCCAGAGCTTAGCTGCAGTGTCAAGCACAAAGAAAGTGCTTTAAAATGTTTGGTGATTGATTGCTTAATTTATTTCATCTCCCCCTCCCTCTGACATTCCCTGGATATTATTGGAAAGCTTAGTTTGTCTGTTTAAGGACAGAGGTTGCCCCACCTAGGAAGTATTGAAGTAAGTATCTATATTGTGTAAATTACAAAGAGTGATAGACCTCATGGTGAAAGAGGAATATTGGCACTTGATATATGTTTCATTACTTTCTTATAATGATAAGCAAAGTATTTCTATGCATATTGATTGCTCAAGTATATCTTAAATATGATTTTGAAAATTAATGAATTTTGAGCATCATTCACAATGTGATCAATGAGAAAGTTGACTCATCCTTTGGAGAAATAACAGTAATTGAGGTACTTTGTGTTTTGTTTTTAAAAAGGTCGAGCTAGTCTTCACTATAGAGCTATTTTGACTAAAAATAATGATTAACTCAAAAACCAGTATAAATGGAACTTGAAAGATGTTTTATTTAGGCCTACAGCAATCCTAGGTACATCTGTTTAGATCTAGATTTAACTTCTGGTGTCATTTAGTCCTCTCCTCATTTATACATGAGGAAACCAAGACCCAGATCAGTTAAATGTCTTATACAATAGTACACAGGGGTAAGTAAAAGAGTTAGGGTTTGAATTGAAGTCATCTGACTCCTAATCTAGCCCTCGGCCAACTGAACCACGCAGATTGCTGCTAAATGTTTGTAATATAAGGACTAGTATCCCCAGGAATAAGAGGAAAATAATAAGTAATAATGAGGAAATTGAGTTTAAGAGAAGAGAAATAACCTGTATAATCATAGATTTGGAGTTTAGGGACACTGGGTGTTATATGATGCAATCTTTTTATCTTACATGTGAGGAAACTGAGGCTGTTAAAGTGATGTATTCAGGTTCATACCGCTCATCTGTAACTGATGTAAGATTTAAATCCTATACTTCCTGACTCAATATCTAGCTGTCTATCACATACTGTCTTGACAAGTGATTTGATAAAGGTCACAAAACTGGACAAGCTGTGATTTGGAATCAAGTATTTTAACTCCAGTTTGAACAATTTTCCTGTTATTATACCATACTTCCACTGAAATTGCACATGTATTTCAGAATGTATGTTTGTGATAATTTAATACGATTATTAGAGATAATTGGAGATTGTTCTGATGATGATAATAGCTCAAACCAAACTTGTTTTTCACTTTGCTGGGAAATGACTTTTCTAATACAGTGTTTATGTATAACAGACTTTGTTTATTTTTTTTAAATCCCTCAGCCTATGAATACATTCAAAGTAGAACAATTCAAATTCTTGCTATGATATCTGCTTCAAATATCATGACTTTGTCCTGCCTCTGAAAATGCTGATTGTCTTTTCTTTATTTTATAACATTTGAATACCCAGAACCATGATAAAGATTACCCATCTTACAGAGGGAAAATGGAGGCAAAGAGGGACTTTAAAGATTCTAGGGTGTCAGTGCTGAGCACTTCCAGGCCTTAAGTGATGGAATCTCTACTGAATTGTCAATGGTGTCAGGTTGTGGTAATTTTAGATCTATCTTCACAGAAGAATTTCATTATTCACTCCTCTTTTAAACATGTATAATCCCATAAATCATGCAAAGAAAATCTTTAAAGGGAGAGAAGATGAATTGTATTGAAAATCCAGTGTCTTTTAAGTAGTTGATCTCATTCTCCCTAACCAAATTATTATTAAGATGCTTCTCTCAAAAAAGTTTTACTTTTTTATTTCCTATAGCCAAAGTGTTGACTGTTTTCCCCCCAGACTTAATCAGTGGTGTTTTGACAAAAGGCATCATCTATCAAGGATATGAACAATTAGGAAAAGAGGCAGGCCAGTCATGTAATAAGAATGGGATACACTAGGTAGAAAACCTTAGTGCTTAACTGGTGCTCCTGGGGTCATTCAATAGGAAAGTCCTAGAGGAAGTCACCAATATATTTTTGGATTATCTATAGAGAATTTATGGAAAGCCATGGACAGGACTGGCAAAAGATAAGAAAATGTAGTTAGGATGAGAGGATTCTGGAATTAATAGAACATCAGAACTGAAGAGGACTTTATCCATCATTGATCAAAGTAAGCTTTGTTCATGCTAAACTCCAAATGGATTATGCCAACCTCTCAATGTGAATGAATACAGATGCCATACCAAGAAAGCAATTCCTCTTACAAACAGGTTCTACAAAAAACATTTAGAGAGCTAAATAGCAAAAACAATGTACTCACATGGGGAACAGAATGAGGCTAAATTAACTCTACATCCAAAAACTTTCATGTTGTCAATCTATTGTTTTTCTGCAAATTTATTCAAATTTAAGTTGGAAAAGAACAAACTTCCATACCCATTATAGTTTTGCCATGCATTATATAGTGTGTTGATCTGAATTTAGACCATAGATAATTGAAATGAACGCTTTTTTTTTTTTACCTTTTCCAGATCATTGTGGAGAATGGAAATATTACTTCATGATGGAGTTCACTGGGAGGTGTTCTCTAAAGTTTTATTTTCAATCTGTAACTATTAAGTGGTGCATAAAAACCTAGAAGTTTTTAACCCACCAAGTCAGCTCAAAGTATTTAATTTGGCGTGTTTTCTGTACAGAATGGAAATTGTCTAAGATGCTCATACAACATTTTTTCCTGTGGGGATTCACCCACACTGTTTCTTCAAAAGCAAAGTGAAATGGAGTCTTGAAGTGAGATAGTATGTTAGGAAATGTACAGACTCATCAAAGGAGGATGAGGCATCGGGAGAAGAAGGATGAAGTTTGCCCAGATGAAGTGTCATTACCATCATTTGGAGGCAGGCACATCTCCAGAATATAAAGCCTTAGCCTTTCATGAAGCAGTTGAGACAAAAGCAGTAAGTTTTCTGTACTTGTTGCATATCTGCTTCTCCTGCCTTAAGTAATTTCCTTCTGCTTCAGACTCTGATAGCCCAGCAAATTAGACCTCATCTCTTGGCTATGACCCACACAACAGGTTTCTGGTAACAGTCTAGTGGGTTCATTCGGTGACTTCTTTCTACCATCCACCCACAGGTTTTTCTTTCTTTAACCAGAAATTTCCTTATTTACTAGTAATTGAGAGTCCTATGTGGGGAGGTGGGGAGAAAATGGGAGGCAAGGAGTCATGGCCTGAGTGGCACTTTCCTTATCTGTAAAATAAGGGTACTTCTTACCATCCTATGTACACTATGGAGTTATTATAAAGTAGAAATTCTTAATCTTGTTCATATCATGCACCTCTTTGACAGTCTGATGAAGCCTCAGGACCAATTTTCACAATGATGTTTTTGAATAATGAGACAAAATATGTAGGGTTACAAAGGAAATGCTGTATGAAATATGCATATAAACATATATATATATATACACAAATGTGTATATATGAACATATCTATATATAAGCATGTATTTATATATATATGTATATATATTTAGATGGATAGATAGATAACAATCATTGATGCCAAGTCAAAAACTTCTGTTAAAAAAAGCCAAATAATAAAACTATGAAAGCACTTAGAAAAAAGCTGCTAATTGTTATATAAAGAAATGTAAAGTTTTATTTGCTTGTTATTTTTTTGCTATTTTTAATTAATTTAGCTTATTTTTTATTTTTGCTAATTTTAAAAATTAATTTTATTAATTTTGCTAATTATTAGCTTGTCTCTTTCTTATATATAACAAATCCCTTTTAGTATCACAGTTTCCTTCCTGGAAAAAAACAAAAACATCACCCTTATATTGAGAGACAGTGTGGTGGTATGTAGAGCACCAGGAAACCCCGGGTTCAAATTCTGCCTCTGTTACATACTAATTCTATGATGCTGGACAAGTTACAACATCTCAAGGTCCTTAGACAACTATCATTTATGAAACAGTGTTTGAAACTGATCATATCAGTTCATCATTGGAGGGAGTTTCCACATTTCCTTCAGGGACAAAATCACAGGTCCAGACCAAATAAATCACTAAATAAATCGGTTTCCAGAAATTGAATGACTATAGTAGTATAAATTATCATATAACAATTCAATTTCCACTTGAATTTGCCTGTGTAAAGTTTCTTCAGAAATACTTTCTCTCATTTGCTTTTTCCTTAAACTCTAGCAAAAAGGGATGTTGTTTACACACACACACACACACACACACACACACACACATATATATATATATATATATACATTTCCTCCTTGATGCTTAATATTTTTTAAATAGAGATAACAAAGAACCATATCATTAAAATTATACAGGAATGAATTCTGCCACAATCATAATAAATTTTCAGGTAACTTTAACTTTAGAAACTTACCAGTCTATCTCGAAGAAAAAAATAAAACTTTTTATTAAAAAAAATAAAAAGCAGAGAGTATAAAGAAAGTTAATTAAAATGATCTTTTTTTTTAAGTGAAAGATAATAAAATAAGATAGAGGCCACAAGGGACATGGATTATAAATGATACACTCATTCCTTTGTCACATATTGCTATGAAACAACTGATAAAAATATTTTGCTAAAAGTTAGAATATTCAATTCTGTGAAGCTATTGCCCCACAATCTGAGATCAGAATGGTACAAAATGGATGCTGCTATAATAACATTTCAGTCAAGCTGCATCCTGCAAAATAAAAACATTGAAAACAATAAAGCCCTTTGATGGTTCACAGGTTGCATTTTTGTATCCTGAAATCTCCACATATTCGATAGGTGCATGTACATCATCTACATGAGAATATAGAGACAGATAGTTACAATTCAGCGTTTTTATCATGAATATGCACCATAGCTTAATGTGTAACTAGAACTGTAAGAGTAAAACTGTGGCTTCCTTCTCTTTTCCTATTCCTTTTCAGTTGTGAAAGCAATGGGAAAATATCTTTTATCAAAATGGCAAGCAAAGCTATCATTTGGCAATGAGCAGCATGTGTATGTTACTTTTTCCCATGGGTTTTTAAGGTTGTGATAGAAGAAGGAATTTTCCCATCAGAGATGGTACCCTGCACAGACGGTGTGTTGCTGACAAATGTCAGTTTCCACACCAAGAGAAAGTGCATGTTGTAAAAACAATCAAGCAAACAGGCAAGGCCATTCCTCCTGTGTGCATCATTTTATCTGTTTGCAAGTTGGAGGGAGGTGAGGGGTACTCTTGATTCATTCTTAGAAGAAAGTCTGGCAACAGAGAGAGTTGAAAAGGTCAATATGAGGAATAACTAGGAATTTGCATGGATAAGCTTAAACTAGGTTTAGCAATAAAGTGAGGAACTACAATTTTAGGGAATGAATCCACAATCCTTTATGAAGTAAAAATGCCTGTTTAAAGTTTTTTTTTTTAAAGGCTGGAAATATCAGAAATATACATTTGAAAACACTAACAAAACCAGATTATTTCACATTACATATTTGAGCAGCACACCCCCCCCCCCCCCCCCCCCCCGGGTTGGCTATATTGTGAGGCATTAAAAGCCTAGATTGTTCATTAATAAAGGAAGAAGCAAGACTGTAAATCAACAAGGGACTCCTAGGGAGTTTTCTATTAGGCAGTAATTAAATAATAGTTCATGTTGCTTTCTTTCACTGGGAATTACATCCTTTTCACCTCTCCTCTGCTGAGGCAGAGACATCCATTACGATGAGTACCTACAACACTTGTCAGATCTAATCATCTCCAAACAGCTGAAGGCCAACTGACGTGTACTCTCTTAAAGCATGGCTTCTTCTCCCCCAAAAGCCCACTGTCCTTTCACGTGCATGTAACAGTCAAAAGAGATCACATCACAACAATGAAGAAAAACAGAAACATATGGTATAGAGGGGCCTCAGCAGGAGATGGCTAAAATGCCATCGTTCTCCCATAAACAAAATATATGCAAAAATGTGTGTTCATAGAGGATGTCAGCTTCGGTGATGGGAAATAATAAGCCTGCAAAGGAAGATAGAGTTTTACTGTGGCTACAGTTACCTAGGAGTCTGTATTTTTAGTTTAATTTTTTATTACTCTATAAAGTGGTACACCAGAGTAAGCTAGTCCCAGGTAGTTAATTATGCATAAGCAGTTGCAAAGTTCGATTTTGCCGTATAATATTGAGTCATATAATATTCTTCACCATGCATTTTGCTCATGCCTACTGCAACTTCCCCATGACAGCTGAATTGCAAACTGTAAGTGACTTCACTCTCCCATTCTTTCCTGAATCCCAGCACCAGAAAATCGTCGATGTAAAAAAAGTAGGGGGCTATAAATTTGCCACATCTTAACTGAAAAGCAAGCATTCATCTTTTTAGAGGCATATTAACTCCAGAAAATATGCTAGACATTCCTAGATGAGACTCTCTCGTACTGTGTCTTACAAATATGGATCTCTGTAAAGGTAGCTGTGCTAACTGGATTTCTTTTCCCTCCCCCATACCTCCCCTTTGGTCCATTCCTGTTTTAAGTTGTAATTGCCCTGCTGCGAGAAATTCCAGAATTTGTCAGTGAACACGCAAAGTGTTCCTTCTCTTTTGACCCAATCCTTTTGTGTTGGGGGCAGCTGTGACGTTGTCAAACTGTACAACCTCCTGTTTGCAGAAAGGGCTCTGATGGCAGGTCGACTGGAACCTTCAAAATTTATTTCCCTTTGCTTTAACACCATTCAGAGATGTTTGAAGCAGACAGAAATGCTCCTTGTTTCCTCAAATTACCTCTAACTAATTTAGTTATCCATGTTAAGCAAGCAATTATTATTAAATTTCTAGAGACTACATAGCCTTTCCTTGGAGATGACTAAAACTGTGGAAAAAGAAAATGTAGAACCAAAAAAGAGAGTGATTCTTTTGTCAGGTAAAATGATTTCACCATTTTAAGGTATTTAAAGAAAATCTCCTTTAATTAAAATGATCGCATATTGTTCTATTGGAAATCCTTTTTTTTTTTCCTAACAGAATCTTTGAAATTCTCTTTTTTACCCCTCACCATCTGTGTTCATTGGCACAGTTTTAACCGACATTTGAACAGTAAGGTAGAAAACTTGTTTGTTATTTTAGGAGGAAATTGTAACAGGTCATCTCATTTTAACTTCAAATGGAGGATCCCTTACTGAAAAGGTGTCTAGGATTAGGATACAGCCTCCACAATTTAGTATCTGTCTAAAAACTTTGAATATATGTGTGTGTGTCTGTGTATATTTTTTTTTTCTGTGTGTTGGCAAGCAACTACTGTAAAATAAAAATTGGCTCTCACTCAGCTTCAAATGCTTCAAGCCCATTTCTTAACTCGTTTATTTCATTTCCATGGTAAAAATCAACTATTGAAGTTCATGAGGAGTTTAAAAGGTCCCATTAGTTTGATTCCTGCAATGATTTTCTTGAATCCAGTTCCCTCCCCCCTATTCCCATTGCTGCGACCTCTCCAATCTATCCTTCATACTGCTGCCGGGATAATCTTTCTTCCTCCTGGGTCTGTTCATGTTTCTTCTCTATCCAAAATTTTTCAGTGGCTCCTTATTGCCCACTGAGCCACATTCTAACTTTATTCTGTGGTATTTTTTCCATACCTTCTCTGATCTGGTAAAATCCTGCCGTTCTACCCTTGTATCATACTACTCCCCTGAGCAGTTACCATTCTGTTTATACATAGACTCAGGGGGAAAAATTGGCCTGAGGCCGACAGCATGATATGCCCCCTCAAATACTGCAGGCTGCAGAGGCTTGAAGAGATTGAGGGTTAGCAAGAGATAGTCAGGGATGCATTAATATGCCAACTAGTAGCTTCTTATTTTTACTAATTGTTTTTGTTAAGTTTTAAGTTAAAATATTTCTATACTGCTAAAGGGCTTCAGATGCTATCACTGTCTTCCAAAATCTTGTTCACTGGGACTAAGCTCCAGTTGCCCTGCCCTAGTTATGATTCTATTACTTTCTTGTCCTCAAATTGAAATTTCACCCTTATGCCTCTGTGTCATTTTCAATCTGGTTACTAAACCTAAAATGCCCTCCCTTATTCTTTTCATCCTTTGAATTCTCATCTCTTTTGAAGCAGCTACATGGTACTGTAGCTGACCCGCGTGACCTGACCCACATTCAAATCTAGACTTACATGCTTACTGTGTTACCCTAGACAAGTCACCTAACCTTTGTCTGCCTCAGTATCTTCAATTGTAAAATGGGAATGAAAATTGAAACTACCTCCTAGTTGTCATTGTGGGGATCAAATAGAATATTTGTAAAGCTCATAACATATTGTAGACA
The DNA here is from genome assembly GCF_028583685.1 of Petaurus breviceps papuanus. Classification (NCBI taxonomy): domain Eukaryota; kingdom Metazoa; phylum Chordata; class Mammalia; order Diprotodontia; family Petauridae; genus Petaurus; species Petaurus breviceps. The sequence continues at coordinate 1,054,436 of NW_027185764.1, forward strand.
CTTAATAAATGCTTCTTTCCTCCCTTGCTTTAAGCCAAAATCAAGAGCCATTTTCTCTAGGAATCCTTCAGTCATCCTCATATGCTAACAAATTTCCTTAGCAGTTCTCAGAGAGCACTTTATTTTATTCCTCTTTAATGTACTGTATGCATAATATTTTATAGTATGTGTGTTGACATCTTACCCCTTTACAGAAGATAAAAATGCCTAATCTTAACTCTATTCTGTTGCTCCCCACCTTATACAGTGCCCTAAATACACTAGGCAACTGATAAATAGAAGCTGCTTCCTATGCTTTCTGAGCAAAACGTGCATTCTGAGCAAAAACCCATTGGGAAGGGCTAAGAATCATCTCTGTTAGCTTAGAAAGTCAGATTATTGGGGGGTGGCCAGATGGCACAGTGAATAGAGCACCGGCCCTGGCATCAGGAGGACTGAGTTCAAATTTGACCTCAGACACTTAACACAAAAAACTAGCTGTGTGACCATGGGCAAGTCACTTGACCCCAATTGCCCTACCTTTCCCCCTCCAAAAAAATAAGTATATCAGATTAGCAGAATGTCTTATATTTCCTTTGACATGATACTATGAAATCAGACAGCCTAATTTGTGGTAGCTGAATAAAATGAGCTTTTGACTTGAAATTACTTGATATTTATTTTGCATTTTTCATTGTGGGCAATGGCTATTTCACTTTTATTTTTGTTTTCCCAACACCTAGTTGGGCATAGAGTATAGCTTAGGAAATGTTAGTTAAATTGTATTAACAAGTCAGGATAATGGAAAGAAGTTTGGGTTTGGTGTGGGAGATCCTAGGTTCAGATCTCAACTTTCAACAACTGTGTGAGCTTAGGCAAGTTTCTTAACTTCCCTGGCACTCAGTTTCTGTTTATATACCATAAGGGGACTGCATAAGCTGACTTCAAAGGCTGTTTCTAGCTTTAAATCTATGCTTCTACGATTCTTTATTGGGTTCAAGTACAAATCAGGTAGCTAAGAAGACTCAGGTCTCCACCTTCCTTACACTTTTTAAAAACTTTGAATAATAGAAATTATTCATTTCCACTTTTTTCCAAAACCCAAAACTTGAGAGTTCAGAGCATAATGAAATTAGAATTCCCCAACATAGTACACACGTGCAGTCTTTTCAGTCATTTTGGACAATTGAAAGGGAAATATTGATTGGAGAACCTTCAGATTATCATTTTACACCCTTACGGAATAATCCAAATATTCTGTTTATTTCTTAATTGGAGAATAAAAGGATCGTTCTCTGGATGGACCTGTTACTACTGGGCTTCCAATACTCCTCAAATTGTTCTCTCTGCAGATAATATTCTTCAGGGAGATCCCAACCGACAGTGTTTAGTGCAATAATATTCCATATGCCTTTTTAGAGACTTCATTCCAGGGAGTGGGAAACCAGGGAGATCAACTTTAGGGAAAGCATTGGCTTCTTATGAAATGCCTTTGATTCGAGCACAGAAGGTGCCCACAGCATTCTGTTATGCCCCTGATTTATCTTGAAATGCTTAGTGTGCTCACAAAACCCTGGCCCTGAAGTGCTTTTTTTTTTTTTTCTGGAAAGCATAGCCTTTCATAGACCTCTGGCAATTTTGTTTCAGAATGTAGAACCAAGAGGCCAGGTCGACAGTGCCAAACCAAAGGAAAATGCAGAGCTGTACAATTACTGGAATAATGCAGGTAAAAGCAGGAGGTTTTGCCTGAACCGATCAGTAATTGTATAGCCTTCTACACAGTAAAGATGGACTTGGGATGAGTTGAGTAGACAATTATTTTTCAGCAGCCAACACAAATAATTTATTTTTTTTTTAAACTCCTGGACCTGTAACCAAATTTCCACCATTTTAGAGAAGTGGACTTTGCATATTTAGCAGGTGAAACTAGGATAATCCAATCCTGATCATTCAGCCAAAAAAATATTCCAAACTCAAACCCCTGAACGAAAATAAGACTCCATAAAACAAAACAAATCAAAGGCCCTTATTCTCCCTTTTACTTATGCAAATGTAAGTTTTTTATAATATTTCCTTCAGCTTTCTTCTCCCCCCTAGATACTCAGAGCATTAACAACAGTAAACTAACTATTCTGAAATAGGTTTTGAATTCAGAAATTCTAAACCTTCCCTTACCAAAAAGAATAGTTTGGAGAATTTAGGAGTCTGTTAAATACCCACACAAACACAAGCAAACACGCATACGTATATACACACAGACTGTGGATGGCACCAAGAAAGGAAAAGGAAAAAAGTTAATAAACATATAGTGCATGATAAAATCACTCTTGTTTATTATATCTATAATTATTTGGGAAAATAATATTCCTAGAATAATTCCTTTATGCCTTTATTAAAGTATTTTAGATCCACAAAAAAAATTAAAAATATTTTCAAGGAAGTTATATCGTGTTAAGGAACAAATCCATTTTCTTGGCCTCATCAAACTTAATGTGAATGCAAATTAAATCTATCTTTTTATTTTTATATAACACCATTGTGCAATAGCCTATGGAATATGGAAATTCTGAATAATTTCATATCTTAGTTGATCTCCTGAAAATGAAAAGACTATGGAAATCTGACTAAATGCAAGTGGCAGAATCTTGCTGAGTGTGTTTCATAGATTTCATGATATTAAAGACTTTTCTATTGCTGAGCCATGATGTCAAATCTATAGCTGTGTGCATAATTGTATTCTCTTCTCAAAGATGCTGCTTTACTAAAGTCAGCCATTCCTGGGAAGACACACTACTTGGGATAGAGAAGGACACACTAAATCACTAAACACATACTGTTGTGAAATGAAATCATCGTAACCTTTTTTCTTTCTTGAACACAGGGGCTTGAGATGTAGAATGTTTAGTGGGAGATAATAAAATGGGTGTAAATGACATTGATTTTTCATTTCCAGCAAACTGTAAGTGGTAAGTAATTACAGAAGCATGAAACTGGTAGTTAGAGTATGTCCAGGGTAGACTGACACAAAAGGTAAAGGTAAATAAAATGGGAACTATACTAAGCAGGGAAGGTCAAGGAAAAGAAATTATTTTGATAAAATCAGATCACACTCAATACATCTACCCTTTCAAATGGCAGGAATCATCTAATTATTCCTAACACCTTAAGTAAAATTAGTTCACTTTTAAGGACATATTTTTCCTTTCCTTGTTTGATTCCTCAAATGGAGCTTGCATTCTCAAAGTCAAAAGAAGTCCTCCTCTGTTCTCTATCCCCAACCCCCACCCTATTTCTAAAGAAAGACTCCCTTAGCCTGTTGAAGTGCAAGGACACAGATTAAGCAAAGCTGCTGCAATGGAATTGCACTGTTTGGGGGTTTTTGTGAAAAGTTTACACACACATTTTCATGTCCAAATAATAAAAAAAAAATCCAAATGAGATCATAGTTTACTAAGGAATAAGCGTGGTAAACTAATGGGAACATTCTATCTCCAGCAAAGGCTTGACATCTTGGTTAAGGTAATCCATTACAAGGATCCATAGGCAAACATTTCTGTTCAGGGAACTGTGAGTGTTTGAGTCTGAAAGGAGATAGGGAAAAGTCTACATTTTGATTGGAAGCATCAGTGAACACATCCAGATGTGGATGTGCTCAGAATAGGACTTATTTAGTGTTTACTAGCAAGAAAGTTAAGAGTGAAAGTAGTCTTAGGCTAAGAGAATTCATGATTCTTATATTTTACTGTTTCAAAATGTATGTGTATTAAATCACTTACCCTATACTTTTTCAAATTTATTTATTTATTTATTTTTAGTTTTCAACATTCACTTTTATAAGATTTTGAGCTCCAAATTTCCTCCCCCACAAGACAGTGTGCAATCTGATATATACCCTATGGTTTTTAAGTCACAAGGTGATTGCTGATCTCCAAATAGATTCCTAAGGCTTACACTGTTTATGTACTATAAGTATATGTATTAGTTGACTTGATGACAGATAATTCAATTAGCAAAGTTTAAGTTAAATATCGCATTTATATAGCTTTTCACAAAAGGGATACAAGTATGAAAACCCTTTTAAAAAATGTGATATTATAAAAAATAAACCAAACAATGTGGGGGAGATCACCAATAAAGTCGATTATAATAAAAATGAATAGATCTATTCTAATTAATTTTTATATAGAGCTTGTAGTTTCACACCCCCTACTGTTTTCATTTGACAGGTAAATGGTTGAAGACAGAAGACTTATTATAGATTTTACATCCAGCCCAGGAGGATTTGGACTGATTCCATTGAGCAGGTTCAGGTCAGCTAAGTCCTTTCCTTCAAAGCATCATGGGTGTCTCTGCGCATCATTGCAAGCTTGTTCTGGCGGTAAGCCAGGCTTCAAAAGCCTTTCACTCTGCAGTCACTGACTCACTAATGGGCAACTGCAGGCTTTCTGATTTTCCTTTCGTTTCATGTGTTCATTTGACATAAATTTAATTAAACCAAATCTGGTGTTAAAGCAAGAAGAGATAAAAGTGATATGTCTCAAATTAAAGAACTGTGAAAGATACAGGAAACGGGACTTTTTCCCCCTTGTTTCTATAAAATATTGTCAATTTTAGTAAGCTCACTACTTAAAGTCTGCAAAAACTATACCACTATGCATTATTAAGAATAATGTGTATCCAGGGTTAGATGAAGGTCCTGGCCCCATATTCTCTGTAGTAAAACCTTTCAGAGAATGCTTCTGCTTTCTTTCATACTCACACTTCAGGTAGTCACCTCTTCACGGGATATAAGACAAGTTTGCCCTTCTGCTGGGTACATATCTATAGTTGTTAGACAGCTCAAAAGCATACAACAGCAGAAACATGAAAAGATCACATATTAAATATAAAATCATCATTTTTCAAAGGTCTCTTTTAGTTTTTACTTAAGGCTAAAGAGGAGATTGTGAGAGTGAAAAAGATCACGCTGTTTAAAAGGTTCCATTTAATTGCTTTGAATGCTGCTTTAGGAAACATCCAAGTTTCTGCTTAAAAAAAAATCCTCTTTTTTTCCACGAAAGGAAATCTCCGGATGGAAATATACTAATATGAACTGAAAGAGGTTTAGCAATCTAGCTAGAGGTGCTCGGAACCAATGATGTTTCTGTTCTTACATGTGTGCAAAAAGAATATGTAAGAAAAGGAATGGGGTGTTAATTATAAAATACTCCATTGTCAAATATGATAGTAACAATCATGCCAACTCCCCTTTCTGTAATGCAGGGTCTTCCTCATCCCAACCCTGTGACCTAGGTCTTGCACATATTTTTATCCCCATTTTGTTGATAAGAAAACCTAAGTGTTGGCCAGTATCCAAGAGACAAGCATCAGCAAAATCCTTAGGATTGCAGAGGACCTCGGGTTGAATTCTCATACTTCTGTTTGCTATTTGTATGACCTTGCGGTAAAACACTTACTCTTTCTAGATGTTGAGTTCCATATCCACAACTATAAAAATGATGGGTTAGAATTCTTAAAGCAATTCCAACTCCAAATCTTATGATCATATGGATTACTGACAAGGTAGATAGAATTTTTTTGTAATCTTATCTGCTCATGTCACTTCTGTTTTATAATGCAAGGTTTTTGTGAAGAAGGACAATAGTGGTTTCGTGTGTGTGTGTGCGCGCACGCGCAGAGAAGTACTTAATACATGACAAAATCCCTTCCATTTATTGCACAAAATGATTTATAACAAAATAATTCATATATATGGATATATATCACCCGTAATTGCTTAGGATTTTGGTCTTTACAACATATCACATTGTAAATATTATTATCTATATGACTAACAGGCCTTAGTACTTAGAAAAAATAATTCCTGAAGCTATTTAGGCCAAATGCTATCTGGATCCTAAAACACTTAAAAGCAAACAAGCTTTTTTCTGACCACAAGAGGCCTATGCTCTGCCCATCCCATAAGATTATGTATTTATCTCATATGTATTTAGTATTTGCCTATCTGTGCACATGTTCTTTTCTCTCAGTAGAATTTAAGCTCTCTGAGGGGGAAGGAATTGTTTATTATTGTTGATGATGTTGTAGTTTTTGCTTTTGTATACTGTGTACCTGGCCCAGGGATTCACATATAGAAGATATTTAAGAAAATTATATTGAATTGAATCAACTGTGGTGCAAAATTGTCATGTTACAGTTATACAAATCAAGTGATTGTTACTGTGGAGTGATCAAGATAAGTGAAATTCCAAAATTTTTTGTCAGTAAAAAATGTTCGAGCTTTTACTGTGATATACATACAATTATTTATTTATAAATTTTATCTTCTACTACTATAGAAATATATTGTTAGGCATATAATATGCATATTATAAAACAGAGAAAGGTAAAGACATAAGTGAAGTAATAGTTATTTTAAAATAGACTTATTTTATTTCTTAACCATTTAAAATATCTTTATACTTTTAATAAAAAATAGATTCTTAACTAGGGGCCCATGAACTTAAAAAAAATCTGTTGATAAATATATTGCAGTAAAATTGGTTTCATACACAATGTCATGAATTTTATGTTTTTGAGTTAATTATTCTAAGAAGGGGGTCTGTGGGATTCACTAGACTGCAAAAGAGGTCCATGCTAAAAATTGCTAAGGAATGCTACACTAAATTATTATTTTCCTTTTTGTTACAAATAATAATTTAAATGATATCCAAATTTGCTATATAATTTATTAAAAATTGAATTTTATTTCTATTTTGTGAGAGCAATGTGTTTCAGTTTGGCTCATTATTTTCTAAAATCTTGGTTTAACATGGTGAAAAGCTGTAATTCAAATGTTGGTTCTAAGTTCAGCGATAGCTGAAAAAATAGGCCTCAAAATATGTAATAATACTTATAAGATCTAATATTTATATAAATATAAAGAACAATCTTTATAATGTTAACTCTCTTTACCATCATCATGCTTACTGTAGGGTAGCTGTTGATTTATTTCAGATTCTTCATGACCCCATTTAGGATTTTCTTGGCAAAGATACTAGAATGGATGGATAAGTTACTAAGATAAACAGGGTTAAGTGACTTGCTCAGGGTCACTTAGCTAGTAAGGGTTTCTGATCACATTTGAACTCAGGTCATCCTAAATCCAGTGCCAGTGCTCTACCCACTGAGTAGCTGTTCACTCTGTGGTAGGTGCTCTACAAAACACTTTACAATTGCCTTATTTGATCATCCCAACGACCTTAGAAGATATGTGTCATTATCTTCCATGTTTTACAGATGGAAAAAACTGATACAAACAGGTGATTTACACAAGGACATGCAGATAGTAAGTGTCTGATGCTGGTTTTAAGCTCAGATCTTTCTGTTTTCAGACCCTATGCTCTATCCACTACACCACTAGCTCTCCAGGAAGGAGTATGTCATTAGGGGGGGATAGTCATTGAGTTAGTCAACAGACATTTGGGATCTTTTTATTGAAATTCGCTAATTTATTTTTTCCTATTATAAATCGTGTCTTCATAAACTTCATAAACAGAAGGTGTTGCATTTTTCCGTTAAAAATAAATGGATTTAAAATCCACTGAGACTCTTCATCTGGAAAATAAGTTAGAAAATGCTGTTTTCAAGTTGTTTAACTGTATAGATACGAGAACTTAAAAAAATGATAAGTGACACATAGTGTTTTACAATCCCAAAAGTCAAGTCAACCAGCATTTTAAAATGTTTACTATATTCTAGGCTTTGTATTAATGATACCATACAAGTAAAAACAAAATAAAGATAACCCTGTAACCCTTCAAGCAACTTAAATTCTAATGTAAGAATTTACCACATAAAGGGACTTACAAAGATATGGAGTAGAGATATCTATTCAGGGGCATGGCAGTGGAGTCTAGAGAGTCAGAAGGGTTGCCTGTAGAGGAGTGAAGCGTGGCTAGCCTGGGAAATTCCTCAAAATAGGGGTTTCAGAAGGAACTTCCCAATGGGAGTATCCTGGAGAGATGATGGGATCTTTCAGTGTGAAAAGGCAGCTGAGGTATGTGATAAAGTCAGGATAATTGAAAGGGAATCTGGGAAAGGAGTCAAGTATGGTTCGCCTGGAGAGTTCCTCAAATAAGAGATTTTGAGAGGAGGGAACCATAGAGGGACAGGGATCTTCCTAATTGAGAAGGCAAGCAAAGCATGGTGACAAAGTCTAAAGAGTCAGGAGGGGACTAGAAAAGGAGTGAACGTAGTTTTAGAATATCTTTTTAATAGTAATGCCTTCATACTGCCATTGACTAATATGATTAGGCACATTTTACACAGAGGGCAAAGTTCATAACTTAATGAGAACTGGCATAAATCTGTAACTCAAGTGATACTTTCTTTGCCAAGAAAATTCCATTGACAGCATGGTCTGCAGGGTCGGTAAGTGTCATTTGTTGTTTGTTTTTTGTCCTTTGTTCTCCAAGAGGACCATGCCATCAGGTAGATGACATCATGACTTACAAGTTGATTACGTTTATGTGAGGCAGGGAGTTGCAGTGTTACCAGTCTCACTCTCTCCTCTGGAGCCATCTGCATCCAGGGGTAAGATGGATATGACCCTGAATACAGGGAAAAAACCTGTACCTGTACCAAAAAAACCTTGGCCTCTTTAAAGTTAAGGTCTTTCTCTCCTCTCAGTTTGCACTGCATCCAGGGCCTTCTCCAGTCATCCTGATCTATATCTTACCACTGGGCCCAGATGGCTCCAGAGGAGAGACTGGTGACCCTGCACAATCCTTCCTCACTTAAACCTATTCACTTGTAAATGATGGTATCACCTTCCTGATGTCAAGGTCCACTTTGAGAATGAAGGACAAATAACAACATCTGTCAATCTCTGAATGAGAGATGCCCCAGTCAAACTGTGACATGGGAAAGATCTTAACTTAAAAAAAAAAGCAAGATCTTGAGGAATCTAGGAGGTGCAATGAATAGAGCATCAGCCCTAGAGTCAGGAGGACCTGAGTTCAAATCCAGCCTCAGACACTTAACACTTACTAGCTGTGTGACCTTGGGCAATTCATTTAACCCCAATTGCCCTGCTTTCCTCCCTCCAAAAAAGACCAAAGTCTCCCAAGGAAGTATTTTAGAGGGTGCCTTACTCAGTATCTTCATGTTTAAAAAAGTGTTAAGCTTCTAGGGTTATTGTTACTTTCAATTACATTCATCTCCTGTATTAATGGGCTCCTGGGGCTTCTAGCTTGCTTTTGCCATGATTGGTAGCTCAGAAATATTCCAGCCTATATATCACATCCATCCAAGGTTTATTGATATATAACACTGCCATAAATGTGGCCACTATGGGGATTATTCTAGATCCAGGACTCTCAGTCACTCAGGCCACTACACAAGTTGATGTCCACTAACTTTCATGTTCCAGTTGGACCATGATGAATCCTCATCCCTGGAGGCTTAGTTACTTAGTTACACACATGACCTACAAGCTTAGGAGCTCATATCAGACTAGATTCATGCATATTTCATCCCTAACTTCCAAATATACTCTGCTAGATATGGGTGACCCAATGGAGAGAGTGGTATGACTGGACCCAGGAAGACTCATCTTCCTGAGTTCAAATCTAACCTCGCTTTTACTAACTGTGTGACCCTTGGCAAGTTACTTAACACTGTTTGCCTCAATATACCTCTCTGTAAAATTAACTGGAGATAAAAACAAGAAAATCTTGGCCAAGAAACCCCAAATGAGGTCACAAACAATTGGATTCTCTTGAAATGGCTGAGCAACAAACATCAACATGACCTGGTTGCATTTACCAAAGCTTAGCCATTGGTAGATGTGAGCCTACTTCAGGCCAGCTCTCACCTGAAGTCTCTCAAGTCGGAGTAGAGACACTGTAAAGTATCTTGAAAGTTACTTTCATAAAGATGCTAATGTCTTTCCCAGGTATTTAACTGATAAAGCAGAAATAAACAACCCTTCAGAGTTGTAAATCTCAAGCAAAGAGAAAACTAACTTCATCAGGCTTTCTTCAATGGTGATGAGTTCTCAGAACCTGACTTATTGAAGCCCACTTTCCAGCTCCCTGTATTACCAAAAAAGACAGAGATACACTATGGGATCCAAACTTGGATGGATATATTCCATTGGAATAGTACTAATACCCTATCATGAATGGGAAAAGCATGGTGCAGAAGAAGAAGGGTAGAGGAAGGATGACCCAGGGACGTGCATTGGAGGCAGTGGTAGAGAATTCTGCTTTATATACACTCCTGCAACTATTCCTCTAAGCAAGACAATAATGTGTGGCATGATTATATTACAGTGATGTTTTACTCAAGAAACTATTGTCTTGCTTCTTGAGCCTGAAAAGTTTATTAATTAATCTAGTAATCAGTCAGCAAATGTTTCTAACTTCAATGTACCAGGCACTGTTATAAGTACTGTGATTCAAGAAAAGTCAAAAAACTGATCCTGCCCAGAAGAAATCCATATTCTAATAAGGGAAACAAGTTTCAAATAACTATGCCCATGCAACCTATATGCCATTCAAATGGAAGGTAATCTCGCACAAAAGGTACTAGAAGTAGGAGAGACTAGAAAAGATATCCTGAGGTAGGATTTGACTTGAATCTTAAAGAAAGTCAGGAAATTCAGGAGAGCAAAGTGAGGTGGGAGATGGTCCTAAGAGTAAGAGATATCCAGTACAAATGCATGGAGTATAGAGATGCAGGAATACCAAATAGGATAGAATAGAGGGATCACAGTGTACACTGAGGGCAGTGCCATATAAGAAACCTGGGAGAGTAGGAAGGGGATAGGTTGTAAAGGACTTCAAATGTCCAGCTAATATTTAATATTTGATCCTGTTATTGACAGGAAGTTTATTGAACAGAAGGTATCATGGTCAGAATTATACTTTAGCAAGTTTGTTTTGTCAGCTAAATGAAGGATTTACTGTAGTGGTATAAAGCCAAGCACAAGCAGCTCTCCTGAGGACTGATGCTGTGAATAACTTGAGGTTCAGATTGCATAGTATAGTAAACTCTCTATTTATTCAGCAATAAACTAAAGCAAAACATTCACAACAATATAACATAACTACTTATTACTACAGTGGCCACATTGTCTTAAACAAAAGATATCATTCAATAAGTCACAATCTCAGTCAAAGCTCTCCCACCCCTAGGTTAGAGTAAGTCATAATCTTGTCAGGCAGCACTAAGTACCCAAGTAAAAATCCTTTCATCTTGACTAGAAGCTGACTTCCAAACTCCATGGCTCTTCTTTCATGCTCCCCCTTTTTGCCTGAATTCACACAACTGTCACCAGGATTCACACGTAGTCAGCTCCCAGATCCTGTTCTGGTTCCTGCTCAAGCTTCTGCCCCAGCTCAAAGCTCATGGTGACCAGCTCACATCAAGCTCTTTGAAGTTTCTGTTTCTGGGAAGGCAAAGCTTAACAGAATCACAATATCTGCACACATCAGGCTCAGCAGAGTTACAATACTCGCAACCATTGCCAGCGCTATCATCTCAATTCACTTTCTGTCTGTGAAATCAACACAAGTGTACAGATAGGGTGCATCTGTCTGGCAAAGTAACACAATTTGACAGATACCCTCAAGTTGGCTTAATCCATCTGCCAAGATGGTTTTACTGGAGTGTGGGCATTGCACTTGCTACCAACTTCTTGTCGCCACAAGTGAGAGTTGGGTGGTGGGTGAAGAACAAAGGTGGATAAGCAGCCCTGAAAACAGCTCAGCAAGGCCTCATACCAGAGGTGCTAGTCCTTGCTGAATACCCCATGCACACTTCAAGAAGGATAAAGATTGGAAAAGGTCACTAGATTTGACAGTTAAGAGACCACTGTTGGGGGCAGAGCCAAGATGATGGAGTAAAGGCAGGAACTTACTTGAGGTCTCCCCTAAACCCCACCAAATATCTTTTAAAAATTACTATAAACAATCTCTAGAACAGCAGAAGCCACAAAAAGAGAATGTGAAACAAATTTCTATCCCAAGACAACTTGGAAGGTTGAAAGGAAAGGTCTTTTGCACCAGCCTAAGAGAGGAGGCAATCCAGTGTAGACTGAGCCAGCACAGCCCAGGCTCCAGCAAACTAGGAGTAGGACTTGGGAGTCAGTGATTCAGCAGCAGCACTGACAGCAGAAGCTGCTTCTGTGGCTCTCAGTTCACAGACAGTAAGGGGACTGAACAGCTAGTGAGAAGGAGATTACAGGAATCTCTTTGCTAGAACTTGGATCTGATTTGCACTCTTGGGTTTCAGTCCTTAGGCAAGGAAGAACATTAGGATAGCAGAGCTTCTGGTGGCAGTGGAGAGGGGACCCTTCTCACAGTTCCAGGGCATAGAAGAGTGCTTGTGTTTGCTCACAGATGAGAGCACTTTCCAGGAGAGGAGTAAACGCCTTTCCTTAGATCATGCCACTTTGGAAGAACTGAAAATTTACAGGTCTATAGAAGTATCTCTGAAAACAGATGCACGCACACTTGAAGACTGAGACAGCACACCCTTCATAATGGAAACAAAGCCATACCTTGACAAAGAGTTAAAAATCAAGTAAAAGGCTGGGAAAATGAGCAACCTGAAGACTATAGAAACTTTGTTGACAAGGAACACACACTCAGAAGAAGACAACAAAGTCAAAGCTCAGATCTAAAACCTCCAAGAAAAATATGAATTGGTCTCAGGTCATGTAAGAGCTAAAAAAGGATTTTGAAAATCAAATAAGAGAAGTAGAGGAAAAATTGGGAAAAGAAATGAGAGTGATGCAAGAAAATTATGAAAAATAAGCTATCCACTTGGTAAAGGAGATCCCCCCAAAATTGAAAAAAAAATAATACCTTAAGAAATAGACTAGACCAAATGGCAAAAGAGGACCAAAAAGTCAATGAGGAGATGATTGTTTTAAAAAAGCAGAATTGGTCAAATGGAAAAGGAGGTCTGAGAGCTCACTAAGGAAAAAAAATGCCTTTAAAATAGAAAGGAGAAAATGAAAGCCAATGGCTTTGTGAGAAATCAAGAAATTATGAAACAAATCAAAATAATGAAAAAAATAGAAGAAAATAGCTGACCTTGAAAATAGAACTAGGAGGAGAATTTTAAAATTGTTGGACTACCTGAAAGACATGAACCCAAAAGTAACCTAGACATCATTTTTCAAGAATCCATCAAGGAAAATTTCCCTGATATTTTAAAACAAGAGGATAAAATAGAAAGAATCTACCATTCACCTCCTGACAGAGATGCCAAAATTAAAACTCCCATGAATATTATAGCCAAATTCCAGAGTTCCCAGGTCAAGGATAAAATATTGCAAGCAGTCACAAAGAAACAATTAGAGTACCATGGAACCACAAGGAGGATACCAAAAGATATAACAGCTTCTGCATTAAAGGATTAGAAGACTTGGAGTATAATATTCCAGAGGACAAAGGTGCTGGAATTACAACCAAGAATCACCTACACCGCAAAAGTGAGTCTAATCCTTCAGGAGGAAAAATGGATATTCAATGAGATAGAGGAATTTCAGGCATTCTTTAATAAAGACCAGAACTAAATAGAAAATTTGACTTTCAGATACAAGACTCAAGTGAAGCATTAAAAGGTTAACAGGAAAGAAAAATGGTAAGGGATTTATTAAAATTAAACTGTTTACATTCCTACATGTAAAGATGATATTTGTAACTCATAAGACCTTTCTTATTATTGGGGTAGTTAAAAAGAGTATACACACACACACACAGAGGGCACAAGTGTAAGTTGAATATTTAGGGATGAAATCTAAAAAATAAAATTAAGGGATAAGAGAGGAATGTCCTGGGAGAATGAGAAAGGTAGAGGTAGAATGGGGCAAATTATCTCACATAAAAGAGGCAAGGAAAAGGTTTTACAGTGGAGGGAAAGAGGGAGGAGGTGAGAGGGAGTGAATGAATCTTATTATCATTAAAACTGGTTCATAGAAGGTATAATATACACACTTGATTGGGTATAGAAATCTATCTTAGCCTACAGGAAAGGAGGATGGGAAGAGGATAAGAGAAGGGGGGTGGTGATAGAAGGGAGAGTAGATTGGGGAAGGGGTTAGTCTTAAGAAAAATACTTTTGAGGAAGGACAGGGTGAAAGGAAAGAATAGAATAAACATGGGGGTGGGATAAGATGGAGGGAAATATAGTTAGTCTTTCACAACATGACTATCATGGAAGTGTTTTGCATGACTAAAGGAGTATAACCTTATCTAATTGCTTGCCTTCTCAATGAGGCATGGTGGGGAGGGAGGAAGGGAGAGAATTTGGAACTCAAAGTTTTAAAAATGAATGTTAAAATTGTTTTTACATGTAGCTGAGGAAAACTACAACACTAAATTTTTAAAAAAGAGATCATTGGTAATTTTGAGAAAAGTTGATTCACTTTAATGATGAGGTGAGAAGGAATATTTTTTTAAGTAAGGATGAAGAGATGTGTGCTTGTAGAAAGGGGGCACAGTAGATTGGGAGACATCAAGGATTAGAGTGGAATTGACAATGGGAACAATCTGCTGTAAGAGTTGAGAGTGATTAGGAACAAAAGATATGTTAAGCGATTTGTTGAGGCAAAGTAAAAGGCAAGTTAAGAGGTTTGTCTTGCTTAGTTGAAGAACTAATTCTTTATGTGAGGCAGGAGCAGAGAAAAAGTAAAGGCAAGGGGTGGCCTGGTACCACAGCGAGTAAGAGCATAGGCTACAGTGTCGGGATGACTTGGAGATCGAATCCCGGGCTCAGACACTCCTTAAGCAAGTTACTTAACCCCAATTGACTAGGGGCAGCCAGGTGGCTCAGCGAGTAAGAGCAGCAGCTCCAGTGTAGTGCATGACTTGGGGATCAAATCTGGCCTTAGATACTCAGCACCATACCCAGAAATAATTGGCCGTGTAACCTTCAGCAAGTTACTTAACCTCGATTGCTTAAGAAAAAAAAAAGTAAGGGCAAGGGGGAAACATGTCTGAAGGATATGAGGTAAAAATTAGGAGGCAAGAAGGAGTTCTGGACTAATAGACCCTATGTTTTTAGTGAAATGTAAGGGACGGTCCTTAGCTGAAAAACTGGGGGCTTTAGGATACTTGAGGAAGGATGAAAAGGTGTTAAGTAACCATTGCCAATAATGGAATAGTGATTCAATTAGGGGAGTGTTAAAGTGTTTCCTTAATATGATAAGAACCCCGTTGAGATTATGTAATATAAATTTATAATGGACCCTGTAAGCATGAACAACGATTTTCTCAAGCTCTGCTCAGCAATAGATGATTGGGAGTGAAAGAGGTAGGTGGTGAGAGTAATTTAAGTTTGTTTCTTGATCAGAATATGATGAGGCAGGCATGGACTTTGAGTGAAGAATTTAGTTTAGGGTTCAACTGAGTCACCAAAGTCTTTATAGAGGAAAGAGAGTAGAGTATACCCTGTGCATAGTAATATGGGCCACAAAAATTACTAAAGGGTGGAGAATTTGAAGGTCATGGTGAGGAATGAAGAACAGGATTAGCTATTATAATGAATAGGTAAAACTGGAATGATAAAGAAAACCTTTTATTAAACTAAAGAATTTTGGAGCCTGTGCTGGTAGCTTCTGGAAATTGACTGTTTTGCAAGGCCTAAGAGCCAGATAAAATGATTTTTAAAATGTTGACCTTTGCCAACAAGTTTGGAGAGAAAATGTGTCAAATGAGAATATACTTATAGTGATGGAGAAATCTAGGCAACTTTCTAAATCTATAAAAATCTCCCATACTGCATTCATAGGAGTTTTCTTACCTGGGAATTCTGTATACCAATGAAATCTGATTTCCCATTCCTATATCTTTGTACTAAGGCATGAGGGCGACCAGTGAGGGCCCAGTCCTCCAAGTATGCTCAATCTGCTTTGTGTGGCACCAACCCTTGTAGCTGTGTTGGCACCCTACTTCTGAGTATGTATGATAGAAGGCTCTGTCCTCTGCCTAAGAACATTCTGCAAATATTCTGGGACTCCTTCCTATCAGCTTTCAATGTGGTGAAGAAAATCCTGTGGGTCGCCAACTGAACCAGAGCTGTAGTTTAAAAGAATTTACCAGGAGATCATTCTCCTTTTAATTCCTTCTGGTTAGGATGTGTAAAGGTTACTCTATGACTGTCTGCTTTACAATCGATGAAACAAACTTTTTGCTATATTTCTTTGTATCACTCATTTTGCTGAGAAAGTTTATGTACAAAATTTATAAATAAATTATATTTAAAATTTATAAAAGTAATTATTTAAAAATTTTATAATCTACTATAGAAATATGTTGTTATGCATATTATAAAATAGATAAAAGAAACAAGTAAAATAAATATTATTTTAAAATAAACATTTTATTTCTTAACCATTTGAAATATCTTCGTACTTTCAATAAAAAATAAATTCTTAACTAGGGGCCCATGAACTTAAAAAAAAATCTGTTGATAAATACATTACAATATAATTGGTTTCATATACAATCTCTACACATTCATATGTATATGTAAATGTATATGTATGCATTATATGCATGTGTGTATATGTATATATGCACAGTTACATATACACATACATATGTTTATCAATATCTATGCACATACAAATATATTTCTATACCCTATTTCAGGCATATAAATGCATATATGTGTATATCACTTAATTTCTTTCTATCTATCTATCTATCTATCTATCTATCTATCTATCTATCATCTATCATCATATGCCTTTTCAGTACAGTATAAAGTATAATGATTTTATGATTCTTTTAGACCAAATAGAGAAGGAAGCTCCTGATCTCTTCTTGGATTGACATTGTTGATTCTTCAGGTTCAAATCAGTACATATTTCTTAATGTG
This sequence comes from Petaurus breviceps papuanus, assembly GCF_028583685.1. Classification (NCBI taxonomy): domain Eukaryota; kingdom Metazoa; phylum Chordata; class Mammalia; order Diprotodontia; family Petauridae; genus Petaurus; species Petaurus breviceps. The sequence continues at coordinate 1,071,293 of NW_027185764.1, forward strand.
CACAATATTTTTCATATTATATGCAGTATGTTCAGAAATAGAAATACAAAGAGAAATATCAGGGCATAGTGGAAAGAGCACTAGATGTGACATTAAAGGACCTGTGTTCAAATTTTGCTACTTTCTACCTGCCCTTGGATAAGTCATTTTATCTGTGGAAGCATCCATATCATATCCTCATACGTAAAATCAGGCAATGGCTGTTGGAGATAGAGAGATAGCTAGGTAGCTAAATGCTGTGTGTTTATTAATTTGTATAATACCCGTCTGTCAAAGAAGGTATTTTGAATGGAAGAAAGTTATAATAACTCTACTGGGAGTCAGCTTTTCAGCTCAACAATAGAAAGAGGTTGGTGCTATGGAACCCTAGAGAGATAGATGGGTTGGATTATGGAGCAGTACTGAACTTGAAGTAGACAACCTTGGAACAGGATTCCTGTCCCTTAAAATATTTCTTCTGTGTCCTTAGTGCTGTAGAGCAGGCTGGTGGATTCTATTTGTATTTTGCTTTCTGCTTCCAATTCTTCCAGGAAATATTGTTTTGTGATTTCCTGAAATTTGGCATCCAGGTCTATTTTTCCCCTATCATGTTTTATGATAGATACAAGTTCTTTCAATTGTTTTATGAGTCTTTGAGTTCATTTTGAAAAACTTATAGGTAACTCATAATTTTCTAATTCTGTTGTTTGAGTTTTTCTAGTAATTCTTACATTTAACCTTTGCTTTATGTCTCATTTCTCTTCTTCAGGCTATCTTCTGCCTGCTGGTCACTTCTCAATATTTTTTTCCTATGTCCTTTATTTATTATCCTTTTGGGTTTCTTTCGTTGAGATCTAATTTCACTCCTTATCTTTTTCTTCAATTCTTTTACTAGACGTTGCAACCACTCTGAGGATTCATGTTATCTTTCCATTCTCTTTTAGGGAGTTATCATTGTATCCATATCAGAATTATTCTCTTATTCTCAGGATGTCTCCTACAATCCTTTTACCCCATAACTTTTATTCATTGTATTAGGAATTTTTCTTTGTTTGATCATTTCCTCAGCTTCTCTGCTGCTTTTTTTTCCCGTAGGGATTTCCTTTAGAATTTCATAAGTTTTCTTTTTAATAATTTCACCTTTTTTTTTGAAAGGACACATTTCTAGCTGTTTTGAGATGACAGAGTAGAGATGGACATAGAGACAAGCTCTCATTCATTTGTTTTTTTCCAGACAACCTACTTACCTTTTTCAAAAACAGTATTAAGAAACCAGATGCTTGTTGTTGGAACTAGAGCATTGTTGGAAGACAAAGAGAAGAAACTGGGTAAATAATTCTAACCCAAATGGTGGTGACAATCCTTTCTGTACTTAACTACACTGGTCTCTGGAAAACAGATGCAGATTGTCATCACAACTATACTTAAAACCTTTCCTACCATGGTACAAAGTTTCTAATCTTTTATTTTGTAAGCATTCTTACATATAAATAGTTTTCCTATGGAAAAATGCAAGCCCGTTCTAGGAAATGACTGTTTTTAAAAAATTATTTTTAATCTTTGAATCATCAGTACAGAATGCAATGCCTGAAATATAATAGGTGCAGCTAGATGGTATAATTAATAGAGCTCTAGACTTAAGTTAGGAAGACATGAATTTGAATCCTTCCTCCGACTTGCTTCGTGATCCTAAGGCAAGTTACTTAAATCTTCTGAGTTTCAGCGGCCTATCTGTAAAACAAAGGGGTTAGACTCAATGACTTCTGTTGTCTTAACCAGTTAGAAATGCACATCCTGTGTGTTTGCTCAGAACTTATTGACTGGTTGATGGAGCTGTGAGCTTGTCCAACAAATGTAAAATCATTTAGATCTAGTCTAGAAAAACAACTAAGTTGTTCAGATGTTTTGCTACAGTTATGTCACTATTTGTTATACAAGTTGCCTGCAAAACATTAGCTATTGAAACTTAAAACTGCACTGACTTTTGAGACACACTCTATGTAACCTAAAGATATCAGGGACTGAGGGGAAGTTCCCATGAATTATGTTACATTTATTAGAAAAATAAATAAATGGGGAGAGGATGGATGCATCCTTTTATGTAGGCCTTGTTAGGTTGCTGTTTTTCTGAAAATGTTTCTCTTATCATTTCTTTTCCCTTTTTTTTAAGCAATTGGGGTTAAGTAACTTGTTTAAGGTTACACGGTCAGGTGTTTCTGGGTGGGTGCTGGGTTTGAGCCCGGATTCAATCGCCAGGTCATCCCAACACTGGGGCCGGTGCTCTTACTCGCTATGCTACGTGGCCGCTCCTCTCTTATTATTTCTTGTAGCACAATCGTTCTCCATTGCAATCATACACCATTCAATTGATGTGTATTTCCTAAATTTCCAATTCTTTGCCACCACAAAAAGTGCTGCTATAAATATATCAAGGGCAGTTAAATGACACAGGGGATAGAGTGTTGTGTTTGAAGTTAAAGAGACTCATCTTCCTGAAATCAGATCTGGCTTTGGACACTTACTAGTTTTGTGACCATGAGCAAGTCACTTAACCCTGTTTGCCTCGATGCCTCATCTGCAAAATGAGCTGTAGAAAAAAATGGCAAACCATTACAGGATCCCATGGTGGGGTCACAAAGAGTTGGACACAACTGAAATGAATGAGCAACAAAATAATTTTGTGCGTATAGGGCCTTTTCCTTTCTCTTTTATCTCTTTGGAACACAGTTCAAGTAATGGTATTGCTGGATCAAAGAGTATGCACATTTTTATAGCCCTTAAGGCATAGCTCCACATTATTCCCCAAAATGGTTAGAACAGTTCACTATTCCACCAGCAGTTCATTACTGTACCGATTTTCCTTCATCCCCTCCAGCATTTGTCCTTTCTAATAAGTGTGAAGTGGTACCCAAAAGTTATTTTAACTTTTTTCCCCTAATTTATTGTGATTCAGAGTATTTTTAATGTAACTATAGATGACTTTGATTTGTTTTTCTGAAAACTGCCTATTCATATCTCTTTACCATTTATCAATTGACAGATGGCTCATATACATATATATTTATAAATTGAACTCAGTTCCTTATGTATTTGAGAAATGAGGCCTTTGTCAGAGAAACTTGATATAAAATGTTTTGTATATTGATTCATTGTCTATGGTACCTTTTAGCAGAATGTAGTTTTCCTGATTATTAACAGGCATATTTTTGCTTTCCCTTTGTCTGAGATCATGATTACTACCCCTGACTTTTTTACCTCAGTTGAATCATAATGGATTCTGCTCCTACACTTTATTTTAACTCTGTGTGTATCTTTCTTTTTAAAGTGTGTTCCTTGCACACAGCATATTGTTGGATTCTGTTTTCTAATCTATTTTGCTGTTTCCATTTTATGTATGAGCTCAGCCCATTCATATTCACCATTACCATTACTATTTCTTCATTTCTCTCTCTTTTTTCTTTCTCTTTGTCCTTCTCTCTCCCTTTTTATCCTGCCCCTCCTCAAATGTCTCTTTTGCTTCTGACTACTGACTTCCTTAATCTGCTTTCTTTTTTATCATTTCCACTCCTATATCTGTTAAATTTTTCCCCTCCTATATTCCTATTGGGTAAGATAGATTTCATCATTCGACTGAGTGTGTGTGTGTGTGTGTGTGTGTGTGTATTCTTCTCTTCTCTCTTTGAAACAATTTAGATGTGAGTGAGATGAAAGCATTGTCTGCCCCCTCTCCTATATATGTCATGCATGTATTTGTATTTTTTCCAGAGGCAATAGAAGGGCTATTGAAAACACTTGAATATGGGAGTGACATCATCGAATCTATTCTTTAAGAATATCTATTTGACAGCTATGTATTGCATGATTTGGAGTGTAGACAGCCTAGAATAAGCAACGAAGAACTTATTGCCATTGTTTACATCTGAACTAGGGACCTAAACTAGTGAGATTGTGGTGTGAGTGGACTAAAGAGAACAGATGTGAAATATTTTCTGGAGGGAGAATTGTTCAGATTTGGTCAAATGATTTGAAGATTAGGAGTCAATCAGTCAGTTAATAAGCATATATCAAGCACTTACTGGCATACTGGTAACTGCAGGGGATACAAATATCAGCAGAATAAAAGATAGTCCCTGCCCTCACAGTGTTTACATTCTTCTAATGGAAGACAACACATAAAAGGAAGCTTCAAGGAGAAGAAGATAAAGAAGGAGAGACCTATTGAGTAGCATTGCAGAAAAAGCCCAGGGTGGAGCCTAGAGAAGAATGAGGGAGGTTGTTCTGGGTAATCCCCTAAAATGGACATCCTGGGATTAACCATCTAATAAAAAGGAGAAGCCTCCTGGCTGGATGGTACTTTTGAGGTATGAATCCCATGGCTAGCATGAACTTCCAGGATGGAGAGCTTTCGAAGGCATGTTAGGGTAGGTTTAGAGTGCAACAGCTTGTGGTCTCTGGAAATACTTTGCTCCATTGGTATTCTTCATAAATCTTCCCTCCTGTGTAGGCTGGCTTCTGACAGTAAGGATGTTACTTTTGGTAGAGTCCATAACCAACGCTCTCTTCCCCATTAGGGATGCATGCTTCTCATGCTATTGCTTTTTCAAGAGTCACAGAGCACTGGCTATTGTGTTGTCTCCTACTGATCCAGAGTCTCTCATCCCAAGTAGAATGGACGGCCTACTCTAGGTCCAGTATCTCCAGTGACATGGTATGTTGCAGGGAGATGCTTTAATCATCTGGGCAGATGGGGGAAGAGAAGATATCTTCCTTCACACACACCGTGTCATTGGAGATTCTGGACCAGTAGCAGGTCATTCATCTACTTGGAACGAGAGATTCTGGTTTAGTAGGAGTGGGACCGGAGACATTTAGCATGGAATTAAAAATGAAAGAGGAGAAAAATAAAGATGGGATACATGCATACACACATTAATATACCATATCTGAATCATTCCTGGTACATGCATTTTTTAAAGGAGGTTTTTCAGATATAACCAGTTTAATAAAATACACTAGCTTTTAATAGCATTGTTTAGCTAAGTTATTCAAGGAATGGGAATTTGTGGACTACCTTGGGAATCCATATAACAATACTCTTCCACTGGGAAAATGAATATTGTTCCAATTAATGTCAAACAGTTATTGGATTCATTGGAACACAATTCATTTGTTATCTAGAAATTGTGCATGAAAAGTTAGGAATGACAGAAAACAGAGACACACACATATCATATCATATACAAAACCTGAAGTGTGAATGATTTATATATGTGTGTACACACATACATATGCATGTGCATTTGTGTAAACACATGCACACATGTATGTACACATACATATATGTGAAAAATAATCATATATACATAAAATAGTGAATGAGTGAAGAAAAACTAGTACAGAAATAAACACAGGCCACTGTTCATGAACCGGTCTCCATCTGCGTACTGACGAAACCCCCTGTAGATTTTATCAGAACTCACTGGCAGCCAAGCTTTGCTTAGGAATGGCTTAAGTCTGAAAATAGCTTTGGTTTTTCAGATGAAACTAAAGGTGTATTGGCAAATCAAGAACATGTTTGAACTATTCCTAGATTTAGCAACTTCTTACTCACACTCTCTTGTGATGGCATTCATATTTCAATTAAAGCTTTATATATGACTTATACAAATATGTATGTATACAAATATAAATATATATTCATATTTGTAGTTTGTATGTTGCATACATTCATGATATTTTCATATCTGTTGTATAGCTTTGAAAAACTATTTTACAGTGCCCTCTTTCATTAGCCCAATCTCAGACAAATTATTTTTTTTCACAAAGGAAAAGAAAAGAAAAAATGTGAGAAAATGATACTGGAGAAATGATTGACTGCCATATGTGGAGCTAATAGAATCATTCTGATAGGATAAACTTCCATTTTAGTGGAAAATGTGAATTCTATAGTTAGTTTTGCTTGAATGAAATTCAAAATATCTTCTCTGTCATTAGTACTGTTGCCATATTTTTCACTATTCTGTAGCTAGCAATGATTTTAAAATAAGACATTAGATTGTTCTATTTAGTTTATTCGAATGAGAACTTTTCAGGATGTTACTTAGACCTATAATGAGACTATTTCAGCTCTATGGGAAGTGAAGTCCACACTACAACAGCTTCTGAAAATGGAGTAAACATTTTGATATAAAAACACAAACATCAAGGAAAAACACAGAAAGACACACTTTCAATCGGAAGAGACTGTGGGATGAATTTTGTATATGCTAACAGAGGAATAAGAAAAAAATAAAAACAGAGACCCAAAATGACACCAAGAGTCACAGAAAATAAGTAAACACAAAAGCTAGAGATCCTGATAGTGTTTATTTGTTTATTTTTTAAATGGCATTAGAAGACATAAATGGGTATACTGCAGAGGAAACAAGGAAGAATGAGAGAGAAAACACAATCACACATGATAGGGTTGCATTAAGTTGGTGAGCTTACAAACATGGAGGAAGGGGTGGGGGAAAGAGTCATCCCAAGAACTTTATTTTCATTTGGATTGGACAAAGGGAGGTCCAGCACTTTGGCACTTACTTCCCTATATCTCTCTACACACAATTTGGCATTGAAATAAAAAATAACCGGGGGGAGGGGTGACAATGGGGGTAGAATGGGTAAGGAAATAATCATAAGAAGAGGAGAGTTGAAGGGTAAGGAAAAAAAAGAGTAAAAACCAGGAATTAAGGAAAGAGCAGAAATAAATTTTGCCTTATAGATCACAGGTGTTACACAAATATCCTCTCTTATCGTTTGAGAAGAGGAGCATAGTGGGAAAAAAACTGACTTAATTCCAAAGTACCAAGATGCTACTACAGGAGTTGAATTTTAATATACAACATGATATAAGAGATAGGAAGCTGATATTAAAGCCAAGAAGAACCGATCATGTGCCATCTTTGAAGCATGATGTCTGTGTGACCCCAGACAAGTAGCTTAAACTTTTAGTGCTTTAGATAATTTTTTTCTAAGGCTATACTTTGCAAAAAAATAAAGGCACCAACTTCCATTGGTAGAAATTTCCTCATTCTGGGTTTTTACTTTACCAATGAAATCACAGATTTAGGCCCAATCCCTATCCATATCCAAAATGTCTACAGTCGTATCATTTCACACTTGACAAAGTGATCAAACTCACCTATGCATCACGGTCAAATTCTAATTCAGACTATGAGATTTTAATGAAACAAACTTGCCCTGAAATTACAATCAAATATTACTGAATTATAGACAGCTAGCTAGGAATGATACTGAACTTGAGACAAATAGAGCTTTTTTTTTTTTTTTTTGCTTTTTGGAGGGGGGAAGGCAGGGCAATTGGGGTAAAGTGACTTGCCCAAAGTCACATGGTTAGTAAGTGTTAAGTGTGTGAGGCTGGATTTGAACTTAGGCTCTCCTGATTCCAAGACCAGTGCTCTATTCACTGAGCCAGCCAGCCACCCCATGCTAACATATTTCTTTTATTGTGAAGTAACAAGATTTTCACACATGCATCAGAATTAGGGAACTGTGATCTGACTCCCTATCTAATGAAAGCCATGTAATAAACCAAGCTTAATGAGATTTTTTGTATTTCCCATAATAAATGGCAGTAATGTATGTTAAAATATTTCTAAAGCTTTTCCATTTATTGCTAAAATGGGCAAAGTGATCTTCCACATACCTCACATGAAAACTGTTTTATATTTGGAAGTGCTTTGAGAATTCAGGAGGAAGGTTAAATGGTCTAGTGAGTATAATGACTTTCAAAATTCGTCCTGAAAGTAAAACTATTCTTTTTAATTCTATAATAATCAAAAAGATAGATACAGGTATAAGAAGTGTCTTGGCTTTAAAGGAATTTAGTATGAAAAAAGATGTCATTTGAAAAATTAAGAAGGCAAAACTTCTGTATTTTGAGAACAGATATAGAACTCCATGTATTGCCAACCTTCAAACGTTCATGTGATTGAAAGAATTAACAAACAAATGAATTAAAAAAGCATAGATAAGACCTGAGTAAGTGCAAGGTGCTGCTAAAAAGTGAGGGTATGAATAGAAAATCTAGACAGTCTTTATTCTCATGAAGCTCATATTCTAAGAGCAGAGACAACAGACACACACACACACACACACACACAAGTTTCCAAACTGCAAGAGACATGGGAAAGCTCAATATTCATAAGGGGTGATTGTATAGTGGGTAGTAATGCCCAGAGATCCAGATGGTCCAGAGACAGGGCATATATCAATGTCTGTCAATCTGGAAAGCAGTATTAGCTCATAGAATAATCCAGGCAGTAAGAAATCCAAGCTAACTGTAGCACAGAGGAGAAGGAACTATTGTACAACACCAAGTTCAAAGTCAAGAAACAGGATAGAAAAATTAGCAAATCAAAGAAAGGAACCTGACCATTAAAAAGTTATTGCAATAACAGGAAAAATCAAGAGACAAACTCAGAATACAATGATATCAACACAGCTTCAAGCAAAGCCTCACAGAGGAAAAAAAAATAATTGTTCACAGGAACAAAAATAATTCCTGGAAGAGATTTTTAAAAAATTATTTGGGGGGGGGGCAGAGCCAAGATGACAGAGTAAGAGCAGGGACTTGCTTTAGTTCTCCCCCAAACCCCGCCACATACCTGTAAAAAGTGGATCTAGGGGTGGAGTTGAGATGGCAGAGTAAAAGCTGGAACTTGCCTGATCCCTTCCCCCAAACACCTCCAAATACCTGTAAAAAATTACTCTAGACAAATTCTGGAGCTACCGAACCCACAAAATGACAGAGTAAATCATATTTCCAGCTGAAGACGGACTGTCAGACTGACAGGAAGGGTCTACTGTACCGTAGTGGCAGCAGAGCACAGTGCTGTGTGAACCATGCCAGCCAAGACCAGGCCAGAGCAGATCTCAGGGGAATGAATCACTGGCAGCTCTCATGGTTTCCAGACTTCTCAAATGACAAACACCAATGACAAAGTAGAAGGTCAGTAGGGAAACTCTGTTGGACCTGGGTGAGAGAAAAATGTGATCTGGCCCCATTCCTGGGGTGGTAGCTGTAGCAGCTGCTTCTGGAGCTCAAGGCCCACAGATGGTGGGGGGATCAAGTGGCTGATCACAGGTCAATTGCAGGGATCCCTTTTCTGGAGCTGAGGCAAGATTCTTTTGCTTTTCCCTTCTTGGATTTGGGTCACAGTCCTGGGTGGTAGTCCTGAGGTGAGTAGGAGTGCTGGCATGGCAGAGCTTGTGGGGACTGTGGAGAGGGCGTTCTCCTCACAGTTTGGAGGCAGAAAACAGTGCCTATGGTGACTCACAGACCAGACCATGGGCCAGGAAAGGAATAAACACCCCTCCTTTGATCATATAAGTTTAGAAGAATGAACAATTCACTGGTGTCTAGAAGTACCTCTGACAAGAGCTGCATGAAACCCCAGAAACTTAGGACAGAGCACTCTCCACTCTGAAAGCAGAGTCCTATCTTGGCTAAGAACTCAAAAGTCAGATAACTGGCTGGGAAAATGAGCAAACAGTATAACTATGTCAGAGTATAGAATCTCACTTTGGTGACAAAGATCAAAACATACAACCTGAAGAGGACAACAAAGTCAAACTCCTACATCCAAAGCCTCCAAAAAAACCATGAATGGATGGGGGTGGAGCCAAGATGGTGACGTGAAAGCAGGAATTCACCCATGACTTTCTTCAGTAACCTCTAAAAAATGAATCTGAACAGGTTTTAGAGTGGCAGAATCCATTGGGAGACAGAGTGTGGCAGATTTTCAGCCTGGAAAGTGCAGAAAATTGATCATAAAGATTTATTGTTCTGGGAGGGGGGAACACAGAGTACTGTGTGCAGAGAGCAGGGGCTGCACAGCACAGGCTTGACCATAGTGGAGATGGAGCTGACTTGAGCAAACTGACTCACCCACCTCGGGAGAGATTCTGAAACCTCTCACTACAGGACAGGGGGTCTGTTGGAGCTGAGTGAGAGGCCAGAGCAATACTTAGACTTGCAGCAGTGACAACAGCTACTCCTGGGAAAATCCACCCACAGTGTGGATGCTTAAAAATCACCTCCCTGAACTGCCAGGAGCCAAGATGGCAGAATAAACCTTAGGTTCTTGCATTCACCCCCCCCCCTTTTTTTGGTCTTGAAAAACCCAGATAATACTGCCCCAGTGAAAAACCCTGAAATAGTGGAACCAGTGGCAGACTTGGGAAACCTGGATATGGGGGTGTGACTGTGACTGTGCTGAGGTTAAAGTACAGGATGAGAGGAGGCCCATCTCAGTCAACCAGCAAGAGATCTAGAACTCCAGGGGGCAGAGCCAGCAAGTGCTAACAGCAGAACCCAAAGTGTGCCTTCATGTAGCCAAGGGGATTGGCAGGCACCATCATGGCCTCTGCCACCCCATCGTGACTGAATCTGCTGGAGCTCTAGCCCAGGGTCTTGGAGGCAGAATCCTAAAGAGGTCAGATCATCCTTCTCCCGTAACTCACTCTGTGAACTTCAGCGTAACCCTGGGTAAATGCCAAAAGTCCTGACCTTGGCCTAGTCTAGGCACTCAGAGGTCACAGCACACAAAGCCAATAACCAGGCCCCTAACTCCCAGCGTAATAAACATGAGTCAGAGCCCTCTGTACCACAGAAGCAGAGATCCACTTTAAAAGCCAGGAAATAGGCAATCACAATGGGCAAAAAGAAAATTGGAAAAACAAAGACTATGGAATCTTACTATAGTGAATGGTACTGACTAAGGAATAGAGTAGTGGATCAGTGCAATAGATTAGGCACAAAAGACACAGTAGTCAATGACTATAGTATCTACTCTTTGATAAACCCAAAGATTCCAACTTCTGGGATAAGAACTCACTATTTGACAAAAACTACTGGGAAAACTTGAAAATAGTATGAGAGAAATGTCATAGAACAATATCTTACACTGTACAGGAAAATAAATTCTAAATGGGTTCATAATCTAGATATAAAGGCTGACACTATAAGCAATCTGGGAGAGGAAGGAATAGTTTTCCTGTCAGATTTATGGAGAAGGAAAGAATTTATGATCAAACAAGAGATATAGAGCATTATGAAATGCAAAATGGATAATTTCTCTAACATTAAAATGAAGTTTTTGTACAAACAACTGACAAATGGTCAAAGGAAATGAACAGGAAGTTTTCAGAGGAAAAAAAAATTAAAGATATCTATTAGCATATAAAAAGTACTCCAAATCATTATTGATTAGAGAAATGCAAATAAAAAACAACTCTGAAGTACCACATTTCACCTGTCTGATTGGCTAACATGATAAAACAGGAAAATGATAAATGCTGGAGAAGATGTGTGAAAACTGGAGCACTAATGCATAACTTGTGGAGTTGTGAAATAATCCCACCATTCTAGAGCAATTTGGAACTATGCCCAAAGGGTTACAAAAATGTGCAAACTCTTTGACCTAGCAATACCACTCCTAGGGCTGTATCCCAAAGAGATCATCAAAGTGGGAAAAGGACTTGTATGTACAAAAACATTTATAGCAATTCTTTATGTGGTAGCAAAGAATTGAAAATCAAGGGGATGCCCATAAATTGGGGAATGGCTAAATAAGTTGTGGTATATGAATGTATGGAATACTATTGTTCTATAAGAAATGAGGAGCAGATAGACTGCATAATAACATGGAGAGGCTTATATAAACTGATGAGGGGAGCAGAACCAGGAGTATATTGGACATAATTACAGGCACATTGTATGTGTGATGACTAACTTTGATAGACTAGGTTCCCCTCAGCAATGCAAGGCTATAAGGCAACATCAAAAGACTCATGATGGAAAGAGCTATCCATATCCAGAGAAAGAATTACAGAGTCTGAATGCAGATTGAAGCAAACTGCTGGTTCTCCCTCTTGTTTGTTTTATTTTGTTCCTTCTTTCTCATTGTACATACCATTGCTTATAATCCTTCTTTAAAACTTGGTTAATGGTTAATGTGAAAGTATTTCTAGAACCTACATCAGATTGCATGTCTCCATGGGGGGAAGGGGAGAGACAAGGGAGGGGAGAAAACTTATATTTCAAAAGCTCATGGAACTGAATGTTGTAAACTAAACATAAACAAACAAACAAATGTATGTATGAATAAACAAATAAACAAACAAACAAATAAATGAAAAATATGAATGGGCCTCAGGTCTTGCAAGATCTCAAAAAGGATTTTGAAAATCAAGTAAGAGAAGTAGAGGAAAAATAAGGAAGAGAAAGAAGAGTGATACAAGAAAATCATGAAAAATAAGTCAACAGCTTGCTAAAGGAGACCCCCCAAAATACTGAATGAAATAAGACCTTAAAACATAGACTAATCCAAATGGCAAAAGAGATTCAAAAAGCCACTGACGAGAAGAATGCCTTACAAAGCATATTTGGTCAAATGCAAAAGGAGATCCAAAAACTCACTGAAGAAAATAATTCCTTAAAAATTAAAATGAAGGCTACTGCTCTTGGGCTTCCAGTGGAGGTGACTGCAGCTCCCTGACCTACTCCATTTCCTTGAGCCACAGGCCCGGTTCTGCAACCTGAGCATATTGTTGGGCCCAGCCCCAGTGCTTCATGGGTACAGCCCTCTGAGGCTCCCAGCACCCTAACTCAGTCTGGGAGGCCACAAGCAGCAACTGCAGACAGCCACAGGGAAAAATATGGTCATTCAATGAAATAGAGAATTTTCAAGCATTCTTGATGAAAAAACCAGAGCTGAGGAGTGGCTAGGTGGTGCTGGCCCCAAAGTCAGGAGGACCCGAGTTTGGTTCTGGCCTCAGACACTTACTTAACACCCACACACACACACACACATACACACACAAAAAAAAACTAGCCTTGTAACGTTGGGCAAGTTACTTAACCCCAATTGCCCTCCAAAAAGCAAAAAAAACAAACAAAAAAAAACCCAGAGCTGAGCAGAAATTTTGATTTTAAATACAAGAAGTAAGAGAAGCAAGAGAAGGTAAACAGGAAAAAAGATATCATAAGGAACTTATTGAAGTTGAACTGTTTACATTCCTACATGGAAAAATGATAATTGTAACTCATAAGACTTTTCTCAGTATGAAGATAGTTGCAGGGAATATACACACACATATAAGTCTGTATAAGAGGATGTATGTATGTATATACAAATATGTGTGAGTGTGGGCATTTGTATGTTCATGTATACATAGACAAAGGGCACAGAATGAGTTGAATATGAAGGAATAATATCTAAACAATACAATTAAGATTTGAGAGAGGAATTTATTGGAAGAAGAAAGGGAGCATTAGGGTAAATTATCTCATGTAAAAGAGGCAAGAGAAAACTGTTACAATGAAGGGGAAGAGCAGAAGGTGAAAGGGAATGGGACAAACTGATTCTCATTGAATTTGGCCTAAGGAGGGAATAATATACACACTCAATAGGGCATCTTACCCTACAGGAAAATAAGGGGGTAGGGAATAAGAGGGGGGAGAATAGAAGGGAGGGCAGATTAGGGCAGAGGGTAGTTAGAAGCAAACATTTTTTTATAAGGGACAGGGTCAGAGGAGAAAATAGATTTAGTGGGGTAGGAATAAGATGGAGGGAAATATAGTTAGTCTTTCACAACATAACTACTATAAAAATGATATGGGTAGCTACACATGTATAATATATATTGAATTGCTTATCTTCCAAGTGAGGGTGGGAGAGGAAGGAAGAAGGGGAAAAAATCTGGAACTCAAAAGTTTTAAAAACAAATGTTTAATTGTTTTTTTTACATGCAACTGGGAAATAAGATATACAGGTACTAGGGTATAGAAAACCATCTTGCCCTACTAGAAAGTTGGATGGCAGCTAAAGGGGAAGGATATAAGAGAGAACAGATTAGGGGAAGGAGTATTCAGTAGGCTTGCTATTTTGGGGTGGGGCATAGGGGAAAGATGGGGAGAAAACATTGTAGCTCAAAATCTTGTGGAAATGAATGTTGAAAACTAAAAATAAATAAATTTAAAAAAGAAGAAAAAAACACAGCTGTCATGGAGCATTGTGCCTCCAGTATTCTGCCCACCACATAGGTGTAGCAGTGCTATGCCTTGCATTTCTATGGAGTGGAAGTGCCTGCCAATTCTAAATCAGAAAAGTATTGGTGGCAGATTTTTAGCAAAGACCTTACCAGGCCAGTCATTGATAATGTTGTGTCTGGCCTGATTCAGATTTACATAATGGACACAGAAATCACTTAATTGCTTTAGGTCCATCCAAGGAGAATCAAATATTTGCTTTGTCTGAGGGCTGTATTTGACCCAATAAAATGGATCCCAACTTCAAAAAGTTGATGTCACAGGGACCAGCTTTGCATTAGCAAAAGGGGAAGAACTAAACCTGTATTGCTTTCTGATTGTTCTTTGGTATCTGTGGTGGCTCACTGAGCAGTTTTGGATCTTGTGTTTGTATACAGATAGGTACATGTCAAAAAAGGAATGTTTTGTGTTCAATTTCCCTTTGCACCTTAAAATTTTTTTGAAGATGAACCTTTAGAATTTGGTGCAGACTGTATTTAGGCATCTCTTCATTAAAACAAACGCCAAAACAGAATACTTGATTGTACCCTTTGGTATATCTTTTCAAGTCATACATAAACTTTACATTCCAACATAAGTTAATGGTATTTTATTTTAATAATGAAAGATAAAAAAAATCGTAAAGAAGTAAACATAGGCATATAGTTTAAGAGCTTTTAGTGTTCTGGGGATGGGGGAGGGAGCGGTTTGATACTAGTCATGATTTATTTTTCCATCTTGGGTAATTTTCCTCTCCTTCAAAGATATTGAAAATATGATCATCTTTTCAACACAAATCTTCTTCAAAAATCCTATATGCTCAAAATCTTAGAATGCCTTGATCTCTGGAGAATCAAAGTTTTTCAGAAAACCCAGGGCTAAATAAGAGATGCATAGTGGGAAAAAGTATGCCAATTTACACTGATGACTGTCTGCAAAAAATTATATCAAGGGAAAACTACAATGCATGAGTCATATAGTATTGTAGAATAACAGAAAAACATGATGGACCTATACCCAGAAATTTGTAAAAAGCAGACAAGGGCCTCTAGCATTCTAGGTAGCTTTGTGGAGATTTCCTGTGAGAGACCAGGGAAAAGAATCAGAGGAAGGGACCATAGAGATGCGTTACTAACAGCACCAATAGAGGGATCAGCCTCATTGATGAGATCATGATTGAAGTGTTAGGAGAGAAGCAAAACACTTTTAAAGTTAAGGAACCAGCACAATATTGCCAGCACTTAGCCAAAAGAAACAACTCAGCTTAAGATTTTCACATGTCATTTCCAGAAAAATGTTCTGTTTATTGATTAAACCTGCTTGTTGGTTTCCTAATATTTTTTTCTTTAAAAAAAATAGAATGGAGCAAATAGAAGCTAAAGTCTTTATGAGAAATCAAGAAATTATAAAACAGAATCAAAAGAATGAAAAAGATAGAAGACAACGTGAAATATCTTATTGGAAAAGGACCCGAGTTTGGTTCCAGCCTCAGACACTTAACACCCAGACAAAAAACTAGCCATGTAACCTTGGGCAAGTTACTTAACCCCAACTGCCCTCCAAAAAAGGCAAAAAAAGAAAAAAAGAACAGTTAAGGAAGTTCTAATAATTTGTATCAACATTGGAAGGATATTTTGTTCACTGCCTTATGTAATTTGAATAATAGATCATTGGGAGGAAGTACACCTCTAGCCAGAATGATGACCCCAAATCTACAAATGAGAAAATAACAAACACATAATATCCACAATATTGAGTATTTGTATATGTGAGGCAAGAAGTCTCAGCACTGTATCCAGGAACACCTGGTTTGGCAGAATATTGATTTACATTATTTAGAAAACTTTTGGTTGGATTAAAAATAAATAAGAAAAATCTCTACTGGAATATAAATGAGGATCCCTATAAATTATTTTGGATGAATGTTACCTAAATCATGGTTAGCAGCTTGAGGAATACATGTATTGACTGGAGTACTAGAATCTAATTATCAAGGAGAAATTATTGTGACATTAGAAAATTTAGGTGAAGAACCTATGAGATTATGTAAAAGTGATAGAATAGTTTAAGTGATCATTATTCCTTTTGAAACAATACCCCTTATGAAAATTGACCCTGCTCCTAAAATAACTATTAGTGGAACTGAAGGGTTTGGTTCTATTGATAGAATAAAATTGGGAGCTAAAACATGGGTAAAGCCAGACAATGTCCAAAGGCTGTGGGAATTATAGTACAAGGGAAAGATAATATTATAATTGTTGTTTATTAAGGAGAAGATGATTATAAAATTTTATCCTTAACTCACATATTGTACCATGAGACCTTCTTGAGTCACATGGAAATTTGAGTCACATGAATCTATGGTGGGAGGAGTTTGCCAAGCATGGGAACAGGAAGAGTTGGAGCAAGAAGGGTGGAGCAGAGCCCAGAGGAAGTTGGTGAGAGTAGTTAGAATTGAGGGAGAGAGGGAAAGCAGGCAGCGAACTGTGAGTGTTTGTGGGAAGGTCCTAGCAGGGGGAAGTCTTGGGAATGGCAGTAACCCCTACATGGTTATTGTGTATAGATTTCTCTGTTGCTTTGATGGATTCAGCTTTCTGGTGTTTAAAAAAATGTTTTGTTCTGTCTTCCATGTGGAGAGTGTGTTATATTTTGCTATTCAGAATTATGCCACCATATTTATACCCACTGTAAAAGCTCCAAGTTTCCAGGTCAAGGGGAAAATATGGCAAGCAGTGAGAAAGAAACAATTTTAGTATTCTGCATGTCCAATCAGGATGACACAAGGTTCAACAGCTCCTACATTAAGTAATTGAAGGGTTTGGAATATCATTCTGGAGGTCAGAGAAGCTAGGATTAAAACCAAGAATCACCTACCTACAAAACTGGTTATAATACTTAAGGGGAAAAAGCACATTCAATGAAATAGAAGACTTTCAAGCACTCTTGATGAAAAGACTGGAGTTGAATAGAAAATTTGACTTTGCAATACAAGAATCAAGAGAAGCATGAAAAAGGAAATAAGAAAGATAAATCATAAAGGACTTATAAAAGATGAACTGTTTACATTTGCACAAGGAAAGATGATATTTGTAACTCATGAGACCTTTCTCGATATTAAGGTAGTTGGAGGAAATAGACAGACAGACAGGACAGGACAGACAGACAGACAGACAGACAGACAGACAGACAGACAGACAGATAGATAGATAGATAGATAGATAGATAGATAGATAGATAGATAGATAGATAGATAGATAGAGGGCACAGTGGGAGTTGAATATGAAGGGATGATATCTAAAAATGAAATTAAGGGGTGAGAGAGGAAAACATTGGGAGAAGTAGAAAGGGAGAGATAGAATGGGGGTAAATTATCTCACATAAAAGAGGCAAGAAAAAGGTTTCACAATGGAGGGGAAGAGGGGTGAGGTGAGAGGAATGAGTGAACCTTACTTTCATCAGATTTATCTTGAGGGAATAACATACACACTCAAGTGGGTACCTACAGGAAAGTAAGGGGGAAAGAGATAAGTGGGGGTAGATGATAGAAGGGAGGGCAGATTGGGGGAAAGGGTAGTTAGAAGCAAACACTTTTGAAAAGTGACAGGGTCAAAGTAGAGAATAGAATAAGTGGAGGATGGGATAGGATGGAGGAAAATAGAGTTAGTCTTTCACAATATAATTACTATGGAAACATTTAGTGCAGCTACACATGTACAACCTACATTGAATTGCATGTCCTCCCAGTGGGGGTGTGTGAGGGGGGAAGAAGGGGGAAAATCTGGAAATCAAAATTTTAAAAAATGTTAATTTTTTAAAATTAGTTTTTTACATGCAACTGGGAAGTAAATTATACAGGCACTGGGGTATAGAAATCCATCTTTCCCTACTTGAAAGTTAGGAGGGGCATGGGGATGAATATAAGAGAGAAAAGATTGTGGGAAGGGATATTCAGTTATTCAGTAGGCTCGCTATCTTGGGGTGGGGCTTAGGGGAAAGATGGGGAGAAAATGTAACTCAAAATCTTGCAGAAATGAATGTTAAAAGCTAAAAGTAAATAAATAAATTGACAAAAAATAGAGAGAAGATAGATAGATAGATAGATAGATAGATAGATAGATAGATAGATAGATAGATAGATAGAT